>NC_142051.1:42317899-42668732 GCF_982192425.1 Myodes glareolus | reverse complement strand
CCACCAAGACAAGTCATTCTCTGCTTTGAGGTATTTCAATGGCAAGAAATGAGGCGGGGCACACCCCCACTTATCCACAGTGCTAGTGGGTAGTTCCACACCACATTCCGTTGGCACTGACACTGGTGAGGCTCCTTCATGATACCCAGGTGGCCAGACTCCTCAAGGCTCTGCTGCCATTCCCCTACCCAAGTCTTCAGATCCCAATTTCCAGCTGGTAGATCCAGTTCCGGGATCCAGGCACGGGAGCCGGGCTGCCTCAGGACTTACCACCTGTACAGAATGGCTGGCGTACCACCTGCACTCCACCTACCAGGAGCTGCTTTAGGAACATCTCATGAACCAACTCATTTAATCCTCACAACAAACCTCGGCAAGACACAGAGAGGTGAAACAGCTCGCCCTAGGCCACACAGCAAGGGTGGCAGGCAGAATCCTAAGTGGAGCCCTGGGGTTCCTTTCCTGTGCCCACTGCCCTGGAGGCTGAGACAGAAAGGGCTATCACTGTGTTTACTATTTGTGACCCAGTCCCTGAAAATGTAAGTGAAATTATTTCATGATTAACCATGCTAATCAGGAAACATGTGTGTCATAAGTGGCCCCAGCTAACCAGGCAACAATCCTTCATGAGCTTTGGATTCCTCGGGGCTCAGAGAGAGAAGAGCCCTGGGCCCAAAGCAGCTTGCTGCTGTGAGTTCTATATTAGAGAGAAACAACTCTACCAACAGCCACGTGGGGTTGGAAGAGTCCACAATTCAGAGGAGGTGGCACCCCATGTGGCCTGGCCCACTGAGACTGTGAGCAGACTATAAAGACCCTGAGACACACACTGAGATTGCTCTTGCCCTGCCCTGGTGCACTTTTTGATACTGTTAGAGAATGCCTGAGGTTGGGGGAGTTATAAAGGGTTAGCTTAGTTCATCATCTTGGAGAAGAGAAATATGATTTGCCTGGCTTCTGGGTAGGCTCGTGGGCTGGTGGCAGGAAGCAGGACCAGTGCATGTGTGAGGGGGCCGTTTCCTAGCAACCGACACTCTCGGGGACTAACGTGGTCCCCCAAGAGTTGGAACTCCCCAGGAAATGGTACTGATGTACTCAGAAAGACTGCAGTGGCATTGGGGACCCAGTATCAATAGGACCCCTGGTGGAGACCAGCCACGTTCTCACCATAACGCTGCTCATGAAAACTAGGAAAATAAAAAATCTGGATTCTAGGAACAGCCAGGTTGTCGTTTGTTTCACAGAGACAAATGTGGCTCCTGAGGGTCTGGGCTGGGATACCTGGGTAGCCTGACTGCAGAGGGCTCCTCAGCACGTGCCTTGCGGGTCAGATCTTAAAAAGAAAGGCCAGAGGGCTCAGTCACAAAACTTGGAGTTTCAAGTTGCCAGCCTGTCTACCCATCCGGCTCTAGCGGCTTTCCTAGACGGTATCAGGCACATAGGTGGGTGGTGTGACAGACTCCAGCATGGAAGAAGGCATGAAACAGAGAGAGATGGAAAGAATACTTGACCTGAGCCTGTTGGGATCCGCTGAGGAGAGGTGAGGCCAGGTGCAAAGGCCCGGGGCTGGGAGGGAAAGAGGGACCCAGAATGGGGCTGAATAGGGAGGGAAGGACCTGCCCGAGTTGAGGAAGCCATCAAGGCTCTGTTACCCTGGACAACAGAAACATGCTTCACGGAGCATCCGTGGCCCAGAGTCAAAATCCCTGCCTTCTGAGAAGCGAGCTGGAAGCGCTTCAAACCCAGAGAGCCTTGATAGCTCATGTTGTGCCTGACAGCCAGGAAAAGATAGCTTTGCCCTTTTCTTTCCTTGAAGGAATGTGGAAAACAACCCTAGGCAGTTGTCTGGGTGTGAGTGGCTGGTGGGGGCTGAGGGGTGTCAGCATGAGGTAACTGGAGGTAAGGAGGCTGAATGGAGGAGGACGACGTCTCCTGACTTCTCACACCTTCCGTCTTAGCTTTGTGTCCTGGTGCTGTGACAAAAGCAACTTAAGGGAGAAAGGCTTTATTAGGCCCACGCTTCCAGGCTATGGCCTGTCACTGTGAGGAGGTCGAGGTGTCAGCAGTTGGTTACGCCACAGCCACAGTCAGGAGCAGAGAGCAGTGAGCACGCGTGCCCACGCCGGGCTGGCTCTCTCTGCTTCCTAGCGAATGGTGCCTCCCACAGTGGGTGAGTCTTCCCACCTTAGCTAACTAACATCATCAGTCTAGCCCTCAGAGACAGCACGCCCACAGGCCAACCCAACCTAGACTCTCCCCTTGTATCAACAGTTAAAATCCCCTTCCTTCTTTCCTCCTTCCCTTCTTCCCAGGGCCGTGGGAATGCTAGACAGTCTATCTCTGCTCTGTCCCCTTAGCCCCCCCTTCTACCTATTATTTTTGAGTTGGGGGAGCTCACTAAGTAGCCCAGGCTAGCCTTTAACCTATGATCCTCCTGCTTCGGCCTCCCAGGCCTGAGATTACAGATGCAAGGGCCTTCCCCAGCGCTGAAGTCCCGAAACATCATCACACGCGTCCTGTGCCACCTAAGGACCCTGGTAGATCATCGTTTAGCACATTGTGTTTGGTGGCAGACAAGGAGCTATGGGCTTAAAAGGCTGAGGGTCACGACCTGTGACTTTCCTGGGAAGGCTGTGTGACTCAAGGCAAGTTCTTAACCTCTCTGAACTTCGGCATTCTCAGCTGCCTACTGGAATTCATCATTTAGCTTCTCCTCCTGTGACTGAACACATGGCACACACAACTTAAAAGCAGGTAGGGTTTCTTTTGGTCCATGGTCTCAAAGGATCCAGTCAGAGGTCCTGGGTCCATCACTTGGGCAAACCTCATACTGGTGGGAGCATGTGGCGGGGAGATTCTCCACCTCATGCCAGGCAGAATCCTCACAGGTCTGCCTCCAGCTGTCTACTCTCCCCATCTCACAAGGGTCCCCAAACGCCAGGGGGGAACCAAGCACTCAGTATCAGAGCCTGTGGTGGTCAGATTTGGTTCAAATCAAAACAGGGAAGTCCGCCTTGCTGGGCTGGGAAGACCGAACGCACGAGCAAAGCTGGGCATGGTAAGGCTACCACACCACCATGGCTACCTAGGCCACCAATGCTGACCCTGTTGTCTCCATCAGCAACACATCACCCACGGGCACAGTCCCACAGCTGGGGACCTGCCCTAACCTTCTTCCACCTCCTGGACCAAGTCAGAGATGCATTAAACAGCCAGGGGCATACCACAGCAGTGACATCCATGCATAACAACAGCTGCCACATCACATTCTGAGCACAGAGTGCTGAGGGCAGAGGCAATCACTAGGCTCCACCCCAATCATGGCTACTATGGGCGAGGAATCACTCTTGTGGGGGTGTGGCCAATGGCAGGCTGCCCATACTTCACTGTATGGCCCCACATCCGTGCTTACATGGGCAGCGTTAAATGAACTTAAGAAAGAGGAGGAGGAGGTAGTCATATTTGGGAAGACTGCGGGAGTGGCATGATGCTATTTCATTGCATACATGTATGAAGTTCTCAGAGTGAAAAAGGAAATCCGGGTGTGGTCATGTACACCTGTCACCCCTGTACTTGGGGACAAAGGGTTGAGGCAGGAGGGTCACACCGGTGCTTGCTGGCCTCCCTCCAGCCTAGCTCGTTCAGTGAGAGGCCCTGCTTCATGCGGACAAGGTTCAGAGGTGCAGAGGAGGAAACCTGACATCCTCCTCCGGCCTGTGCGCGCATGTGCGCGCGCACACGCATGCACACACGCACGCACGCAAGGGCTTACTCCTAAGAACCAAGTCCCACAGAGCAGCAGGCCATGAGATGCAGTCCAGTGAAACAAGCGTGAAACCTGCTCCCCCAGCCAGCGGGACTCCCTCCCGTCCCCGCTCTGCCTGACCCTATAAAGTCTCAGCTTGCCTGGCGCTCAGAGGTTCCATGAATGCCTCTTTTACGGGTCACATGAATAGACAAAGGTCCCGCTCTTTGAGAAGGAAGTTTTTAGTGACATAATTGTAAGAGGGGATGGATGCTGTTAGGTGGGGCTGCACAGAAAGTTTTACGAGGCTCCGAGAGAGCTTTTTCTTATTAAAATCATTATAAATCTTTCCCCAAAATAGCTCCAGCTAACTTGGGAGAAAGCCAGTCATAATTAGTGGGAAACCTGAAATGAAGGATATTTCTTTTTAAAAAATGCATTTTTTCATACTTTAAGTCCTCACAGTAGAAGAGACCCTAAGAAAGAGACGGTCTCTCACGAACAAACAGAACCTCGTGTGTTCAGTCAATGTCCTTACGGAGGGTCAAGGCTCTGCCGTGTGTTGTGTGTGTTTAAGGGAATCGCAGGCCCTCACTGGGGAGCGGGTTGGCCAGATCTGGGTGCCTCCAGCTCCGCCGCATTCCCTGATTACGTTCTCACTAGTCACCTCACATCCCTGGTCCCTCTGCAGTGGAACACGGAGGGAATGCTATATTCTGAACGCACGGAGGACAAGCTAATGAGATTTCACTGTCTTCAGGGCAAGATTTGGAGATGGGAAAGACGATGGAAAAATAAATGAGATCCCACAATGCTCCGCTGGCCACAGACTTGGGTTCCCATGACATCCACTGAAGAGTCCTCGGGAAGACGGTTCAGGAACTGTGCTTTCTTAGAAAAAGTAAGGAACAGGAGTGAGTTGCCTATTATCTACCAGGAGAGACCCAGGAGGGCCCTGGGAGCCCCAGGGGCGTGGTCAGGACATTTTATATATCGTTAGGCGATCATCTTTGCTCTGGAACCCTGGATCCTCTGGTTTCTCATCTAAGGGAAGGTCATTTTTGTGGATTCAGTGGAATTCATACAGATGCTTAGGGACAAGGCCAGAAAGGCAGACTTTAAAAGCTAACTTTGATCTGTCTGTTGTTGGGGCTTAAGCAGCATCCTCCCTTCCAGTGTGTGTGTGTGTGTGTGTGTGTGTGTGGTGTGCTCACTCATGTGTGCACCAGGGTCAGAGATCTCGTCCTCTGTTATTCTCCAAAAGTGTTTTTGTTTGTTTTTTTGTTTTGTTTTGTTTGAAATGGGGTCTCCCACTAAACCTAGAGCTCACGGATTTGACTAGGTGAGCTAGTCAGTGAGCTCAGGGGATTCTCCTGTCTCCAGCTCTCCCCAAGGCTGGGCTTACAGGTTCGCACCACCATGGCTGGTTTTCACGTGTTGGGTAAACCCTGGTCTTCCTTACACACCAAGGGCTTTACCAAACGAGCCCTCTCTCCAGCCCCAGAGGCGGGGCTTTTAAAGGTCTAATTAAGATAGGCGGGGTCTCAAAGGCCAGGCCCTGACCGGCTGTGCTAAGTCTAGAAGGGACACCAGATTTGTGCTACCACACTGGCAAGGCCATGAGGACACAGCTGGAAGAAATCCTCGTGGGAAACCAGACCTGATGTTCAGCCTTTCAGCTTCCAGAAGCAGGCGGAAGCGGGTCCCCCGTGGACGCCACCCAGCCTGCTTGGGGCATCTTGTCAAAGCTGAATGGCGTACCTGAAAATGTCACGGGAACTTCATCTCAAGCAGCCTGAGGTCTGCTGCCAGGCTCTGCCTGCCCAGCTCTCTCTCTCACAATCATTACCTTTGTTTTATACGCGTTCCTGCCTTAACTCGTTCATTTACTCCCTCCCTCCATTCACTCATCAATCAGGTGAAGAGGTGACAGGCACCAATGGCCTCATGAATTCATTCAACAGAGAGGTCCCAAGTATCACACAGCTTTCCCCCGAGTCCCTTTGATCCCAAGAAAGCCAAAGGCAGCATCCAGAAGGCCCGTGTGGGATTCAGAGACCACCCATGCCTGACCTCCTAGGGATCTGAGGAGCGGGTCTGGCCCCTGGATCTCAGGCTCCCTGGCAGTGACAGCCACTTAAATACCTATTGTTTGAGGCCATCTCTTTCCTTTTCTCCTCCTGCCAATTATGCGCTGACCCCTTTTCAAGCTTCAAAATTGAGGTTTGAATGTAATTGCTCCAACAATTCCCCAGTAGTTGCGCTAGGACACAGCGCATGTTAATGAGGCGCAGGCCGCTCTGTTTCAAGGCTTTTCTCGCCAGCTCTCTGCCACTCTGCCTGGCAGCCTGTTTCCCACCCATCTTCGTCCTCCGTAGACAGGGGCCCGGCTTCCAAGGACAGTGAGCAAATGTCCTGCGCTCTCCAGGGCTTCCACTCATCAGTCTTTCTGCTTGCTTGCCATTTTCAGAATGGAGACAGACTCGGATAAGTGAGGTGCCGTGGACTGAGCCGCATCTCATGGCGGCCGCAGAGGGAAGCGGACAGAGGCCAATTTCTCCGTCCCAGAAGATGAGTAGGACCAAAATTAAGCAACCCTTCCTGACTTCATTTTTCAACCACGGAGGCAGGACTGACCAACAGTGTCCAGTACTTTAACCATAGACACAGCAGGCTCTGACTAGGTCTAGAATAGACAGAAAAAGGCCACTAACTAGATTGGGCACGACACTCTACAGTCTGCCAGCAGCTATCCACGGCTTACAACTTCGGGAGAGGACACTTTTAGTTTAGAGTCCAAGAAGCCTTCTGATTATCTCAACAAAGTCCCGGACTCTGATGAGAAGGACTCTCAGCTGAGGGCCTGATTCTAGCCACGCCCACAAACTTACACACTCTCCTCACAGCCCCACCCCCACCTCCATCAAGATGGGTAACTGCAAGAGAGAACTGTAGCTACTCTACAGGACTTCTCAGACTGACCCCTGAACTGGAAGGCTGTGGCTGTGGTTGTGATCACTGCTGCTATGGCTGGGGGACAGTCACACATCGGGTGTACCTGGGACAGAGCAAGCCTTTGCTGAGTTCTCTTCATTTGGTGACCACAATGTATGCGGGGAGAGAGGGAAACTGAGGCACACGGAGAGGTAAGTCCCTTGCTCGCTGCCACCCCCGTTTGTAACGAGGAGGACAATGTGCTCTGAATCTGCCTGCTCTCCGCCCTCTCTGGTCTAGACAGGTGTTACCTCACCTACTGTTTATTAAAACTGAGGGCTGGCCGGGGGGTCAGTGGGTAAGGCACTTGCTGAGCAAGGCCGGCTGCCTGAGTTCGATTCCCCAGGTAGAAGGAAAGAGCCAGCTTTACAACGATATCCTGTTTCTCATATGTGTCCCACGACACATGCACGCACACACAGATGCACAGACACACGATAAACTGATGTATATGTGTGTACTTGTGTGAGTGTGTGTACAGAGAGGCCACAGTGAATCAGATCACCTGGAACAGGAACTGCAGACAGT
Source organism: Myodes glareolus (assembly GCF_982192425.1). Classification (NCBI taxonomy): domain Eukaryota; kingdom Metazoa; phylum Chordata; class Mammalia; order Rodentia; family Cricetidae; genus Myodes; species Myodes glareolus. Next base: position 42,661,465 of record NC_142051.1, on the reverse strand, counting down.
TGTGAGCCACCTGATATGGGTGCCGGGAACTGAACCCGGGTCCTCTGCAGGAACGGCGAGCTGTCTTAGCCACCGAACCATCTCTCTAGCCCCTGATAAGTAATTTTTTAAAAAAGGCTTGCTTTAGAGAACTATCCAATATTAAAGTCCTCAAGCCTCCTTCTGCTGCACCTGTAAAATGGGGAGAGGATGCCCTCCCGAATGCCACGACTAAAATCCCCCCTGCAGGGCAGCCGAGGAAGAAAAGACCTTTCTTAAGCTCACAGTGGTGGGGGCGAAAGCACAACTGTATGGCACCCATTCCTGCAAACAGCACCCTAAGGAGTTGTGTGCGGAAGCGAGAGCTCACACGACTGACAGGAGGTGACAGCATGGGGAGGGGTCCTGTATTCGAGAATGCTCTCCAGGGAACTGACCCGACGTCCAAGGAGAGCTCCATTAATCCCTGTCTCCTAGGACAGGTCCCCAAGTGCTCAATGTAGCGTTCTAGCTAGCTTTCTCTTAGAGACGCCACCTCCCATCACTGTAGACCACACTTCTAACACATGACACATGGGGATGCACCATAACTGAACCATGGCATGCACCTGCTGCCCTCACGGAACTGCATCCCAGTGGGGCTGGCCTTGTGAATACTCTGTGACCCCGGGATGCTACAACACTGTGATAAAACAAGTCTTAACAAATCTTACTGGGGACTGCCACAGGGTTCATTCTCTCTCTCTCTCTCTCTCTCTCTCTCTCTCTCTCTCTCTCTCTCTCTCTCTCTGTGTGTGTGTGTGTGTGTGTGTGTGTCTCCTTTCCCTTTCTCTCCCTCTCCATCGCTGCCTCTCTCTGTGTCTGTCTGTCTCTGTCTCCCTTCCTCTCTCCCTCTCTCTGTCTCCCTGTCTTCCCTCCCCCCTGTCAGTCTCTGGCTCCCTCCTCTTTCTTCTCTCCCTCCCTCCCTCCCTCCCTCCCTCCCTCCCTCCCTCCCTCCCTCCCTCTCTGTTCTGGCAGACACCACAGATGCTCCATCTGGCTGTTCCCTGGAGATGTGTAAATGGTGACGAGCCAGTGGTCGGATCACCTGTGGGGCAAGGACTACCCTTGGCTTTGCTATGCCTTTTCCCAGAACCTCACAATCCTCTCTGAGGGAGACAGGAGGATTCCCTCTGTGGTCAGCAGCACAGACAGCCTCTGACTTGCTGTTTCCACCCAGAAGTTCTCCTCTTTGGAGGGAGCTTTGGGACATAAACCCATTCACACACCCGAAGGCATCTGCAGTCCCATTTTCTAGACTCAGTGGGGTGTGGGACTCTTCTTGTCTGAGATCACAGGCCTGCAGCCCCCAGGCTTCCTTTGGACCCTCCATGTAAGGAAGTGTTCCTACTACAAAGGTATGCGGGCATAGTAGGGTTCTACTGCTGCCGCAATTGGTCACCCCAAACTCAGTAGTTTAAGAACCTATGATTGACTTTTGTGGGGTTCTGGTGGCCAAAGTCCTAAAGTTAAAGTACAGGCAATAAAGGCTCCTCTGTTAGGAACTCAGGAAAAATCCACTCTGCTTTTTCCTGCATTTATTTACTTACTTACTTAATTTTGAGGCAGGATCTCAGATAGCCCTGGCTGGCCTCATACTCTGTGTGTAGCGGAGGATGACCTTGAACTCCTGATCCTCCTACATCAACATCCGGAGTGCTGGGATTATAGGCAGGCGCTACCATGTGCCATTTCCATGATGCTAGGGATGAAATTCAGGCTTTAACTCATGTACCAAATGAGTTGCAATTCCAGCCTAGTCTGTCTGTCTATCTGTCTGTCTGTCTGTCTGCGACAGCCTAGCTTCTATCTGATGGCTTATGATACACAGTGAATCTCCCTTGAGAGTCCAGACAATCTAATCTTAAAACTCTTCACTGTGGCTGCACGGTCCCCTCTGTCACATAAGGCAGCAAACTCCCATGATCTGGGGAAGCATTCTGTCCACCACAGTGTAGGAAGTCAGCAACTACAGGTTCTAATGGCCGGAGTCAAGGTCAAGGCAGCACCACAGAGGGGCACTGCCTGCCTCCCATCCCCTCAAATGGCTTTAGCAGCCCAGCATTCCTGAAGGCTGCCATGGCTTTTACTGTTCCCAGGATCCTTTGCCGGAGCCCTGATGACGTGTCTCACACACAGGTGCTTGTGTCTAAGGTTTTCACCCAGAACCCTCCTGTGGGAACCATGAGGTCGGGTGTGAAGGGGCTTTCCAAGGTTTGTGCTGGATCTGGACAGGGAAGTTAAAATGGAAGGGGGTCCTGATAGAGCCAGGGTTTCCTGGGGTACAGGAGACTACGCCTGCACATTAATTGGATGACAAATGGCTGCAATTTGCCAATGCTGCTTCTGGCAAGGCCTTATCGTACCACGATGCTTATCCTGCCTTCCTCTCTGATTGAGTTACATCATCAGATTCTGGAGAGAGATCTCACGGATAATTCCTCCACTCATCTAGTGCATGTTCTGTACTCCAGGAAAACCCAAGCTTGAATTTCTGTAATGTGCGTGCGTGTACATGTGTGTGCTTGGTTTATTTATTTTGAAGTAGGATCTCAAGTAACCCAGGCTACCTCAAAAAAAACTATGTAGCCAAGGATGACCCTGAACTCATTCTGCAGTCGCCACCTCCCAAGTGCTGGGTTTACAGGTCTGTGCCACAATGTGCCCCATTTTATGTAGTGCTGGGGACCAAACGCAAAGCTTGGTGCACACTAGGCCAGCGGTCCACCAATTAAAAGCCCCTTCCTCTTATTATTAGCAAGATGAAAATCGCATTGGTATATGCTGCTTCCTCATAACTCAAACAACTATTTTCTTGCTCAAGGAAAAAAATGGCACTTTATTACGGGCAGTAAAATGAATGAATGACTCCGCAAGGCAGTAGATAAACAAAGGCTTTCTGTTTCTCTGGCTGGTCCTCATTAAGAAAACGGTGGGCAGCTCGCTGACTGCACAGGGCTCTGAGGACAGCAATGCGCCAGCCTGTTCCTAGGCATGCTGAGGGTATGTGGGATGGAGGGCCACTCACTGAGGAGCAGGCCAGGAGCCTATCTGAGATCTCAGCTTCTCATTCAGTCTGTTTCCCCCATGACCAGGAATAATTGGATGTCAGCTGCATGTGAACTCCCCAGCTCCTTTTAAAGGAGCCCTGCTTCCCAGAGATCAGCTCATCTATCCTGTCACATGAAAGAAAACTCACAGAGATGCAACTGGCTTTCTGAACCGCAATGTGCCATTCGGGGGATGTGAAACCCAAGCGTGGTGAGCAGGAGACGGAGGAGGCAGGGGGTACGGCGGTACGGTACGCCAGTCTGTGCCTTTGAAGGGCGAGCCTTGAGACAAACTTCAAGCCTCCTCATTTTCAAACCATCATTCCGGCATGCAACCTCCCTACAAATCAGCATGTGACTGGCAAACAAGCCCATTGGTCCTGGAATACAGGTCCTCGGGAATGTCAATCACTGAAGTGCTGAGCTTCCGGCTGGGTACACAGCTGGGCTCGCATAGTTGTAAGACGGTGCGGGGGGGGGGGGGGGGGGTTCTCCAGTTCATGTCTGCCCCTACACAGTGGCTGGACAGTGTTCCTTCTTGCCAATCTTTCTGGTTGAAAAAGAGAAACCAGAATGCTCCATTGTCAAACATCATCGGCATGTGTTTTTCCAATTCTTCTCCTGGGGAACAAACGGATTTTCTGCTTGATTTATGTCATTTGTGTACAGTTCACGTGTGTGCGAGCATATTTGTGTGTGCATGTGGAAGCCGGCGGTTGCTATCAGGTACCTTCTCCTGGTATTCTCTACCTTACTATTTATTTGTTTATTTACTTATTTACTTTCAAACAGTACACTCATTGAATCTGAATTCTGTAAGACTGCTGGCCAATGAGTTCCAGGGATCCTCCTGGGCCTACCTCCCCAGAGTTGGCATTACAGTGCAGGACACCACACCAAACACCAGCTTTTTTTTCCCTCTTAAATATGTGTGCTAGGGATGTGAACTCAGTTCCTTCACGCTCGTGCAGTAGACATTCACTGACCAAGCCATCTCCAACCCTGTTTGTTTTTAATTAATTTATTTTTTATGTACATTGGTGTTTTGCCAATGTGTGGGGCATCTTCGGGACTGGAGTTACAGACAGCCTTGAACTGCCACGTGGATACTGGGAATTAAACCAAGGTCCTCTGGAAGAGCAGCCAGTGCCCTTCACCACTGAGCCCCACTGACTGATTTTGACATAGGGTCTCATCTAGCCTAGGCTGGCCTTAAATTTGATAACTTTGAATTTCTGATTCTTTGCTTTCACCTTCCAAGTGCTGGTATTTGTCCAAGTCTGCGCCACTATGCTATCATGGATGTGGCGCTGGGAACTAAACCCAAGGCTCTGTGCGTTTTCAAGGTGGGTTAACTTTGCCCTCCATTCCCCCAGCTGGCATCTGCGCCCAGCTCTGGAGCCAGCATGTTTGCCAATAGAAACCCAGCAAGGCCACGGCTAATTAGCACCACCACTGCCGATCCTCTCTGAATGGGCAGCTCGAGGCCTGCCCTGCCCAGAGCCTGCTTGTGCTTGCTCTCAGGGGCTTAGGCCTCTGGTAATTAAAAGAATGATCCGGAACCGGCTGCGCTCCTCTTTGAACACCAGTACTTGGTGGAGTTCCGGCAAGCAGATGAAAGATCGGTGCCAAACCGTCTCCACCGAAATCCGCCTGCAAGGAACATGAATCGAGAGGAAACTTGCACATGGTTACTATGTCTGGGCAGGGAACGCTCAAAAAAGGAACATCTAAAAACAGCTGCCTGGCATTTTTTTATTTTTATTTTTTTTTAAGAAATAAAAATGAAGTTCCAAAGCCACAGAAGTGCCAGCTTCCTGAGTCAGACATGGTCTCCTGCCTCAGCACACGCAGTCTTGGCTTGGGAGTGTTCTGCCTGGCTCACTAAGTGCCTGTGTGAGTCTGTGGGAGCCGTGGCCCCGCCAGGAAGGGGCTGTAGTTACAGGCACAGGATGCCCCACTCCCATTTCCCTGAATCCACCCACTGGGACCAGAGGTATTCTAAGAACCCTATGAGAAGACTTAAGACTGGAAATAGTAAGGCTTAAAAAAAAAAAAAAAACTGGTTGCTATCCGTGGGTGTCATGTCGTTGTTTGGACACTTCGTGTAAGTCAGCACATTTCATTTTGGAACCCAAAGACCTAGAAACTGACAGTATGCCCCACTTTACAGATTAAGAAACTGGGGCACAGAGAGATTAGGAGAATACTCCAAATTCTCTTACCAGTGAGTATGGATGTGACTCTGAGGATCCTGACTCTAAGGACCCCAAGTCTTAACTGCTATGTTGTTGTTAGCGAGGTTAAGGATGTCAGCCACTCCCACTTTCCAGACGAGAGACTCGAACCCCCAAGATACTGGATTTCTTCCTGATGGTGGCCCGGCCAGTTCGTGGAAGACATAGACTCTGAACTCACGACTTAGGGCTCCAAATTCCATCTCCTTCATTTAAACTGCTGTTGGAGAGCTGACACACTGTAGGGTGAGGTGTGTGGCCGGATGGGCAGAGGGAGGGCTGACGCACTCAGGATACCTGCTCTTAGGTTCTTAGGAAGCCTTTGGTATGCGGGGGGGTGTGGATGCAGAGGCACCAGCCTGGATCAAAGAAGGGACTCTTCTTCCCTGAACTTCCCTGTGTTAGCTTATGTTACGTCAACTCTACACAAGAGTCATCAGAGAGGAGGGAGTCTCAGCTGAGAAAATGCTTCTCTAAGTTCTGGTTGCAGGCAAGCCTGTAGGGCATTTTCTTAATTAGTGATTGATTGGGGGAGGGCCCAGCCCAATGTAGGTGGTTCCATCCCTAGCTGGTGGTGGTTTTTCTATAAGAAAGCAGGCTGAGCAAGCCACGAGGAGCACGCCAGTAAGCAGCACCCCTCCATGACCTCTACTTCTGCTTCCAGGTTCTTGTCTTGTTTGAGTTCCTGTCCTGACTTCCATTGGTGACGAACTGTGGTGTGGAAGTTAAGTTGAATACACTGTTTCCTCCCCAAGTTTCATTGATTATGGAGTCTCATCACAGCAATAGTTACTGTAACTAAGATACCTAGGAACCCATCCATGGTAATGTCTGGCTGTTTCTGGCTCTGGGGAGTGAAGTCGGCCCAGCATTGAGCTCTCAGGGTCCAGGAGAAAGTGGCTGTGTGCACAGCCTCTGCACCTCATGGTAGGTTTTGACTGTGAAGTGTACCCAACAGACCCCTGTGTTGGAGCACTTGGTCTGCAGCTGGTGGCACCACTGTGGGTTGGTGGGTGGGTGGGTGGGGTCTGTGGAAGTTTTAGGAGGTGGGACCCAGCTGGAGGAAGAGACTGGTTCGCTAGACAGAGGGTCTTGAGGGGTCCTTTCTATCTGACACCCTGGTGTGATAAGCCGCTGGCCACTCCAGCTGCCAGGCCTTCCCTGCCGTGATAGGCTGTGACCCAAATCTTTGGAATAAATGAGAAAGGAAACTAATACAAGACACACTGGCCAGTCCTGCCTGTGGCTGCCTAGGAAACCAGTTGGGTACCCCAGACTCACGAGACATGGCTCCTACCCGCTAAAGGGCTTCTCACCTAAAGAAGCCAGAATGAATGAACCAAGGACATACCTGTTGCTAAGCACTGATAGTGAAGGCCATTTTAATGGTCACACCATCCAATATGGTAGCCAGAGGCCAAATAAAGACAGACATGCTTTTGGGGTCAAACACAATCCTGTACCCCAGACGGTATATGAAAATGATAACATAGGATACCTTAGTGGTTTAAAGAAAAAAACAATGACACATAGAAATGATCATATTTTGAATGCATTGGGTTGGATAAACTATCTTATCAAAATTCATTTCACCTGTTCCACATTTTACCTGTCAGTGGATACCAGAAAATTTCCAGAGGAAGAAAAGCAGGAAGTGATCCCCAGAGGAGGGCTCCTCTGCATTAACAACAACACTAACAATAATCAGCAGCAACAGCATAGCCGGGCTTGCCAGTTGTACGCCTAGACCACTATATATTTTCAAATGTAATTCTGAAAAAGCTAAAACCTTTGCATTTTGTATTCCTATTTTATAGGCAAAGTCTTCAGTGCTGAAAATGTTTAGCCCTTTGCCTGAGATCTACAGTGACCAGTATGTATATGGGGGGGGGGCAAGACCCCTCCCCTCCTCCCCACAGTAGGGTCCATAAAGCTTGACAGCAAGCCAGGTTCTGGCACGCTCTTGTTGCCGGACAAGGTCAAATTCCAATTGGTCACAAAGCTGCTTGAATTGTGTAATTTACAGAGAGATCAAATTATGAAGGGGCTGCTCCTAATTGAGGGTAATTCAGGAAATAACTTTCGGTAAATGGTGGCTTGTCCAGCTGTGTTACCGTTTGGCAAATGCTGAGGTCACTTCTGTCACCCCGACGCTTCTTCCCCCACTGAAATGCATCAGAATCTGTTCACACAGACTGCCCGGAGGAACCCTGTTAGTTCCACACAATTCTTCTCCACATTTCCACGTATCGAGCCTACAGAGGCAGCCAGAGTTAGCCATGAACTCAAAGGCTCATTGCCACCCCGAAGAGGGGCTTACTTAACACCCCCATTCCTAAGGGGATCACGGAGTTATGAAGGGGCTCAGAGCAGACACAACCACGGGAGCCACTGTATCTGCTTGCTGTCTAGGACCTGCGTGCAGTGGACATGTTTGTACCGTACATGGAGCATCCGTGGGCTTGCAAATGAGGGTATAGCTCGCACAGAGTCTGAGATCTGACATAAATCAAAACAAACTGTGTTCTCTTAGCTTGACTCCTAACTCGGTCCTGACGACTGGCAATCACTGACCAACAAAGTTTGACCTTCACAGTGCCCTCAGAGCCAGCAAGCCCCAGAGATCCCTGTCTGTGCACCCTGAGTTCTGGGATTAGAAGTGTGCACTATAAGGCCCTGCCTTCTGTGTGAGTGCTGGGGTAGAACAGACCCTCCTGTGTGTGAAGCAAGCCCTTTCCTGAATGGACCATTTCTCTGCTCAGCCTTGGGTAGGTGAAGCCTTCAATTCTCCTGTAAGATAGGTACCTTCCTCTGATTCTCTTCAAGGGAAATGGCCCAGGTCACATGACTGGGTTAGGCGCCCTCACTTCAAGTATCCACTCCTCTCCTGTGACCTAAATTGCATCTCCAGGTCTCCACCTGTCCTAGGTTGATTGGAAATCTGACCAGGGTAGCTTTCTGCTTGAATATAATGGAGCTGTTAACCACGGCCCCAAAAGGCAGCCCAACTGTCCCTGGCTTTGGGACGATCCTCGCTGGCCTAATGTCACTCGTCATGAATAATGAATGCGGCACTCAAGAGAACGGTATGGGTAGGGCAGGTTCATGGACTATTTTGTCTTGGCCGGCCAGCTGCCATTCTGCCGGGCCAACTATCGGTAACAGCTCTGCATAAGAAACCAGACTACAACTAAATTCACCCCTCTTTGGCTGGTGGACAGCTGTTGGGTCAAAGGAAGCTAATGAGACAGGCCCATCATTTACCAGGTGGTTGGTAATGAAGGGATTAATGCGGCAGAGCCAGGGCTGAACAAGAGCTGCCCTTTCTGGCTTTTCCTGGCAGGTACCATCTCCAACACTCTTCCCAGACAGCAACTGCAAAAGCAGACAGTCTTCCTCCTTGTTGATTATTTGGAAGGTGCAACTGATCCCCGGGAACCTTATCTGATTGGTGGCCGGCCATACTGTATGTTCTTCCCTTCTTCTCACAGGAGAGCTCAGGGATCCCTTTCGGAGGGATCTTGTCCCAATCTGTTATCTGGGCACCCCTTCTGGGGAGCTACAGGGAGCTCCTATCCTTGGGAAAACATTGCCTTCATATCAGAAGTCTGAAGTCTCTTTTGATCACGAAAGCAGGAACACAAGGTGGCTTGTGTTAGACTCAAAGAAAGGTGTCTGCAAATGAAGACCTGAAGGGCCCTTCAGCCCTGTGCTTCTGAACTCTGAAGCCCATAACAAAACCCCCAGAAGCTTTGGAACACATTGACACGCTGAAAAAATTCCAGACCAGATCAAATCAGCCACTGAGGGAATGGCATAGGCTCTGTGTATCTCAGGGGCGGCTGAAGCTGAGAGCCACCAGTGAATCACAACACCGTCACTTTAGAGACGGCAGTAATGAGGCCAAAAGTTGGGGAGTCTCCTGTTTTAGAGAAGCGGCTGAGTCAGAGGTACAGCTGCTTCGTGACTCGCGTGTCTCCCAGGGACCCTGCTGTCCACCCACCTTAACTACCACTTCATCTTCCTGGGACTGCAGGCTTCTCCTGTCCCTTCCAACCGGGCCCCAGCAGCATCCTGGCTCCAGGCCATTCCCTTCCTCTAAATGTGAATGACCGTGGCCCCCCACCCTGCTGTTTGTCCCTGTTGTCTGTAATGCTGTAAGCTTCTGACATCTGATGTGTCTTCAAAGGCCTGACTCAAGGGTGACCTCCGCTGTTGTGTCCCCACTGTGCACAGGACTTGGGGGAGGGGTGCTCACACACACCATCTCCCCTCATCCTCTCTGAGAGGTTTCTGCCGCGGTATTTTCCAGCTCTCTCTCTTCTGGGGCCCTTTCTGTTTATTCTTTTTTAGGACCAGCAAAATGTGCTGAGCATGACCGAAGACGCCACCCAGGTGGAAGCGAGGAAGACGTCCCCCTCCCTCTTAAAGAACGGGGTTATCGGAGATCTTAGCCTGAGAGGGTTGTAAAGGTTTGGTGACGGTTGCGCTGTGGCTCCGTGGTAGGGAAAATAACTGTTCAGTATGTGCAGAGCCCCGGGTTCCATTCCCAACAGGACGATGGCGAGATCACGTTTGGAAAATGTCTAGAGTGGTCACAGATGTGTATGGCATGTTCAGTGAACACTGACTCCTTCCTCCCCTTCCTCCCTTCACTCCACCCTTACCCTGTGTTACCCTGGAGGAGGAGAAAGTTCACTTTGGCACATCAAGAGGCTGTCCCATAACAGAGGTAACAGGACCTCAGACCTCAGGATTTCAGGCACATTCAGCAAGGCATGACCCTCTTTTCTCTACAACAGGTCCCCTAGAACGCTACTGGATCCCTAAACACCAGGATCCAGGATCCCTCGGAAGCCTGCCGCCCAAGCGATCTGCTACGCCCCGTGCAGGCTTAGCTGGGCTTCTTCTACACTCATGGTCAGCACGGAGCCACGCATCCTGCCCCCCGCCCCCGAAACACTCTAATGACAGGGCAGGCACACACGCTAAAGAAAGCGACCGCCGGGCAGGGCTGAGCCGCGTGAACGATGTTGCAAGGACTTCCGCGAACCCATGAGGGGCCAGGAGGTGGGGAGGCAGGAGGACAAGCTGTCTCGCCCTCACTGGCATTCAGGGACAATTACAGCCTTTCGCCCAGCTGAGAGCAGTACTCTGCCCTGTGGGTCTGCACTGAGCTGGGGCGGCCCGCAGATGGCTCGGCCCACGATCGTGTGGTTGGCAACTCCTGAACTTTGGGTGATTCGGTGCCAGCTGATCCGATCAGCAATTATGTTTTATTTTGGGGCCAGGGAGACAGCAGAGAACCAGGAAAATTATAAGACACTACAGTGCTATTTTGCTAAGAATATCAGCTGCAAAGTTGGTTTTGTTCTTTTTTTTTTTTCTTAACCAATTGTCCTTCGGATGGTTTGGGGTTTTTCAATGTACTAAAAATAAAATAATAATAAAAAAAAAACCCTGGATACAGAAGTCAGATTAGAGCCAACTGTCCCAGGGCTTATTTGGGTCTTGACCCAGTGAAAACCTTGCTGGTTGTACAACTGTTTGGGGGAGGGTGGCTCCCGCTGAGGGTGTGTCGATGGTGACAGTAGCTAGTACCTACTACCAGTCACTAGTGATAGTGTGTGCAATCTACCCAGACTAGTGGAGGTCCTTCTGTGCTTAAATCCCCACGGCTTCCTACCGGCTACCTGGGTTTGGATAAACCACACACAGTTAGGAGCTCCAGTTCCCTATCCATGAAAGGGGCAGGACCATCTAGGCCAGAGCTCACGTGTAGATCCATGAGACGAATCCTTCATACAGAAAGCATCTGGCCAAGGGCATGTGTCTAAGGTTACTAAGAAGTTAAGTTTCCCATCATAAAAAATAAATAGTCTCTGTTTTTACCCATCCTGGATTAAGCCCACATAGACAGTCAGCAAAAACAAAGATGCGAACAGCATTTCTGAGGACAGTTAGGGTTGAAGCAAGCAAAGAGTTTGTCACTTGCCTTGGCGACTATGCCATTCCAGGCTCGGCAGCTTAGCTGGTAGGAAAATACGAGAAAACGCAGGGGAGCTCAATCCAGTGTTAAGCAGAGATGACTCAGGAAAGAGATGCTGTTTATGCTCGTTGGAGCACTTGGCCCCTCCTTTCAATTCCACGGCCCACCGCTAAGCAGGGCTGCTTCTCCAAAAACAAAGCCCTGCTTAAGGACTTTGTGCGGGAATGGGCATAACTGCCACTTGTAAAGGAAGCTAGATCCAGAGAAAAACATCCCCAGACTACATCCCCAGGAACAGGGGTGATCTTCCTGAAACAATGTTTGCCTGCGTGGGTTGGAGAGGCCCAGACAATGTGCCCAGGACATCCTTGAAGGGCAGTGACTCATCTACCAATGCCCTCCCCTGTGCTGGTCAGGGCCACCTCCCCACCATCCTAAGGTTTAGGTCAAGATTAAATGTATCTCACTAGAACAATACTCGCATCACTGTGGGGAGGGAGGGGTGACATCACCTCTCCTGACTGGTCTGTCAAGACACCATACAGGGTCATGCACACCAGTCCTGTGTGTGCCAGTAACCAACACAGAAGCCTCACCACCCTCTAAGCCCAGCGTGTCACACGGCAGAGGGCCAGGCAGTGACCAGAGCAGGAAGGCAGGCAGCAGGTCACCGCCTCCCGAAACCAGCACTTGGTATTAGTTCTGGCGTATTATAAAAGAGGGATGGCAGTCTCGGAGTGGTGACGCAGCCTGTCCAAAGTCACATCTCTAGGAAATGGTGACGCCAGTCTGACTCTGAAGTCAAGGGAAGTGACAGACCCCAGACGGTGCTGTCCTCCCAGCAGATGGGAAGCTGTCACCTGGGTGAGGACTCAACACACCTTACAGCTTGCATAGCCAGAGACGTGGGGAGTGGGAAATGAAACCTGACTTTTCACTCTTTTAAAACGCACAGATATTTGGGGACCCCTGACATCAACAAGGTCTAGTGTGAGGCACTGGGGATAAAGTGTTAGGCAAGACAAAGCCCACGGGCTTTCTGGCCAGAGGGTCGGTTACAGTGGAAGTGACTCTGCCCACGCGTCCTGTGTTGCTCATTAACATAGGATGTTCAGAGAGAGAGAGAGAGAGAGAGAGAGAGAGAGAGAGAGGATGGCTTGTGATGGAGTAGTCTGGGTAGCTTTCAATATAGCATACCAGAAACCCTACGTGTGATTTGATCTCTTCACGAAGATGACAGTGTAGAAAGGCTAGGAGGACACTTAGGATGGCTGGGTCACTGGGGCACCAAAGGAAACCCAAACATCAAATCCCTGTTGAGTCTCTGCAGAGGGCAGCAGGGGAAGACTCAGGAGACAACTCTGTTTGCAATCATGTGTCTGCTCTGTCCAAGTCACACCTGGAACCCCAGGACGGAGCAGTGAGGGGGCATCTCTGGACGCCGTGAGGCCACCAAGGGTGCCTGGATGGTAGTCCTTTTTTGTCCTCCGGAACGGAGCACAGGTGGTAGGTGAGAGAGTGGAACAGAGATCTCGGTTTCAGGCCTCTGAGATGACTCCGAGAGTTTGTCATCTTCTCCCACCAGGCAGCATGGACTATGGTACTGAGAATTCAGCAATGAATAAAGCCCCGAGATCACGACCAGGCCACCGTTCCCCTGACACTCATTTCTCGGCAGTTACTTAAGTCCGTCGGCATCGGCTTAGCTGCTCTAGCATCAGCTCTCCGCTCCAGAAAACAGTCAGCTAGGCAACACTCCCTCAGCGTGACCAGTCCAAGAGTCTCTGCGTTCACCCTTAAGTGACTCGTGGCTATTGCCATGGTGACCAGGCCTCCTGACTCCCCCTCACTTCCCATGAAAGGCAATTCCCCCAAGTTCAGCTTTCTATTCTCCTCAACGCCACTGGCACCATGCTTGCCACCTTGTTAAACTAACGAGCCAGAAGGACAGCGGCAGTCACTTCACACCCATACCCCCAGCCAGAGATTCTTCCGTAGACAGTGCGGCATGTAGGCCATGGCCGGGTCTCAGTAATCCCACGTGGGGTGTGGGTGGCAAGTTTATCCGTGATCATGTCTTTCTGGGAGTGCCAGCAAGGGGCTTCACAAGCCTGGAGGCTCTTGAAGTTCAGAGTCCCATAGCTACTAGGACTAGTCACATACTGGGACTAGGTGAGTTCAAAGGCCCAAACCCCAGGAAGGTCAAAAGTTCCATCCCACACAAATCCTCCACACGTCTCTAAACTGCTTTTTCTACAACTTCTAGAATGTTCCTGGGTTACACTGTCAAAATGCTCGAGACAAGAAATGGTTCAGATCTGTGTCCCCCTCCCCCAGATTTCTGGAATATTTGTACATGCATAGTGAGATACCTTGGGATAGGATCCAAGTCTAAACACGAGGTTCGTTTGTGTTTCATACGTATCTTACACACAAAGCCCGGAGATAGCATTACAGAGGATCTCTGTGTGTCTGTACTGTCACTGGGACCCACTGTGTGAGGTCAGACATGGAATTTCCCACTTGTGCCACGCTGCAGATCCAAAAGTTTCAGCCGGGGAGTATCTTGGACCTCAGACTAAGGATGCTGAACACGAAGGCAACCACTGGACGCAGAATGTCTGGAAATGGAGGACACATCCAATCCCCAGAACACACCGACAGCAGAGAAGCCCGGGGTCCTACCTGGATGGGGTTGTAGAGCTCCTGCAGCGGACTTCGCGAGCCCTTCCGGCAGCAGATGTCCATACCGAAGGGATTCCTCCGCATGACTGAGGAGAGAAAGTGAAGTTCATCAGAAAATAGCTACAAAGGTTTGCCGACCAAGAGAGGGAAAGGCATGTGGGAGGGAGGAGGAGGCAGAGGGCAAAGCAGGAAAGCCTGGCTTCTGCCAGAGAAAGCCCACTGCTGTCCCCGACGGCTGTCCATACCCTGACATCACGGACCACACGAAATCGCTTTCCATAGCACAGGAGAAAATAAGACAGGCACCAAAGCTCACTTAGACACAGCCCCTCACAGAAGGCACCTTCAGACTACCCAAGGAAGTGGGCGTGGCTGTCCTGGGTGTCTTGGCATAGTCTCGCGTCACCCGGCAACAGGGCTGGGGTCTGAGAACTGTATCATGAGGTGACAAAGTCACACACACTGAGAAGGTGCCAGATAGTTGTTCCCGGAGGCCGCCTGGTGAGGCTGCCCAGGCGACTAGGAAGACGTTCAGTGCAAGCATCCGCCCTGGTTGGCTTTCTGTGGCTGTGATAAACGCCAGAACCAAAACCACCTGGTGAGGAGCTTACAGCTCCTCATGGAGGCAAAGACAGAGCAGGCACACAAGACAGGCACACAAGACAGGAACCTGGAGGCAGGAACTGAGGCAGAGGTACGAAGGGACCCTGCGGACTGTCTCTGTTCTTCACGGTTCAGTCTGCTTTCCTATACCACTCAGGACCAGCTGCCCAGAGGTGGCACTACCCACAGTAAGATGGGCTCTCTGCCATCAATTAGCAACCAAGGAAATGTCCCACGGGCATTTTCAGGCGAACCGGAAGGAGGCAAACCCTCAACCGGCTTCCTCTGACAGGTATGTCAGGCTGACAACTAAGATGAGTTATCAGGGCATCCTCGTAAGAAGAAATACAGTCTAAAGTGACAATAAAAACCAGAGGACATAAATACAGACCAGCAACACTGTCTGATGTCACATCCTGTACCTGATGGGACGCGATGTGCAGGCGGTGTATGGGCTTATCCCAGTGCCACCGAAGACCCGAGAGTGGCTTGCTGTAGCAGCTCTGTGACATTTCCATGGCAATGGTGTCACTGTGGTGGAACTTTTCTCTCTATCATACTCTCACACGGTCCGATGCTGACCGAATCCCAACCACGCAGTGTGCAGGCAACACCTGAGACAATGGCTCTTCCTCCAGGCGCCTAGGACCCGGGCTCCTGAGAACGGGGTGGACCATTTCCTAGGGGCCCCTCCGCAGTAAGTCAGAAGCCCTGTCTTTCCCACGTCTTAGACAATCTGCATTTCCATTAAAATGTCAACCCGTGGCAGAAAGGTTCTAGAGAGACGCAGCACTTGTGACTGATAGGAGAATTAGAACTCCTTTCACCCGTCAGCAGCGAGGGGGCCAAGAATCCTTGTCAACAGAAATGAGCCCTTTCTTCATTTTTCCCATTCATGAAACACCCTAAAACCATGCACTTCCAACATTAACACCTTACTACAGACAGAGGGAGGGAGAGGAGAGACAAAAAAAGAGAAGGAAGGAAGGAGGAAGAGATGGAAGGAGGGAGGGAGGAAGGGAGGGAAGAAGGAAGGGAGGGAAGGAGGGAGAAAGGGAAGAAGGGAGAGGAAGAGGAGAGGAAGAGAGGAGGGAGGGGAGAAAGGGAAGGAAGGAAGAGAGAGAGAGGAGGGGAAGAAGGGAGGGAGGAAGAAGGGAGAGAGAAGAGGGAGGAAAGGGAAAAGAGAAAAGGGGGGAGCGGAGACGCAGGTGGAGGAAGAGCAGATGAACGTGGGCTTTGTTCAAATATCAAACAGTTCGTTAAGGAGTAATGAAGATGAATGGAACAAGGCCAGCAAAGAATCCCCTGGTATGTGGGGCTTGGGAGATGGCTCATTTGGCAATGGTGGCCAAGGGCACATTCCCCCATCCCCTGGAACAGGTGGCCTGGGTTTGAATCATGGCTCTAATCACACACCAGCTATGTGACCTTAGGCAAACCATCTATTCCCTCTGTCTGCCCCTCACCTGTGTAAGGAAGAGAGCTGAAAGCGACCCTCTCTGGGCTGGTTGTGAAGGCTGAGTTACACAGACTGTTTAAAAAGTGCTTGGCGAATGGGCAAGCTCCAAGTTCCTGAAGCTGTTCCGGAGAGTCCACTAGATTTGCACATGGCATATGATCAGCGTTGCTCGGCTCCTGGTAGAAGGACGGGAATACCTCTCCTCCTCAAGTAGCACGTGGGCTGAGAGGGAGCTGGCCACACTCCAATCAGGATATAGCCAAAAGACTAAGAGGGCTGGATGAGGGGGTTGCTGTGCAGGTGTCAACCCGAGGAGGTCAGAAAGCAAAGAGGCTGGGGCTTGGGAGATGGTTCATTACAAAGCCATCACCATAGAAGCATGCAGGATTGAGTTTTGATACCCAGAAGCCACATTAAAAAAACCAGGTATAGTGTCATATGTCCAAAAGGGGGTCACCCCAGCTCTGGAGAAACAGAGGGGACAACTCTGGAGCTCATCAGCCAACTGACCTAGCTGAAACGCTAAGTTCCAGGTTCAAATAAGGTGTCATATGACAGACGGAGATGCTTGACAGCAACCTCTGGCTTTGCATGTGCATTCATGTGTGCACATATGCATGTGCGCGCGCATACACACACACACACACACACACACACACATACACACACGCTCATACAATGTGAAAAGTAATTTTCACAAGCAACAGGTAACTTCTGGAAGGTTTCCAGGGGAACCAACTCCCTCCGCTGACTTCTCCCTTTGAGCCTGTGGAAACCCTGAGGGGAGAGCATCCACGCCTGGTAGGAGGTGCCACGTGTCCTCTCTCCCGTTCCTTACCTTCCTTGGGGGAGGCTGGCAAGCTTTCTCTGGAAAGGGCAAGTGCCACTTAGCAATGTGTCACTGTAGGGTCAAAGAACAATAGGCAGACAAAGGGGAAGGCCTGCAAGGCAGCCAGCTAGCAAGCTCCATTTAGGAGCAGGAATCGGACGCTCACTGAATCTTCCTGTGTTAGGAAACATCTTTCTTCTGTTGTTTTGTTTTAATGGCTTAACAAAAATAGGCAGTAGGCAGAGTTTGACCCTGAGGCTGAAGTTTGGTGATCCCTGTCCTGGAGCCTGGTGCGCCAATACAAGCGCTGCACACACCCTGCAAGCCCCGCAGCCTTCCCACGGGAGGAGGGATCTATGAGCAAAAGTCAACACATAAAAGCCGCTAGAATTTGATTAGGCTGTTCAGAAAAACATTGGCTCGTTGTTCCTCCACGGCTGCCCCAGGAAAGTGAGGGAGAAACTCTACTTTGTGTTTTTCTTTAATTTATGACTTCATTTTTCATTTCCACCAAAAAGGAGGCAAACCGTTGAGGGCACGCAGGTCCTCCATCTGCACAATGGCATACCGGCACTTGGACGAGAGAACACGGCCATAAAACGTGTGAAACCGTGCCCGTGCCATACAAGACTGAAGTTCCCGCATGGCAGCAGACAAGCTCATCGGGACCTGCCACACTGAACACTCCACGGTGGAACCCATTAAAAGCCTGATTTTACAGGGGGCAGTATTATTTAATTGGTTTATTTTCCTAAAACAAGGTCTTTAAGAAGCCTGGACGTGTGGGGCCTGCAGGTCAGGTCCTTTACCTGTGACTTCATGGGGCGCCTTGTAAACTGACTTTGGCACCCCAGGCCACAAAAGCCAAAGGGGCCTTTGTGCTATTTATAAGGGTGACAACAAGTCTGCCCTGTGCAGAAGGTCCTGTATGTGCAGAGAACACAAAACCTTTCGGGGGGCATCACAATGCTCTGAACATTTTACTGTTTGGATGTTTGTATTTCAGACTTTTTGGGCGAAGAACAAGCAACCGGTCCTGCAAGATGGTTCAGCGGATAAAGGCATATGCTGTCCAGCCTTAAGATCTGAGCTCGATCCCTGGGACCCCAGATAGTGGGAGGAGAGAATAGACGCATGCAATTTGTCCTCTGATAACCACAGGTACATATGCTCACACACACGCGCATGTGCACACACACTTGCATAATTAATTGGTTTTCAAGAGAATGAAAGAATGACCAGCTCATAGTCTAGGCAAATATCCAAATGGAAGCTATCGTCCTAGGCGTCCTGAACGTGAGTGGTAAACTGAGTCTACAAATCCTCACAAAACCCCCATCTGTATTCAGGCCACCAACAATAGTAACGTCCCCAGAGACCCATGCTGTGGGAAATCCTTCTGTATATGTGTTGCTTTTATTGGTTAATGAAAAAAGAAGTTACTTTTGGCCAGTGGCTTAACACAGAATATAGCCAGGCTGAAAGATATATATATGTATATATATGTGTATATATATATATATATATATATATATATATTATATAAAGAGTAGGTGGAGTCAGGAAGGTGCCATGGAGCTGCCAGAGGGGAAAGATGTAAGCTGCCAGCTGGAACCTTGCTGGTAGGCCATGAACCTCGTGGTAAAATATAAAAGAATGAAAATGGGTTAATTCTAGATGTAAGAGCTAGCTAGCAATATGCTTAAGCTATTGGCCAGACAGTATTGCATATAATAGTTTCTGAGTGATTATTTCGTGGTCTGGGCAGCCAGGAACGAACAAGTGGCCTCTGTCAACAGACCTGTGTCTGTGAGCTTCCATCTTACTTCCAAGAATCTTTGGTGTTTTGAATCCCATTTGTTGAGAGTCTGAGGGGTTCTAAGACTTCATCCGGCCATTCTTACTCACTCTCAAAGGATAAAAGTGGGCAGGTGGAGGGGCAGAATGGCCTGCCACACAGGGGTCTGCAGAGCTGGCATCGGATGGCCTGGTCTATACTGCTCTCATCCCCAGTAGCCAGGTCCCACAGCAGACGCCACTGTCCCTCTATGAATTCACATCTTGAAGATGGTTACATTGGCCTTCTTAGCTAACACAGTTAAGACAGAGCTAGGGAGGTAACCGTGGCTATAAGGACCTGAGTTAGATCTCCAGGTGCCGTGTAAAAAATGCCAGGCTTGCTGGTGCACACCGGTAATCAGACAGGAGAGCCCAGGGAGGGAGACCACGGGCCAGATAATCTAATGAGTGACCTCCAGGCCAATGAGAGGTCTTGTGACAAAGGACATGGGCAGGGTTTCTGAGGGTGACACCTAAGGTTGTCCTCTGGCTTCTACACACTGATGAACACATGCTTACATGAGTACACACACACGGGGGGGGGGGGGGGAGGGAGGGAGGGAGGAAGGGAGGGAGAGAGAAAGTGTTAAGGGGAGGCCTAAAACAAACAGGCAAAAACATCAAGAAAAGTTAACCTGAAAAGATGCCCCCAATACTGCAGTGAATGTCCAGAGGACTCCATAAATGCCTAATACACACGAAGTCGATCGCCTTCCCTCCTCAGGGTGCACAGATCTGGGAAAAATCCAAGTCTTTATCATGGTTAGTTCCCATATCGGCTTCCATTAGTATTTAAGGTCATAAAGCCAGGACCACCCTGAATAGAACTTTCAGCTTCTGAAGGTCGAGGACATAAATCTCAGGATTCAGTAAATGTTCTTGGCATCGCGGGAAAGACACACAACAGCATTTATCTAAGAAGCGGGAGGTTCACAGACCCGGAAGCCTTCCCCAGGGGCTCCAACACCCAGCGTGGAAGAACAGACTCACTCATTCAAACACTCACAGCAGATAAGAATGGCCAATGAATGGATCCGTCAAAAACAATGCCGCTTCTGCAATCGCCTCCCCCAGTCCTGGGGATTCTGGTCCCTCAGCAGTAATATGAGCAAGTGTCTACTTGCCGTGTCTACTTCAAAAAGCACACGGTCCGGCCCAAGGAAAACCACTTGTTAAAGCCTTAAATCAGGGAGGGGGCGGGGGCGAGGACAAGGAGGGAGTCCCAGAGAAAGTCACCAGTGAGGTCACTTCCAGGCGAGCACAAGGGTAGGAGGGGAAGGGCTGAGAAAGTCTTCAGAATGAGGAGTGATGGAGT
Organism: Myodes glareolus; assembly: GCF_982192425.1. Classification (NCBI taxonomy): domain Eukaryota; kingdom Metazoa; phylum Chordata; class Mammalia; order Rodentia; family Cricetidae; genus Myodes; species Myodes glareolus. Next base: position 42,641,441 of record NC_142051.1, on the reverse strand, counting down.
CAAACTGTCAGGGTGAAAAGCACAATAGGAAGAATGTTTGTACCCCCTTACCCCACCCACGCAGATTCCTACACTGAAATCTGAGGGAGGGGGCATTTGGGGAGGTGAGTCAGTCATGGGGACAGGGCCTTTAGAGTAGGGTTACTGGCTGAATTAAAGTGACATTTTACCACTGGAGGGCACAGAAGACACACACCCACGACGCGGGAAGTAGATGTCCAGCTGACACTAACCTGTCAGTACTCTAACCTGCAGGAAATGCATTTCTGTTGTTCAGATGTCACACGGCCCGCGGTTGGTTATTACGGAAGGCGGAACAGACTGAGACACACACACAGCTCAGAAAATGACCCGGCTGGTGGCGTATGCCTGTCACCACAGAGAGCACCGCGGAGGGGAGGGGAAGGAGTGGGAGATAGCGGACATTAACGAGGGATACCAAGGCATGGAGAAAAGGATGCCCAGGGAACACTGTCCATAAGCTATGGCTAGGATCACGGTTTCTCGAGTTCTACCGGGAAAAGCAGATGGCCACCTCGGAGTGGCTACGTAGAACAGACCTCAGAGCAGGCTGGAGCCGTCAGCTCACAGTGTGGACCTGTCAGCATCACAGTGTGTGAGCCTGAAAGACAGGCCAAGGATCAGAGAGGTGGGACTGGTCCTGGGTGGGAATAAGCGTGACCTGGTCAGCCAGTGACTCAAATTCTGTCATCACCTGCAGAAGTCCTACTCAAACTGAGTTCAGCCCTGAGAAAAGAACATCAGGCCGGCGGGACCATGACCCACAGAACGGCCTCAAAAGGTGACTCCAAAATGGCCTAAAATACTTAAAACCAAGGATGGTTTCAAATGATGAGAGATAATATGTGTGCAAAAGAAGCCAATCTCCAGCCACAGAAAATGGATCTGTGTCTACATGAGGCCAGGGCTGGGGACCAGGAATGATAGTAGAGATGTGGGTTTCTTTTTAGCATCATGGAGAGTGGGGTGTGTGTGTGTGTGTGAGAGAGAGAAGTCTGCACAGCTCTGTCAATATGGCCTGATTCAATATGGCCTGATTCATAGAACACTACATTTAAAACAAGTAAAATTTATTCATCAATTCAAAACCCAATAAATTACCTCTAAAAAGAATGTTTTCAGCAGAAGACTGGCAGTATGAATATTTCCAAGATTACGCAGCAATACCAACATGGAAGATTTAATCGAACAGTTTTTTCATCCTGGTAAAAGTTAAAATTCTTTCTAAATTTGAACTATCAGGTTTATATTATTTAGATGTTAGCTTCTTCGGGGAAGTGAAGTATTCAAAAAGGACTTTAAAATTTAAACATAATTTCAATTATTAAAAGTCAGTTAAAAAGTTTCTTAAAGGCTAAATATTAATCAAAGGCCGTTCTAGATGTTAGCCGGTAGCGTTTATTGAAATTCTTAGGGGTAGGCTGTGGAATTGGGGACTTTAATTTCTTAGAAGCCTTCTCTGTACACAACGGCCAGCCTCTGGCTAAAGGAAGTGACAGGGCTTGGCTACTTTAGGCTGACCATAAAGTAGCGAGAACAACTCACTGGGGTGATGGGCAGCAGCCCACATCCCAACCGAGAGTGCTCATGAAACCCACAGTGGGGGAATCTCATAGCTGAGAAACTCAAGTCTCCGTGGAAAAGTGGTTCAAAGAACCAGAGCTGGCAGCTGACCCGGGAGAGGCCTTATAAATTTGCTTTATGTCCCTTCTGAGGAGACTACACAGACAACGCTGGGGCACACGTCTTGCATCCGCTATGCAGAAGTCATTCCTAGCCTTGAGTAGTTAAGTTTCGGCGACTGCCTTGACTGCTGGGGAATTAACCCCCCTCCCCGGCCGCCCTGTAGTTTCCTGGAATGCTTATGAATATATTTTGCAGGCTGCAGATAACGCGCCAGCAAACTTTCTTTCTGGTGTCTGGTGCTCCAAGTTTGACTCTCCAACTTGGACACGTCGGTGTCTGCCTCTGGGGTTCCCCCCACACTCACAGACAAGTGACGCAGCTCTTGGAGATAAGAAACCCTTTGAGTCAACTTTGCTGAAGCTCCTGAAGCTGGGGCTGTGAGGTCCAAACTCCCTGCTCCCTGTACTCATCCCTGCACAGGGCAGCTGCATGTTCGTTAACACGGGGCAGGCGGCTTCTGCATGCTAATCTCTTGCTCAGGGCACCAGCCCCTCCTGCCACACAGCTCCTGTGAACATCAGAGACCACTTAGGAAGACCCTGAGTCCCCAGCCTTCTCCTTTCTCTCTCCCTATCCTAGAAGCAGGAAACAAAGCCCTGTGGATGGAATTGTGCCTCACTTCCAATTCGTATTACAGAATCTTAAAAGGCAGCTTTATTTGAAAATAGAGTGTTTGCTAATGCAGTTATAGTTACATGGAGTGGAGGTCACACTGGATGAGGGCGGAGCTCATGTCACACAACTGCTGTCCTAATGAGAGAAGAGGACAGACACGCAGGGCCATAAGAAGATGGCCAAAGACACCGGACGGTTGCAATGATAAGACAAGGAACGCCAAGGTTGCCAAGAGCTGCCAGAAGCTGGGGTGCAGGGTGGGGCAAGGATTTTCCCCTAGGAAAGCCTTCAAGGGGAACACAGCCAATTATCCCCTTGGTTTTGCCTGTCAATTTTCCAGAGCGTGGGAGAACATATTTCTATTGCTTTAAGTCACCCAGTTCGTGTTCATCTGTTACAAAGACCTAGCACACTAACACACACGAGTTCACAAGTTCACAGGAGTTCACAAGATGTGTGCCTCCTGTCCTCAGGTGGCCATGAGCCGGAAAAGCACCCCAGGCAAAGGCTAAGGCAAGGCCCAGTCCCAGCAAAGTGCTGCATGACAGTTGAGTGAGATTCCTCGTGTGGTTTGGGAAAACAAAATAAGAAGACAGGGAACTACCTTTTGAATCACTTACCTGTCTGAGAACGCTGCTTGAAAAACATGGCCACATGTGCCGTGTCTCTGAAGCCAGGAAGGTGTTAAAACCCCTCAAATCTACCCGCTCCCTTCTGGTGAGGGTAAAGATGCTTGCTGCAGGACACAGCTCAACTGGAAAAACACTTGTGGTGCAAGAGTGAGAATCTGAATTCGATCCTCAGAACCTGCATTACAGAGCCAGGCTCAGTGCATCCACTGCAATCCCAGTATAGGGAGAAGATGCAGACATACACGTGAGCTCACCAATACAGACATACAGACGAGCTCACCGATACAGACATACACGTGAGCTCACCGATACAGACATACACGTGAGCTCACCGATACAGACATACACGTGAGCTCACCAATACAGACATACACACGAACTCACCGATACAGACATACACTTGAACTCACCGATACATACACGTGAGCTCACCGATACAGACATACAAACGAGCTCACCAATACAGACGTACACGTGAACCCATCGATACAGACATATATGCAAGCCAGCCAAAATAAATAAAAGTAGTGTTGGAGCGGCTTTGATACTCTTCATTATGATGACTCCAACCTCACACCAGATCCAGTGCTAAGGATGTAACTGAAAGCCATGTTCTAAACAAAGGGTTGGAATTCCCCCAAAGAAAGCCAAAACATGATCTGCAGCCCCAAGTGGGGATCCCTCTGAGCCAGAGCTCTGTCTGCCTCCTCCCCACGTCCCCTGCAGGGTGGGGGATGGAAACCGGGCCTCGCTTGCTCCTAACACTGAGCCATCTCCACCTCTGGCCCCTAAGAGACTGCAAAGGAAAACACGGTGTATATCTCAAGATCCCAGGATGTTTGAAGATAGCCCTAGTTGCTGCTATTGGGGACTGTCATAAAAGTGGATGATGGGGAAGAGCCACAGAAGGATGGAGGGGAGCCAGGGACAGCTCTGCTGTGTGTCAAACCTTCTCCTTGAAGTGTGGCCAGCAGGGACAGGCCACTGCAGCTGCATCTTATTAAACATGCCCATGTTGCCAGCTGCCTCCCTCCCTGTGAATCCAAGATGCCACTGGACCTGGATGCCCAGTCTCTCTGCAGCCAGGCAGCAGGATGGGAGTAAGCATAGGGGAGAGAGAGAGAGAGAGAGAGACAGAGAGAGAGAGAGAGAGAGAGAGAGAGAGAGAGAGAGAGAGAGAGAGAACAAAAATAACCTTAGACAACTATCGTGAGTTCCCCAAGGGGAATGTTCAGCATTTGAAGACTTTATCCCCCTTAAGTATAAATGTAAAAGCTTAATGCCAGTAAATTGCGAAGGAGAGTCAGATCTTTTTCCAGAAAATCTGAGCGTTTTGCCCAAGCTCCCTGTTGCTGTGGGAAGCTTGAAGGGGTGGCCTTCTTCTGGGTAACAAGGACATTTTTGCTACTAAAGTCCTCCGAGTCAGCCAGGCAGGGCCTATTTGTGCAATCCAATTAAAAAGCCATCAAACAATAAGATATTTGTAATTTGCTACAGCTACGGGAAGCCCAGCAGCTGTGTCTGTAGGAACAGCCAGTGTGTCAGAACGGTCTGGTCCTAAGTCGGCTGATGCCTACGGTCTGGGTGGTGGAGAGGGTAGCATGCATCTGTGATGGTGGTGGAGAGGCACAGACAGGACGATCCCTGGAGCCTGCTGGTAATGAGTCCGGTCAAATCAGTGAGCCCTAAGTTAGTGAGAGATCCTGTCTCAACCTGCTCTCCTCAGGTTGGAGAGCAACCTGAGGAAGATGTCCAGGTCTACCTCTAGCTTCTGCACATGAACATATACATATACATGTGCACATATCCAAAGGAATACATATACATGCACACATGCACATGCATGCACATACACACATGCATGCACACACACACATATACATAGTAGGGGCGGGGGATCTTCTCAACTTTTAAGCTTCTCTGCCTTAAGAATTTGTTAAAATTTTAGCTGGGTGGTGGTGGTGCACGCCTTTAATCCCAGCACCCGTGAGGTAGAGGCAGGCAGATCTCTGTGAGTTTGAGGCCAGCCTGGTCTACAGAGTGAGTTCCAGGACAGGCTCCAAAGCTACACAGAGAAACCCCGTCTCGAAAAACCAAACAAAACAAAAAAAAATGGTTAAAATTTTAATTGAACTATGTGAGAATAGCTGTCCTGTGTAGGCATGAATTGTAGCAATATCTCAACAGATAGTACTCTTCTCTGCCTTTGTCTGTTTTGTTTTGATTTCTGCAATGCCTTAGCCATTCATAAAGAACAGAGTTAACATAGCTTGGTTGGAGAGCCAGGACAGCCCAAGAGCAGGGCACTGACAAGGACTTCTGGTGAGGTCCTCATGCCGCATCTTACCACGGTGGAGGGAATGGCATGGTAACACCAACACCGAAGTGCTAGTTCAGGGTCTCCCTCCTCCTATAAAGCCACTAATGCCATGATGAGAACCCCAGTCTAATGACGTCACCTAATCTTAATTATCTCTCAAAGGCCCGCAGATCATTAACTCTACCTGGGCATTAGGCGTCCACCGCCTGGACTTGGAGAGATACAGCCACACTGTAGAGTACTATAGAGACTGCCAGGTGGTTCGCACCCGACCAGGCACCTCCTCCAGCAGACACTAAGAGGGTGGCACCCTTGGGAGTGGGACCCAACACCCACAGAGACCGGAAGGATCGCGGGAGGAAGGTCCTAGTCTCCTAAGGGTGCAGATGGGAAAACCAGGACAGCACTGTGATTCGCAGAAAGCTAGGAAGGATAGGAAAGGAACCCAGATATCTATCTTTCATTTCTAATTTAAATAAATGGCTTTCATTAAAAAAAAAAACTCATCTTAATTTTCGTAGCAAGTGTGGAAGAACCTTAAAAAAAAAAATCTCATCTGTTCAAGTCCATTCAGTGAAGAGGACTTTCCAGCTGAAGTAGAAAACCCTCTTGGCCTGGCTACATTCTGGAAACAAGCTATAACAAGTGCAAACTCATGCTCCTCCAACTCCCAGGAAGACAGGAGCCCCCTCCTGAGCGGAAGGCAAGGCTCCGCTGCACATTTTCCCAGAAGGTTGACTGTTCACACAATTGCCCCTTCATTCACCTATAGCGCACATGCCTGCAAGGCTGGAGGGTCTAAAACTTGACCTGCAAATAGGCCGGAGTTCCCGGGTGCTTGAAACAAGTATCTTAGCGTGGAATCCAAGTGACTTACGAACCCCTCTTTTGAGCAGCCCACACCCCAAAATAGCTTATGCCCAGAACGGAAGGTTGTAAGGAACACAGAAACGTCCATCAAATCTAGATGTACATCCTGAATTCCCACCTGCATTTAGAGTCTGGCTTGCGCCTGGAGTCTTCCTTCTTAACAGAGCCACTAAAGATCTTCTATCCCTCAAATCTATGAGTAGAGCCGTGGCCCCAGGGCTTTCTGGCCTCCGTCCCTAATGCAATAACTGAACAGACTTGAAAGCAAACAGTCACTGTTCGTATCGGCAGATTGGGCCTTTTTCTTGCAACATCTGCAAAATAAAAGTGGCAGGTGATCTTCTGTGATCCCTACCTGTGGTCCTCAGTTACAATTAACGTTCCAGGACCCCAGGATGATCAAAGCCAGCAAAGTGTGTGACTGGGAACAGAAGCAGCAGGTGAGTCTGGCACTGCTGGATAGCCTTACGATGGAGCATTTGCCTCCAGAGGCCAGGAGTCATTCAAATGAATTAGCATCTCTGCCGTTCAGACTGGCTAGGGAAGTCAGCTGCAGAATCAGGGCTGGGGGGTGGGGGGTCTGAGGACACAGCCAAGTGCCACATCCAATGCGGGCACCTGAAGTTACCCGCGCTGGGACACAGCCATCCTCCTGAACCTTCCTGTGAGACAGAACAGTGAGACAGCCCATTTCAGACACAGGCTTGAGAATAACAAATACAGGGCTCATACCTGCATGCTCCACCCATGCCACTGCCTCTCACTATGTGGAGGAGAAACCCAAGGCCAGAGAGGTTCCATGATGCACCCAAGGTAACTCCTTGAGTTAGAAAAAAATATGAACAGAAGCCCAGTGACGTGACGTGTGAGGCTGGAAAAGATTTCATGAATGTGTCGGGACATCTTGGGACTTTGAATTACACCCCAGCCCCCAGGACAAGCTGAAGGCTGCAGGACCCCTTTTAGGGGAAGTATTAGTTAATATAAGCAAGGCGGTCAGATACAAGCCTAGACTTAATTCTCTAGCCCTGGGCTGCCTGCACAGGAGAGGATTTGCAAAAAGAGGTGCAGGGGAGGAGACAGGCACTAAACGAATAATATGCACTGAGCATTCACAGTTTACTGGGGACCAGGAAGGAGCGGGAGAGCTGTGGGGGAGCTGCCCCCTCCCCCCGCCCCGGGCATAACCATAGGCCTGCCTGATGCTCTTCTAGGGCTTGGCCCTCATTCTTCAAAGAGAAGAAGAGTCCAAGGGCATTTATTGCACTGCTCAGGAGGTACCCAGCTCCCTCAATGCCATCCCCTCTCATAGGGAGCCTCAGGCTACTCTTAGGATCTTCTTTGAGTGGTGCCAGACACAAAACAACCCCTCAGGAAATACCTAATGTTCAGGGATTTAACACACCGAGGACGTGGGTGAGGCAACCAGACACGCAAGGGTCCAAGACTCAGCAGTTTCCACTTAGAAATAAAAGGGGTCTTGCTTCTGAACAGGGGTGGACATGCTGGGTGACACAGCCGGCTTTCCGATGATCTCCTTGGCCCCGGCCTTTTCCTTCACTCCCATCCGGGTCACTCTCCAAGATAATGAACAGTACAGACAGGGCAGCATCCTGAAACTCTGGGGTAAGACAAATCAAAGCCTCCGACTCTGTCCTCACTCTCTGCCCACCCCCCCCCCCCGGGGCCCAGTGTCCTTTCACAGCGGTGAAGAGGGCTGTGCATCACCAGTGATCCCTGCTGAGGGCGGTATTCCCATAACTCATGCTCTCCCTCCACGGCAGCAATGTTCAAGAACATTCCACTGGCACGGTGCTCCTAGGTGAACAGGCCGGCTTTTGTGGCTCCCCCCAGAACCCGAAAACCACAGACCCACGGCCACAGTTACGCGGCGTCAACAGCGGGAGACGTGTGGCAGGCGTGTCTACAGAGCTTCTGCTGACACACGGCCTGAGACATAGAAGTCCCTCTTCGTACGCACACAAGGCCCATTTGTGCGTTTCTCAGCCAAGTTGGCCTTCATGGCGGCATCTGAGACTCCGGCCCAGGTACCCTGGACGCTGTGTGTATACAGCAGGGGTGCCAGTGTGGCTTAGACACACATCCTCTACTCTGCCCGGGCAGATGGAAGCAGGCAGGGGAAGTTGCCTGGGGCACTGACCAGACAATGGATTCACCATCCTGTTCTACTAAAAAAGTAGAGATGGAGACTTAGACGTGGATTAGTGTGCTTCATTCACCTGTGTCTGCGTGGAAGCTTCTCACCTCACACCCAGAATGGAGACAACCCTGTCACTGATGACCCCACTCTGTCCACTGCCAATAGAAAGCTATTAGTAAGCATTTAGAGAGAGAGAGAGAAAGAGAGAGAGAGTGAGTGTGTGTGTGTGTGTGTTGGGCCCAACTGAGGGGGCGGGGCATGTGTGAGCTATAGTGCACTTGCGGGTGTCAGAGGGCAAACTTGGGTGTCCTGCTTTGTGTGAGGGAGGGTGCCTTTGTGGTGCTGTGTGCACCAGGCTAACATTGTGTGCGTGGGGCTAGCTGGTCGGCAAGCTTCCCATCTTGCCATGGGAACGCTGGGATTATAGACACACATTAGCTAATCTGGCACACTACCCATTGAGCCACCTCTCCCGCCCAAATGGAAGCTTTAAGTTCTGTATATTTTGCCACATTTTTTTAACATGAAAAGTGGTATGGGATGCATCCAACCAAACTGATTGCCAACGAGGTGGCGCCAGGTCCCAGGAGTGTCTGGGACTGTTAGTCACGTCCACCATCTTTGGTGTGAGTATACAGGTGGGAACTTAGCAGGAACCCACAGACACCCAGCCCTCTGGATCTTCCACTGAGTTCAGACCAGTGCTCCCCAACATGGATACCCTCTCAGGATGACCAAGTGGCTCAGCACAGATTCACAGTTCCCCCTCAACCCAAACCCTCCCCTCAGGCTTGGGAATCCTGCCTTTTAAACATCTCTTGGGTCTGGGAACTGGATTAGGAAGAAGAGTGGACGAGCCACCCTTGCATGGGCTTAGACATAGCCAGCAGCGGCGCCCACTCCTTCACCTGCCTTCACACGGACTCCAGTCAGTTCAGGAGCAAAGCAGGTGCTCTCTGGCCTTCCCTGGCTAGCAGGTGTCAGGCAGAACCTGACAGTCACACGGATGTCAGGCCCTACTCTTCTCCTGGCTGTTTCCTCCGCTGTACCTCTGTCCTCCCTCTGGAGGGCATAACACCACCTTACTACCTTGGCACAAGGTTTGCTGTGTCAGAGTTCCATATCTGGAACCTTGAGCTATTTGTAGGTCACCTTGGGAGACCTTGGCTTCCACATCTTCTCAATAGGAGTTAAAACAGTACCCTGAGGGATCAACAAGCTGATGGAAGAGGGGGTCCAAGGCAGAGAGAAGCAAACACGGACTGCTTAGTACACGCTGCTGTTGGGCTCAGGAGTGTGTGGGAGCTCCCCGCATCCCCAGGGTACGATGCCTGTGAACGACTGTTCTCACACTTGCATTACTGAAGAGCACACTGATGCCCACTTGTCATCTACCCTGTGGTTATAAATCCTGGCCTGCTGGCTTTCTGATGACAAGAATGGATTATTTTTTTTTTAATAGTGGGTTTTCCGGCTCCCCCAGGCGACAGGCAGAGAAACACAAGAGTCAGCAACTCCTGAGCCCTGGGGAGGAAGAGGGCCACAGAAGACACAAGGAGAAAGCAACAGTCTCTGCCCCTGGCCTCTGCGCAGGTGGAAGCCACGCCCACCACACCCTCCCTCCTACCACCATGACAGACTGTCTCTCAAACAGGAGCCACAACAAACTGCTTCTTGTTGGTTGCATGGCAGTGACAGGGAGCAATGGGGACTTCGTTCTGCTCACTGAAGGACCTGCGTTGGCACTTGGGAAGTACTTGAAGATAAATACGCCCATCTAGAGTGAACACAAACTCTGGCCACTCTTTGGCCGTCTAGGCTGTACTTTTGGTCCATATTCCCACGGCTCCTCCATCATTTGGCTAAGGGACTGGATCTGATGTGAGCTGTCACACTGTCCTTATTAGAGAGGAATGACACAGCCCAGGGATAGGGAGCTGCAGGAGTTTAAAAGAAAGGAAAGAGCCCCCAAAGGGAACGGTCCTATTAGGAGGTGTGGCCTTATTGGAGAAGGTGTGGCCAAAAGGAAGTGTATCACTGTGGGGGGAGGCTTTAAGGTCTCATATGCTCAAGCTATACCCAGTGTCATAGATTACTTCCTGTCGCCTGCAGATCAAGATGTAGAACTCTCTGTCGCCTCCTTCTCCAGCACCATGTCTGCCTGCACACTCCCATGTCCTGCCATGATGATAATGGACTGAACCTCTGAAACTGTAAGCCAGCCCCAATTAAATGTTTCCTTTATAAGAACTGCATTGTCATGGTGTCTCTTCACAGCAGTAGAAACCCTAACCAAGACAGGAGCCAAAGCCTTCCAGAATCAAGCCAGCTTCAGTATCAAGTTGCTACTTCCTACTGTGCAATCCTCAGCAAACCACATCCCTCTCTGATGAAATCACGCTGCTGCAGACTACAGGACAGCATACACGCATACATTCTGAGAACAGAACACTCAGCAGGCATTGAAGATGTTCCACTAAACATAATGGCATTTGTCCTCTGAGAACAGACCAGTGGGCTCACTACTGACTAGACGACATTGGTGGATGAATTCAGCCTCTGTCATCTTCTTGTCTCAAGATCACAGGGACTGAAAGGCTTGTGTGTCCTGTCTGGGCATTCTCCAGGTCACACATAGCTGCTTGTATGTTCTGTGTGCTCAACAAACATTGCTTATTGGAACTGAGGGTGGGACTCGGGGATCTCAAGTACACAGAGGATGATTGGCACACTCTCCACCAGTTCCAATCATCATCACCACCTATGTCCTCGTCATTCCTGCCAAAATGGTGAGCTTCCAAGTGTCTGAACACCTCTTCCTCACTGCTGCACGCCTACCAGAAAATGCCTGGCACGGTCTTTTCAGAGAATGGCAAGAAAGGGCTCTCTTTTCTGAGATTACCCCATCTCACCACCACCCCCCTCCACCCCAGTCCACCGAGTTACGTCCTGATGACAACACAGTGGTGGGCCATAGTGATGACAAGAAACTCAGTATCACAAGGTAAGAAGAAAATGTCCTGGAGTGTGAAGGGTTTGCAGATGGTAAAAGTCCCAGCCGCTCACACACCTACCAGAGGCAGGGGGTGGCTTGTGAAATGCTCTGGATGAGTCAGCTTTCTTTACCACCACCACCACCACAGCAACAACAACAACAACAAGAAAGGCAGTGATGGAGGAAGGAGTAAACAGGCGTGGGGGGCGCATACCCAAGCCTGGCACTGAAAAAACTGAATCTCCTGGCTGTATGTGGTGGGGTAGCCGTCTGGCTTAATCCAGTTCTGCAGAATCACTCCAGAGTGCACACTCGATACTTTTCTCACTTGAGGTGACAACCATGCGGACGCAGGGGATGTGTCTGCTCCACGGCAGACAGCTGTGTTGAGAGCAGAGACCGTCAACTGCTTCTGTCTGTTTAGCCATTTAGCAGGATGTGCTGCAAGGCTGCTCAGATGACCGAGGGCCTTGGTACACATGCTGCTCCCAGCAGGAACGATGCTGCAGAACATGGAGCTGCACTGTGTGGGACCCTCCAAACGGAAGGCCAGAGGGTGTGAGCAGACACGGCGGAGCCAACAGTATCCCGTCTATGTCCCCAAACCTCTGACTGCCACAGCCGGTCACTCAACAGTGATAAGGGCCACAAGAGTTGGTGCAGGTGGTTCCCAAAGATACAGCTTGGAAAACTTTAAGGGGTCCCATAGAATTAGAATCCCAAATTCCTCACCTGGGTTCTTCCAATCTGCTGTCTCATCTCAAGCATAACAGTTCAGATTCAGACAACTTGCACACTCCTGTTTGCTGGTACCTAGAGCAGCTCCAAGGAATCTCTTGCTAATTCTAAGACCATAAAACATAAGCTAAATTCCCCCCAAAGGGTCATTTAGAACCTCCAGAGGCCTATAAGGTTTACAGTTGGGAACAGTGAGTTACAAAGTTCAAAGGATTACCATTGCAACAAATGGAGAAAAGGGTGTGTGTTGGGGGTGGGGTGGGTGTGTAGGTGTTGAACAAATCCCCTGCACACCGCACCCAAAGCTCCCTGAAAGCTGCAGGCCCACAGGTGGCCTTGGTGCAGTTTCTCCTCAGCCCAAAACCTGATGGGATGAGGAATGGCTTCCCAGCATGGAAAACCAAGCATGTCGATGCAGCCATTGAGTCAGTAATAATGGCTGTGGAGAGTCTAAAATTATTTCCAGTCTGAGCAGCTTTCATTTTCTAGACAAATAACCTCTGTGCAACTCAAAAAAAAAATGAGAATTTCACACAAGAGACAGCAATGGCTGCTAAGGTGTTGGAGACAGGACTTAAGGGAGAGATGAGAATAAGAAGCCGTTTACCAAGAGCAGGAAGCCTCGGGTTCTTGCCTCCATTTCTGTCTCCTCATGGTGTGCCCAGACCAGGGACCAGCCTCACCTGCTCCAGGAAAAGACCCCAAGAGACTGAGGAGAATAAGGCGGTGGCAGATGCATCACGGCTAACTGGACGTCACCTATGCCACAGCTACTGCACTTTCTGTGCCCGTCTTCTGAGCGCTCCTCTAGCCCTGGTGACAGAGGCCACTGGGGCTTCCTGGGCCTTTGGTGATTTCACGTCAATCTAGTCTCAGAAAACACAGAGGCCTCGGAGACCACCTCGAAGAACATCCCAGGATGGAAGTTGAGTGGCATCTGCGACTGGGGGTTACTCCTACCACCTCCTGCCACCAGAAGCCTTTAAAGACCCCATCACTGAAGTCAGCCCTCATGATAAAAGACAAGTAATTTATTGAGACGAAGGACCACACTAACAAGATCCACTTCCATCTTAGACAACCCCATCCCCATGCAGACTCAGGGAGACTTTAATGAGGAGGGAACTCAGCTCCAGAAGCCATGAGTATTTAGGGCCAGCAGGGGCAACACCATAACAGTAGCAGCGAATTAACTGAACATCTGCTACACACTGGGTACTCGTCTACTGTTTCAGGGGCACTATCTCATTTAATCCTCCAATAACACCGTGAGGAAAGTATCTCTACCTCACAGGTAAACTGAGGAACAGAAAAGTTAACACTCATTTTTCAGCTCAACGCATAGGGATTTCATGTTCCATTCTGACTCAACATGGAGACGGGTGCAGAGATCCATTAGTGGCATCTGCTGTCTTCACACTGGATAAAAGAGAAGTGTGCATTTGTGGGTACCTGGAACAGCTCGAAGGGTCTCTCCTGATAGTTCTGATTGTAGAGTACAAGCTAAGACCCCAAAAGAAGGTAATTTAGAGTATCTCAAGACCCTTAGGTGGAAGGCTGTGAGCTGTCTCACTGTCCCAGATCAAGAGTTCCTGAGTGACAGAGTGAGAAATCAGGTGTGTGGATTCTGGGGTCTGTGTGTCTTTCGTAGCTCTCCAGGCAGGCAAGGAGACACATGAATTTCTGGCCAAGCTGTGAGAGAGACATAGAGAGAGAAGAGAGAACCAGAGATGTCATCCCAGCCCACTCTGGGGTGCGTGGCAGAATGGTAGATGTACTGGAGAAGACAAGGTCCTTCTCAGCTCTTGGAAAATAAGAAGACAAAGTTCCATGTAGACAGAGACTGTTCGTTTGTTCCCTGGCCACCCAGACCAGAAAATCACACAGAAACTGCATTAATTACAATACGGTTTGGCCTATTAGCTCAGGTTTCCTATTAAGTAACTTTTACACCTTAAATTAACCCATTTCTATTAATCTGTGTATAGGGCTGTGACTTACTGGTAAGGGTTCTGGGCATTTGTCTCCTTTGGCAGCTACATGGCGTCTACCTGACCCCGCCTACTCTCTCTATATCTCTTCCAGCTTGGCTATATTCTGCCCGGCTACTGGCCAAAGCAGCTTTATTCATCAACCAATAAAATCAACACATAAACTGAAGGACATCCCACATCAGTTCCAGAATATTCTCTCACAGAGAAGGTACCTGGAACAGACCATGAAAACAGTAACTCAGCACCTGATAAGAAAAGCAGTGAGGACCACGGCATATCCATCTCAACCATGGCACCTGACACAATTGTAAGACATGGAGCTTGGGTCACTAGGGACAGCCAGCAAGAACGAACCTCTCCAGAACCACCTCCACCAACCCAACCCTGAACACTGTCCCCACCAGGCCACGCCTCCCTGCCAAGCCACACTGGGAACCCAGACCCAGAATACCACTCCCCACCAGACCACGTCTTTTAGCCAGGCCACACCTCCCCACCTGGCCAGACCACACTTCTCGACCAGGCCACACTAGGAACCCAGACCCTGAACACACCTTCTCCAAGCCACGCCTCCCTCCAGGCCACGCCTCCACCCTGACCACACCTCCTTCAGGTCACGCCCCCACCAGACCATGCGGACTTAGTCACATTAGGTGTAGCTACCAGGTAGAAAGGGAAAGGCTGGCTGGATTACTGAAGGACCTAGGTGTAGCACGGAGAAGAGTCATGGCGATATGACCCCTGAATGGCACAAAGACAAATGAGGAAAGACAGGTCCAAGAAGCTTTCTCAGGAGCAGAGACCCATGAAGGAGGGTGACAGGGAAAGGGGCAATGGCTAAATACCTGAGTGTGTATTTCACGCTGCTCTTGATCTGAGTGCACACTGCACATTACCCTACCCACTCATTTCAAACACACAGCGACCCTCCACAGGTTATTCCGCGGAGAGGGAAACTGGGTCCTGACTAAAGAATTCTTACTGTGCCTGAACAAGGTGCCGAGAGGCAAGTGCTCGGCCACCAGCCACCATGAGTCAGCTGCTCTGCTGCCTGCCAACAGCATGGTAATTCACAAACCAGCGTCTCTGCATGCTCAGAGGGGCGCCCAGTGACCCTGCCCCCACAGTGGGGCTACATGGCTCGGAGGGCCAGGACCAACCTAATCAATGCCAAAGCCTCTTGAACACAAACTTCGATTGCATAACAGTTGAGGGGGGCGGTTGTTTTTGTTTTTGTTTTTTCAAGACAGAAATTCTCTTATGTAGTCATGACTGTCCTGGAACTAGCTCTGTAGACCAGGCTGGCCTTGAACTCACACCGGCCTCTGCCTCCCAAGTGGTGGGATTAAAGGCGTGCACCACCACTGCCCATCTGATATCACAGAGAAATATGCAAAAATACCTTACATCTGAAAACACTAAACCTGACCGATTTGCAAAGCGTTAAGAATGGTAACATCTGGAGAGGCTCCAGACAAGTCCCTGGCAGGCTGAGTGGGGCTGTGACTTGGTGTACAGAGAAGCGGAGAGAGATGGGGGTTCCTTTTCCTAATTCCTATGGTGATAGAGATGATCCCTGCGGGCAGCAGAGAGGCTCGGGGTATTTATAATTCCACCCGTGTTGGCTGGAGAAGCAGCCCCCTGATCCTACCACACGCCTTTTTGGAATTGCTGCTCGTGCCAGTGTGTGCCACTCCATCCCAATACCCAATTCTGCCAGAGGAATCCATGCTGTGTTATATCAACAGGCCCAACACTCAGGGCATTGGCATTAGTCTATCTCCCTGGATAGGAGGCCCGAGCTGTGGAGGTGGCGGACGAGGGACCAGCTGTATGCAGAAAGAAATGGAGGTGCCCATAGAAGTACATCAGAAATGAAGCGGGTGTCCTCGAGAGTTCAGCCCCCAAGTCCAAACCCTTCCTCTGATTTCCTTTAAGCCTCCATCCCTCCATCTCAGAAGCGACCTTAGCATGCGACCCAGCTCAGGAGACAGGTTGTGCTGATGAACTAGAAATGGCTTGGGCAAGGCCCTGAGCAGGGCAGCTGCCACCGAACGTGCGTTCAGAGACAATAACAATACAGAAAATGCGGGAAACTGTCCGCAGTTAAGACTCCAGCAGAGTGAAAGCATTTCCAACACAAGCTGCAGGCTGGCAGGCTCGGAAACAGCTTTTATGTCACTGCGCCCAGGGCCTGACTTGGTGTTCCTAGCCCCTCAGACCTCACCATCTTCCACAGAATCATGGGTGAGCTGGTCCTCTGAGATCTGGCCTAGGTTCCTCATGAGCCTGGTATTTGAAGGCAGACTCCCTACTGTGACTTTTGGAAAGTGCTAACTTAGAAAAGCTGACTTCCCCTCGGAGATAGAAGTTCTCTGGAACAGAGTGCCGTCCGTTTATCACACTGTTGCCTCCTCAGAGCCTGAGGTGGACCTGGCCACAGGGGCCAAGTGCCCAAGAAATGAGCGGCGAAATTATTCATTTGTGAGGCATTTGCTGCGTGTCAACTCTTGTGCCAGGTTCCGAGGACACAGATTCAAAAGAAAAAACACCAACAAACCAGAAATAGAACCACACACACGCGCACACACACACATGTGAGCGCGTGCACACGCGCGCGCACACACACACACACATGCGAGCGCGTGCGCACACACACACACACACATGCGAGCGCGTGCGCGCACACACACACACACATACACATGCGAGCGCGTGCGCGCACACACACACACACACACATGTGAGCGCGTGCACACACACACACACACACACACACACACAAAAGCTTATGTTGCTGTCCCTGAGTATACAGTTGAGGGAGCGAGCTCTACAGGTGTTAGGAGCGCTGAAAGGGTGTCCACAGCATCACAGAAGTCCAGCAGGCCACTTCCCAAGCCCACATGCCCCGATACTGAAGAACCGCCAACTCCTGCCTCCCGCTGAGGACATAGGATTCGGGACTTGGACCTACCCCCAGAAACCACCACCAGATCTGGCCCCAGCCAGAAGCCTGGATGGAGAACATCCCCGCATGTTATGACGGGTTCGTGACTAACTACTCATCTGTAGAAGAGTTGCCCACAGAGAAACCTTGAATCATCTGGAACCCGAGGACGAGGAGTCAGGCATTCCCATCTGAAGAGCCCGAAGGACAACCACACAATAGAGCTTCTTCTGTTACTCTCCAGGGGCGAATCATGAAGGCCCCCACTCTGAAGGAAATGGCAGCCTGGCTTCTGTCAGAGACCTGGGAACCCTTGGCCCCTCCACCTTTTCCTTGAAAGACAAACCATCATGACAAGAGCAGAAGAGGGGACCAGGAAGGGGCTTCAGAAGCTTAGTTCTAAGAAGTCTCATTTATCTGATTTTGCAAGAGGTCCATATGCCTCGCCTGGCGTGGCCACCACTGGAGAACATCTCTCCCACTCTGTTTACCACGGATGCTGGAGAAGGTGCAGAGGCCCAGGGGCACTTTGTGAAGGCAGAGACTGAAATACTGGCAAGGGATGCTTGCATGGGTATCTATAAGAGCAGTGGCTACAGCCCCCCCAAGAAGGTTCCCAAGGCCCATCAAAGCTGGCCCCATGGTAGCCTGGATGGAGTCACGCTGCATGTCAGCTCTGGCCTCCACATCGGCCGTCCCTGTCCTGAAATCCCCTCCCTGTCAAAAGGGAGACCTCCTTTGACAGCCTTTGTCCACGTATGACCAATCTCACCCACGAGCCCTCGAGGCAGTCTGCAGTCCTTTGAAGTCACCTTGCCTGGCAGTGGTCCAGGGCAGGTCTTGCTTACCTCACTTCTAAACCTCCACATAATCCTCACAACAGTTTGGGCCCCTCTTGCCCACAGCCCCCCACCCACATTCTGCTGCCACCACTACTTCAGCATGCCTACCATCCACTCCCCTCCCCCCACTTCCTGATCTCTCCTCTGATTCCTTCACAAGTCCTCCCTGCTTCAAGGTCTCATCCTCCTCCTTCTATTTCTATTACTTCTCTTTGTTGTGCACCTGCATGTTCCGAGGACAACGTTGTAGGGCCAGAATTTGCCTTCCACCTCTGTGCAGGTCCCATGGGCGGGAACTCAGACTGTCACGTCCTGTTTATGTGGCGGGTGTTTTTACCAGTTGAGCCGCGCACATGCACACATGCGCACTTAAATTTTGGTGCCACATATGAGAAAAAATCTGCAGTATTTATCATCTTTCTTGGTCTGGCACATTTTGCTTCGTGCAACTGATCACCAGTTGCATCCATTTTCTTGCAACTTTCCCAATCTCATTTCTCCTCACCGCAGAATAAAATCCACTGTGCCTCTGCGCTACGTTCCCTTTTCTGTCGTTCACCTTTCGGTGGACATCTAGGCTCATTCTATTTCTCAGCTGCTGTGCATAATACAGTGATAAGCAGGGATGCTCAGACATCTTTGGGACATTACCGACTTAGAATCCTTCAGGTATATAACCAGGAATGGCCATTCCCACTCTTGCGGCTTGAACGGTGTGTCCCTGAGACGCTGCCTTCTGTGTCTCCCAGGACCTGTGTGCAGCTTTATTCAATAACAGGGTCACTATTGACTGTAAATGGAATTTAACTAAGATACAGTCATACTGAGGAGGGGGGAGGGGAGCATTTATTTAATGACTGGCATCTTTGTGGGCAGGAGATTGGGACACAGAGGCGTCAGTCGTGTGAGGATACAATGTTGCTAGGGCTCCAAGGCTGCATTTTCTAAAGAGCACTGGCTCTCCCTAGGTCCTACAGATGCCCGGTGGGCAGCTCACCTCAGGACCAAAGCTTGGCATCTGGTTCCATTACTATGGCAAACTTTAGGTCAGAGGCCTGCTCAACTTTGAACGTAGATGTATCAGCTACTGTTGTAGTCTGTAGCTCGGGAGCTGGTACCTTCCCTTTCAAGGCTGGAGACGCCAAGATAAGAGATGCTGGAGAACTTTGTCTTTTTGTTGTTTCTTCAGTTTGTTACTGTCTTGTTTGAGACAGGATGTCTAGTCCAGCGTGCTACATAACCTAACCCTATGTGTACAACACTATACTACCACTACATAATCCTAAACACTATGGAGTTTATCGTGACCTTGAACCCCTAATCTTCCTGTCCTACCTCCAAAGTGCTGCAATCTTAGGCGTGTGTTACGATGCTTGGTTTTTGCGGTGCTGGGGAATCCGGCCTTCGTGAATACTAGGCAAACACTCTACGATTTCACCATAGCCACGGTGGGAGACTTTCAAGGTTTCCAGGGACATCATCATTCTGGCTGTCCACCACAAGGACACACCCAGAAGCCTCCAGCCATTGCCCTGAGCCAACGGCCTAACTAGCTCCATCCTTTCTGCCTTGCCCTTTGCTTCAAAGTCACTGTCTCCTACAGTTCTCGTGGACTCCAGAGACAGCTGACTCCTAGATAAACATCAAAAAACAAGGTTCAGAACTAGATCCTGGGCAGCAGCAACGGATGGCCACGAGGCGCTTCCACCTGGCCAATGTGGCCAGCGATGCCAGCCCCCATCCCTCGCTGTATAAGCCATGACTATCGCTAGCCCCTCAGATGCAGCCTTGCAGCCACGAGAACGGCTGCTCGGCTTGGTCCCCAGTGTGAACACAGTGAGAATCTATTTCCTTCCTGCCTCCATCATCAGGGGATCTTTGGGGACGGTGAGGCCTGGCTCACTGTGGTAAGTATGGTTAGGCTGTGACCTAGTACATGCATCGGCGACAGCCTCACATCGGGCCACGTGACGGCAGAGGCAGAACTTGGAGGACGTCTACAAGTCAAAACATACCAATGGGTACCAGCATCCAGCGAGAGCTGGGAATGAGGTGTTCTTCCTCAGAGCCTAAGGAGGAGACAGCCTCTAACAGTCTACCCTCCAGAACCGTGAGAGACATCCTCTGTGAGGCTCTGGGAAGTGGGAGACCCCGCCTGCCCCTCCCCCTCCCCAGTCACAGAGAAGCCCCTTCTCTTTTGCTCCCTCATAGGGAGCAGAAGGAAGAAAGACTTTGTAGACAAAGTTGGCTTCAAATCACAGCTCCATCCCTTTCCAAGTTGTCACCGGGAATAGGGTCTCTTGAGTTCTCAGTGCTTCCGTTTCTCGGTAGAACGGGGTTTCACACCACTCTGGTGCTACAGATAACACTAGCTCAGGAAAACCAGAGAGAAACAGGCACCGGTCATGGGCTGGGGATGTGACCCAGTCAGTAGGCTGCCTGCCCAGATAGCATAGGGAAATCCTGGGTTAATCCCTAGGACTTCATAATCCAGTTGTGGCAGCACTGGATATAACCCCAGCGTCTGTGAGGTAAATGCAGAGAGATCAGAAGTTCAAGGCTGGGGCTGGAGGCTTAGCTCAGTGGTTCAGAGCACCTGCTCCTCTTTCAGAGGACCCAAGTTCAGACCCCAGCACCCACATTGGATGGCTCACGACTGTCTGCAACACTAGCTCCAGGGGACCTGACATCTTCTTCTTCTGGCCTTCTTGGGCAGGTGTGCTAACACACACACACACACACACACACACACACACACACACACACAAACACACAAATTTAAAAAAAAAATTAAAGGAAGTTCAAAGTCATCCTCGGTTAATGGCAAATCTGAAGCCAGCCCGGGTTTCCTGAGACCCTGTCTTGAGCCCCTTCTTTCAGGAAGGCCTTTCTTGTCCTTGCAAACCCCATCTGTGTCCATCCCCCAGCCTCAGCAGCACTGGGATCCCAGGGAGTGGAGCCATCAGTGAGTGCTGTCAAGGACTCTAGCTTCTGACTGTGGCGAAGTTTTATCCCATCCCCGGATTCCCCGCCCTCAGCTCACAGTAGACACCATGGCCCCCCCCATTCCTGCCCACCAGGACCCCCTACCCAGCCAGCAGCTGGGGAGGAGACTCCCAGAGGCTGTCCTTGTGGGACTGCCAGCTCTCCACCTGTAGCTCTGAACGACAGGCTTCCTGCCAGCTCCATCTGCCCGAGGGACAGGCTGTTCAGTGGAGTGAGAGCCGGCTCTGGGGAAGACAGGCGTTTTAATGCTATCTGTCACAGCTTGAGAGAGAACGCAGGCTCTCCCGCACAGCTGCGGGGACTCAGGGTGGCTGAGTAACCCCTTCCAGAGCTCATTGGCTAGGAGCAATTAGGCCAAGATTCAAACCAGCTGTTGCTCTGAGTCCTCCGTCTTTGTCTATTACGTCAAAAACGGTTCAGAAATCAGATTTTCCCTTTAGTTTTTCCATCCTTCCATTCCTGTGGCTCCCATTCCGCCCCACACATCTACTGATCCCCCCCCTTTTTTTTACTGCATGCATTTATTACATGTATGTATATATATGTTTACATGTATCAGTGTGGGCAAGCACATGCCACGGCCCACACCTGTACATCAGGAGACAGCTCTAGGAAGTAGGCTCTCTCCTTCTGCCATGTGGGTCCCAAGGGTCAAATTCAGGTTGTTAGGTGTAAGAGCAGACACCGTGACCTGCCTGAGGAGCCATCTTGTCAGCCAGAATCTGAATTTTCTATTAGTCTAGTTACCCCGCCTCACCCCACCCCAACGCCCAGTGCTGCCTCAAGCTCCCTCTTCCTCTGGTTCTGTGGGGAACAGTGGACAGACCGGGCATCTTCACTGCTTTGTTTGCTGTTACTTTAACAGGATATCTGGAGCTGACTACCTCAAGAAAAGTCACTTATTTGGCTTGAAATCCTGGAAGATAAAAGCCGGGGACCGAGTGGCTCCATTCCTTTGGCCTCTAGCGAGGCCTCTAGTAGACCACATAAAGCGGGCAGGAATGAATGCAGAAGCTGGCAGGGTTCCTCCATCTGACCATGTGATGATGTCTTCAGTTATCAGGCAGGAAGGCCTTTGCCGTCACCACATGCCGGCTGGCACTGCGTGCTCTTGGATTCAGCCTCCAGAACCGTGACCTGCATAAACTTCTTTATAAGTTACCCAGTCTCAGGGATTTTGTTATAGCAACATCAACAAAACGATAATAAAATAAGTAAACAAACAGCCAAACACCGAGGAAAGTCAAAAACAAAAACAAAAAACAAAACAGGCCATCAGGGAGCTCCTTTCTTTAAATTTGGAAGGAAAAGTTTTTCTGGGGCATTGGCAGTTCTGAGATATGAATGAGAAAAAGAAAGCTAAGCAAAAAGCCAGCGGGAAAGCGTGCGGGGAAAACGGGGGGAGCAAGGCCTAAGGCAAGAACACGTCCCTAGTTTCATCTTGTCACACCAAAGTGGCATGACACCTTGGGTCTCATGACTCAAGTGTGGCTGCTGGGAGCAGCAGCAGCAGTGTCTGTAGGAGCAACTCAGAAACGCTGAGGCTCAGCCAACCCCAGATCCACCTTCCCAGCATCCACCGCTTAGCCGCTTAGCAGACGGCCTGATGAGGCAGGCATTTTGTAAGAAAGTTAGACACGCTCTCGCCCCCACGCCAAAACGCTTGTCGAATGAATGAATGAGTAAGTGAACTAATGCTTTGCACGGCAGGTTTTCAATTCTAACCCCTTTAACAGCCAGACGTCCGTGGGGCCTCCTGTGCCAGACAGGCAAGGTGTCAGTCATAAAGCCGCTGACTGGCAGCTGTCACAAGGCAAAGGAAAAAGTGGGTCTCCTTCAGCATCAAATGGCCCCTCAGCTGTTAACACCCAAGAGCTCCCAGCCTGAGCTGTTCCATCCCTCATGGCTTCCCCGCAGATCCTCCAGATTCCATTACAAGTCCCTAAGTGGCTATCAACCCTACAGAGCGTGGTTAAAAATACTCTTCTCACTTGCTAGGTCTCCCCACCAACGGATCACTTCGAGGAATCAGACAGCCGAGATTAGCAGAATATGTAAATCCTGCCTTTTCTTCGAGCCTGGCTGCATCACGCTGGCAGGGCACGGCCAAGGAGGAGGAGGGCGCGAAGAAGCTCATCGCTTTTGCAAGATATAAGATGGGTTGAATCTGGGCATCCCAGCCACGGGAGCAGCACTTCTAGCTCCTGAAGCGTCGCGACTCACACGGCATGCCCATTTCATGGTTCTGAAAGCAGGCTGCCACAGGATGCTTGGGGAAGGACAGCCCGCCTCCATGCACTCACCGCCGCCATCTAGAATAACACTACCAGTGCTTGGAGACCTTGATCTTGCAATGGGATCTAAGACCGGTCATCCTGATCCCACATTTCCTCTGGGAAACCCCGTTTGTAAAACTGGAAAGTACTTTCCTTTTGTAATAGAGCCGTGCCAGTCTAGGTGGACAGGCGACAGGAAAGCGACCCACACTACAGAGTAGGTAGCTAGAGCCATGCCCACAGCCTTGGAAAGCAGGCCACATATGGAGGGAGCTAGAGTAGGCAGCCTTTGAATAAAACCAGAGCCTAAAAGCTCCTAAGAAATGAGCTAGAGCTTTTCTCAGCTGGGACCACGAACATTCACTTTCTCTCATCTTCTCTTCATTCTTTTCCCCCTCAGACTGTTAGAAAGAAGAAATTGGGGAAGTAAGGCCCTAGTATAAAGACTCAGGGCCAGCTAAGCTTCAGCCAGATGCCACCATAAAAGATGCCCGCTCCAGTAACAGAGAAACCAAAGGGCAAGCCATCGGGCGTGTACACACTGCACACATACGCACAAACCTTCTCTGCCTCCTTTACCCCTTGGCTAGCTCACTATCACGGGAGAAAGTGTATGCTGTCCCTCTAACTCCCAATTCTGACTTCAGACAGAGGCGTGTCTTTCAGCAAAGCAATGTGCTAAAATTCGCAACACGTTATGATCAATATTTCATTCTGCCTACAACCGCTAGACACCAAGGGCGACAAACAACGGCCTGAGGGCCGATCGTCCCTGCTGCCTGCTTCTGTAAACAGCATCTCTGGACAGCATCCTTCCATGTTTGCTCTTTGATGTACGGCTACAGTTGAGACACCACAGCAGAGACCCGGGAGCCTGCAGAACCTAGGAAGTGCACAACACGGTCCTGGAAGAAAAACTCACGTCCCATCTCCCTCCAGCCTGGGTGACAAGAGCCACAGAACTGGCAAGCACTTCGAGGTCTGCATAAAGATCAGACTGAAAACCCGTACATAGACCACAAAGTTATGTGTTACGTCAAGTCCACGTGGGGACACGGGCCGTGGAGGAAAAGGTAGAGGTGTTCACAAGGATGGTCACCTCCAGCCTGTGCTTCTCTGGCGTCACTTCAGAACGGCTGTGAGACACCTTCAAACCGGGTTTGACAAACAGCTCTCAGGGTCAAAGGAGGGATATACTCCGGCTCCCAACATCCAGCTTGCAGTGGCTTTGCAGTGTGGCCTCTTGATCATAGCTCCTCTCGGCGGCAGTGTGTACTTGAACACAGAGGGCGTCTTCCAGTGTAACGCCTCTCACCTTCAGCGGGAGAAAGCTCAGGGCATCACTACCCTCTCTGGCAGAGCATCTGTCCCCTCCCTTCAGTTCTTCTGCAGCTTCTTCCTTCATTGTGTTTCTAACGGGACCAAACCCATCAATCACTTCTTTGGTTTTTCAAGAGAAGACGCGGAGTGTAAAAATCTACAAAATTCTGGATGATGCTAAGACCATGGGACCGCCCTCTAGGTAGCCCATTCCCCTTCCATGCTGGTCCCAATTTCCATGTTTCCTTTTATTCTACGCCTTTGGGAAGGTCATCAGAACTGGCTGAGCTGTGAGCAGCCCCAGAAGCTCATGAAGGGGGATGACCTTCAGGGAGAGGGGTTACACAGGCAGCACCCCACCCCTCACTCTGGCCACAAGCAGTTCCCACCTGGGAGGCAGGCGGGATGGCACAGCCCAGGCCACACTTGGTGGATTTGCACAGGGAATGCCCGTGTTTGTGTTTCTGGATGCTTGCTGCAATCCTGTTCTGCCAAACTGCTTACAATCCCTTCTTCCTGCCTCCTTCATCACTGCAGCTGGGATCTGTTTGTGCTAGAAAACGGGCCATTCTCTGGGGCCAGGGCCGTTTGCCCTGTCTACAGTGGAAGTCACGGAAACAGAGGAAGGCAGGTGGAGTTTTCATCACACCGGTTAACAGTGGGACTCGTTAGCTTGGCTGGAAAGGCAAGTTTGAGGTTGAAAAACAGCCTATGAACAGCTGGGTCTTTTAGACTCCTGGTTGCTCAAGTAACAGCCTTGGCTAGCGGGTATCTGCTTGTGTTCAGGGACACAGGGTGTCCTATCCTGAGTGATGACACACTGAGGGTCTAACAAGTCAAGGCACCATCGCTCCCCATTTACAAACATTCCTTGCAGCTAGTGAAGGTCAGGGGGATCCACTTATGGCCAACGGAATACTAGGAGAGACTTGGAACAGAATCCAAGCTCTCAACAAACTCTGTGGTTGCCGTTGTCATCATAACTGTTCAATGGACTGACTCTTCCTTCCCTCTTATGCCATCACCCCATAGGAGTAAGCGGGACCTGGCTTGTCCTAGCTCACAGGAACTACCCGTGTACTGCATCCCAACACGGAGCACAACACGATCACACTCCTTGCTTGAAACCAGTCACGGTAGAAATATTTACACCATGAAAATTGGCAAAACTGGCATTAAAAAAAAAAAAAGTAGATCATCTTTTTCCTGGAGAGCTAGTTGTAAAACATCTGCCGCCACATCACCTCTACTCGCTTGCTTCTCCTCTTTCAACTACCCATAGTCCCCTCAAAAAAAAAAAAACAAATCACGGAGGACCTACTGCGTGCTGTGCATCTGAAGGTCTGCAGGGGAGCGGCATGGTTAGCGAGCCTCCAGTGAGTTCCCACCCTAGCAGCACAGCAGCACTGAGACCCATGGGTTACAAGGAACGGACACTGAACCGTCAGTGGCCCAGTTAAGAAAGTCTAGCCAGGCATGGTGGTCCAAGTCTGTAATCCCAGCACCTGGGAGCCTTGAGCAGGAGGACCTCATTCAAGGGTTAACCTGGACTACATGGTGAGTTCCAAGTCCACCTGGGCTACCCACTGAGACTACTCCAAGGAGGAGAGAGAAAGTTTGCCCCCCCCCCACAGCAAGGATCCCGACAGTCCCAGCGCCCATCTCTCTTCCCATCATGACTATAGGACTTTACCCTACACGCAGAAGCAGAGGGCTTTCTCCTTTTACCTGGGAACAATTCAAACCACATAATAACTGCAAGAGACACATACTCAACTACCCTCCTTTTACAGATATGGAAATGAAATCCAGAGATGATTCAATGGTGTGCTCACAGCCACCAAGCTTGGACAGCTGGAATACAACCCGAGCATGTGAGAGCCGGCAGTGTTGGCCTGGGAATGCTTAGAGCCCTCCTCCGACCCGTACCCGCCTGTAGGAACCTCTGGTCTCTGCAGCCACCGTTCACGCTAAGATTGTTCACTACTCCAAGAACAAGAGAGACATCTGATCATCTGCCTATGCCCTCCCGCCCACTTGCAACACAGACGCAGTCAGGTGCTGGTATTCGCTAGCTGGCAGGGGAATCACTCCCGTGCACCCACCTCAGCTCTCAGACTGTCCAACCTGAACGGAAAAGAAATCTCAGGGCTCTCAGTGTTCCTGGCGCCAGCAGGCCAGAGCTCGGCTCCTTCCTGTTCCAATTCTCCACATGAAAACCTGAAGACCCGGGCTCCCATCCACTTGGCAGCCAGACCATCTCCTTGGCCCGTCTGCCTGTGTAACTGCACACCCCCCTTTCGGACTTGCGTTTCTCTTTACTGCACCCACTGCCTGCGAAGATCTTACCGTCTGTACCTTTCCCAGCTGCTCCCCCATCAAAGGAAACCCCAACCTTACTGGCATCCTGCTAGAAACTGGCATTGCCCCCAAATCTGGCTAGAGGAAAAAAAAAGTATTGGCTTAAATAGCCAAAGGACTTGAGCAACGTATCATTTATGTTTTTTTTTTAAATAGAAAAAGTAAGTTCTTTTTTTTAAAAAAAAAAAAAACAAACTAAAACAATGTCTGGCCTAGAAGTCCAAGTTCCACTTAAATGATGCTTTGATGGATGAAGTCCCAGAAGGTGCATCTGGGGACTCGATTTGCCCTGGCAAGTTTGGGCTGATGCTCTGAGCAAGCCCCAGCCATCCTCGGGAACACACACAGCAGGTCCCATCACCACTCTATTTGACTTTTGATTTTGGATTTTCATTTTTGCTTTGTTTGGGTGTTGTCCAAGGCAGAAAAGGAGGTGGATGGACCAAGGCAGCCACAGGCACTTAAGGGAGAAGCAGCCTGTCTCAAGGGAATTTCCCTCTCATCACTAGGTGCGACACAGGTAAGAGACCACAAACCCTTTCAAGATTCCGGTCTCCATCCTCCCCTCCCCATCCCTTTGAATATGGATTAAAGCAAAATCCAGAATTTCCCCGAGTGCATTCTGGGCTGCCCAGGGCATCTTTATTATGTAAGCTAAGAACAGAGGGAGAAAAGTCCAACCCACTGATTAGCCCCAACCAATCCAAAATAATGAGAAACAGAATCCACTGCTTAGAGTCTCATGACCTTGAATTGACTGCTTAACTGTGTAAGTCCAGACAGTCTCTACCCATAACCTTAGCTGGAATCCCCAGTGGGGTGGGAGGAATAGGAGGTGAAGCCTCTAAGTCAAGAGGTGATTAGGTTGTGATGGTGGAGTTGTCAGGAACAAGCCAGGGTCACGTACAACAGACCCTGGAGCAGGCTGGAGCTCGTTCTACCACATGAGAAGACAGAATGGCTGTCTACAAGCAGGAAGAACAGCCTCACCGGAACCCACCCAGGATGGCCGGCTGTACCAGCTCCCAGGCTTTTAGCCTCCAGAACCAGGACCTAAGTTTCTACTGCAGCCAGAGTTGGCTAAGATATCTTCTATACGGAAGCTTAGGGAGCATGTAAGGGGAAGGTGCTTGACTTCCAGTGTTCCCAGCTGACGGAAAATCAGCTCAACAGGAATGAATTCCCCCTCCCCTTCATCCCCCATCATAACACTCACCTGAACAAGCTTCACAGAGGAATACGGTAAAGACTGAGCAAGACCAGGGGTCATGACACTAGTCCCCCCAAGAAACCTGGCTTGCAGGCAGTTGTGTAGATGCCCAGAAGCAGCTCACTGAGACACAGGCAGGGCAGAGAGGACGGCCTCTACCCACAGGGAACCCCTCGGGAAACCTCAGAGCATGGAGCAATGCAAAGAAACTTTGAGAAGGCAAAACAAACAAACAAATAAATGAAAACTCCACTTTGGTTGCTCAATTTGTTAGGAAACTTGCCTTGCGTCTTATCTTTCTCCCTGTTACTGTGGGGTAAGAACAAGGCATTCAGGGAAGAGGCATCCTGGCTCTGGGGACATTCATTCTTGCTCCAGGGAGGACCAGGACCAGGACCGCAGATCATCACGGGCAGTTTAAAGGTCTGGAGCAGCCAACCGCTCTCCTCCTCACCCTCCTCTCTCTCCATCAGTGAGTAGTGCTTGAGTTTTATTGTTGTGTGGAATATCACCTCTCAAATATGCTCAACCATGCTCACTGTTTTCTGAGAAGGGGGCGCTCAGTAAGCCAGTCAGCCAACCCCCTCTTTAGAATTTCTTCAAAGTCATATATACTGTGCTGGTATTGACTAGTGTTGTCGCGGTCTGTGTGTGTGTGTGTGTGTGTGTGTGTGTGTGTGTGTGTGTGTGTGTTGTAGAACATTATTTTAAGATGTATTATATCTGTACTGTGGAACACTTGTTTAACGATGCAAAGATGGGCTGCATTCTTTTATGCTGCATTTGTGTAACTCTGGGACCCTGTGCTACTGTGCCTGCCTAAAACACCTGATTGGTTTAATAAAGAGCTGAACGGCCAATAGCCAGGCAGGAGAATGGACAGGCGGGGCTGGCAGCAGAGGAACAAACAGAGATCAGAGAAGGAGAAATTTGGGAGCAGAGGAAGAGCAAGAGAGATCAAGGAGCAAGAAAAGGAGGAAGAAGAGCAAGAACAAGGAGAGGCGGGCACTAGGGGCCAGCCACCCAATCACACAGCCAGCCACGGGGTAAGAGGGCAAGTAAGATTGAGAAAAGGTAAAAGCCCAGAGGCAAAAGGTAGATGTAATAATAAAAGATAAGCTAAAAATAATCCAAGCTAAGGTCAGGCATTTGGGGAGCTGGGTGGCGGACCCCCAAAAGAGTAAAGAGTGGAAAACAATCATCTATACATCTACACATGTCTGCGAATACCCATGCCATGGTGTGCCTGTGGAGGTCAGAGAGAGAGTCCTCGCGTCCACCTGGTTTAAGACAGGGCCTCCTTTTGCTCAGGTCAGACGGCCTTCCAGCTTCTGGCTATCCTCTCTCTGTCTCCCATATCCTGGTGGGGGTGACCCGGGACTACAGACGCGTGCACTACTGTGTCTGGCTTTTGTGGGGTCCTTGGGATGAGAGCTCAGGTTGTCAGGCCTGCCCAGCGGCTGATCTGCACACCGAGCCATCTTTCCTGCTTCAGTATCTTCTTAAGCGGTGGCCAGAATGAGGCGAAGGAAAGGCACCGAGAAAGAGGTGCGGGGGAGGCACAAAGTAACTCTCAGCCCCCACACGTCACAACGCCACTGAGACACCAAGCTCCAGGCAGGAGCCAACTCAATGGGTAATTACCCTGGATTTACGCTTCCCCAGCCAGGAAAGTCAGAGAATGCAGGGGAAAATATCACAGTCCTCAGTGGAGAGAGGCCGGCAGGATCAAAGGCATCGATGACAGGACCAGTCGTCTCCCTGAGTCAGAAGCAAGTGGAGACACACACACAAGATATGGCATAGAGCCAGAAATACCTGCCCAGGGAGTAGAAAAAAACAAGACTGTAAACTTCCTGGTGAACCATGTCTCTGTGTGTCGCTGTCTCCTGTTCAGCTGGCCACCCATGGTTCACTGTGACCACTGAGAGGTAGGGAGGTTCCCACGCTCTGCAGGGGAAAAACTCTTCCACGGCTCCAAAAGGAATGTGCAATTACGTCTATCAATATTATTTATTTTATGTTTGTATCTTCACAGTCAACGACTACAGGCTTTATTTTTTAATAGCTAGTGAACATGCACATTGGTACAAACACCGGTGGCACCAACAGTGAAAACTAATCTTTCCTCTCGCCCCCTCGCCTAGCCTAGGAACCACGGTCTTGCCACAAATACTTCAAGAATACAGGCGCCATGCAAGAAGACAGGGATGGGGGCGCTCTGGGTTCTGGATTGATTTACTTGAACACATATCAGCACCTTAAGTGTCCTTCTCAAAATGGTCTGTTTGTTTGTTTTCTGAGACAGGGTTTCTCTGCAAGCCTCAGCTTTCCTGGAACTCGCTCTGTAGACCAGGCTGGCCTCAAACTTGCAAAGATTCCTGCCTCTGCCTCCAGACTGCTGGGATTAAAGGCGTGCACCGCCACACCAGGCTTGTGGTCTGGGTTTATAACAGCATGCGGGTGCGTGTATCGGTGTCTGTGAACTTGTTGAAAAACTCGGCAGCTTGGTGATCAAACTTGGGTTGTCCGGCTTCGGGGCACCGTTACAAACTGACCCCACAGCTTTCATTTTGAAGTGCACACTCGAGTGACATTAAATGTAAAAACACTGTCGTACAATTGTACAATCATCTGCTTTTGGCCAAATGAGCCACCATCCCCATAAAAGAGTAACTCCCGGCTTCCCCTCTTTCAAAGCGTTCTCTTTCTGTGCTTGTGACTCTGGCTGTGCCAGGATTACCAAAGACATGAATCACGCAGCCCGCTCCTTCCTTGTCTGGCTTATTTCTCTTAGTATGACATCCTCACAGCTCACCCACATGGCAGGATGTGCCAGACATTCTTTTTGGTTTTGTTTCTGAGACAGGGTTTCATGTATCCCAGCCAGGCCTTTAATGTGCCAGGTAGCCAAAAGGTGAATTTGACCTGATCCTCTGGCCTCCACCTCCTGAATGCTGGGGTTGCAGGTATGCCCCCCATGCCAGTTTTATGGGGTACTGGGGATGGAACTCAGAGCCTGAGCATGTGAATAATGCTGTTTTAATATGCGTGTATATAAGTCACTTCCAGTTCATGCTTTTGGAGTTAGACACTCACTCTGTTTGTATGTAAACCTGAGAAGCAGATGCCAGCCCTTAGGCTAATCTTGTGCTTAATTTTTTGAGGAATAAACACACTGTTTCAACAGTCATATGTGTTTTTTTAATCACTGTTGTTTTATTTTTATTGTATGTGTACGGGTGTTTGGCCTGCATGTATGTCTATGCACCATGTGTGCACCTGGTTCCTTTGGAGGCCACAAGAGGACATTGGGTCCCCTGAAACTTGAGTTACAGATGGTTGTGAGCTGCCATGCGGGTGCTGGGACTCAAACCCCATGGAAATCTAACACTTTGCACAATGGATCAGCTCTAGTATTTAATGGCATAGCATACTTCTCTTGAGGAAAGACCAAGTCAGCTGTTAATCTAGTATTTAATAGCACACCATACTTCTCCCGAGGAAAGATGAAGTCAGCTTTAATCTCAACTTGGTCCTAGAAACCCAGATATTGAAAACAAAAACAGAGATGAAAATTGGGGGACAGGAAACAAGCATCACCCAAGATCCTGCAGGGCCTACCAGCAGGCATCTGCACTCTGGGGTCCACATCTCTCAGACCAGCTGCCCAGAAACAACACGACATTCAGAGCCCTTCTCTCCCCTCATTCCCAGGCCCCCTGGGAAAGGAGTCAAGAATGGGTGGCCCTAGAATCCAGATGGATGCATTCTGAGTAAATATTCCTACCCAGGGCCTAGATGCTTTGAGCAAAAGGTGACAGCTAAAATTCCACTTGAATGTTTAGCCGTTAGAGAGCATTGTGTACAGATCAGATATGGAAGGTAGCGAACTGTAATGAGAACCCACGGCTAACAAGACAACCACACAGATTGTAGGACGAGCCGAACACAATCTAGATTGCTGTTGTCAGTGGTACTTTTTTCTTCCTCCTCCTCCTTCTGGTACTGAAGATGGAACCAGGGGCCTTGGACGTGCCATGCAAGTACCTTATCACTGAAGCAAATGTCCAGCCCCACAGCGACTTAAGGAGAGGATCTTGTACACACACACACACACACACAGAGAGAGAGAGAGAGAGAGAGAGAGAGAGAGAGAGAGAGAGAGAGAGAGAGCAAACCAGATTGTCATTATCATGCTGACCTCACAGATACAAGATGTTGACAATTCCTGGCGGGTCACCTCAAGGATCTTCGTATCTCTAGGGCAAAGTCAAAGCCATTCACCAGAGAAGAAAATAGCATGAGCGGGGCCAACACAAACGTGCAAACACACAAACTCTGCATGTGTTTTGAGAGGGCGTCTGGACCCTGTCTCTGGGCCTGAGGACTGTTCTTATTTTGAAAACATTCTCTGGAGTAAAAGCCTATGTGTCACGTGCATGTGGACCTTTCGAGAGATCTGGGCTACAAGTGATCTAAAAGACTTTTGCTTTTTGTGATTTAAACACTGCAGAGCTGATGGGAAAATAGTGTTTTTCTGACCTGACTACAATCTTAACTCGGGAAGTCACATCTTCAATAGAAAGCTCATTTTCCATAGACTCCTTCACGGAGCACACACAGGAACACTCATGAGAGTGAGCGCACGGACACACAATGTTCCCAGGAGAAGACACGTGGGGACCACATCGGGGCAAATTACAGCTCCCTGACTCACCAAAGCCATCTGAGGCCCTGGCTTCCAACTCTCATTAGCTTTGTAATTAGAGCGGCTGGAGCTCGGCCATTCCCGGATCTTCTAACACTATGGTTTTCACCCTCTAGCCACTGTTCGCCGTGGTCTCTAACACATGGACAATTGATTTGACTTTGCTGAGGCATAAATGTGAATGAAACTCACCCAGGTGGAGGCTAGCAAGGACAGGAAAGGGGCCACAGGTCACGCCAGCAATCTGCCCTGAGATCTGAAGTCCGGGTCCCCAACTCACACACACACACAAGTGCTAACTAGTACTCTCTCTTCACACACACACACACACACACAAAATAACACAGCTCTCCTCCAATGCCACCTACTAGTGCTATTAAAAGAAGTAAAGATAAATGTGAAAGTCTAGAAATTAATAAAGCTATTTAAAAAAGAACCATTTCCCCCTAGGTCTAAGATGCCACCTCCATTCCTTCATGACTCCTAAATTATAGTTTTAAAAAAAAAAAAGTTGCAGAGATGTGGTGGCTCATACCTGTAATCTCAGCACTTGGAAGCCTGAGGCAGGAAGACTGTAGCATTTGAGGCTAGCCTGGGCTACAAACTGAGATCTTGTCACAAAGAAAAGACAAACTCTTGACCGCATAAGCCAACCCAATGGCAGCCGATTTACTGATTTCATTTACGACCTCGAGTCTCAGATTTCAATACGCGTTAAAAAGCCTGTGAAGACAGCGAGTCTTCTCGGCCAATGCCGTGGTGTGCACTATATCGTTTTGGTGGAGAGTCTCGGAGCATGGCACTGCCCTCCTTATCTTTGCCCTCAGCTCATTCTAGCATCGGCAACTTCAGCTTTGACCTGAGTATCCTAGACCTCATCTGATTGTACAGGCGTCCTCCGAAAAGGAGGTAATCTCCACCTTTACCGCACTAACTGTCCCCATTGTGCTGTGTGAACCTTCTTATCTGCACTCCCTGGTCTTTAATATGGTTGTACTCGGGGTCACCAGATATCAGGTTGGTGCTTTCCATGCCTTATTTTATTGAAGCCTCCGGTGGGGTCACCAATATCAATAACCCCACATTGCAGATCCAGAGAGAGAGAGAGAGAGAGAGATGTCACTAGCCTAGAGTCCCAGGGCAGGCCAGCACAAAGCTGGGCATAAAAGCATGGCCATGATGCTCCCAAGTCTAGAGTCCTGTGCAGGGTCAGGGTGACAAGTGGGACATCAGAGCATCAAGAAATACACAGATATCTCCCACTCTCAAAATTCTGCTGCCCAGAAGCCAACAAGATAGCTGGACGGGTAAAGGAGCTTGCCAAGGGGGCCTGGTGAACTAGGTGTGATCTTCAGCACCCATGTAAAGTCAGGAGACACTAACGCCTCAAAGTTGTCCTCTGACCTCCACACATATGATGAAGCCACATACCCACACATCACATGCTCACGTGTACACACAATAATAAATTTAAGAAATTAATTTTTTAATTAAAAAAATCCCAGTGGTCCAACTCTGCAATGCACTATAACTAGGCAACCTGGGCAGAGGCACAGCTCTTCCGTGCACATGGCTCTTCTGTGCACACGGCTCTTCTGTGCACATGGCCCTTCTGTGCACACGGCTCTTCCGCGCACATGGCCCTTCTGTGCACACAGCTCTTCTGCGCACACAGATCTTCCATGCCCTTCCGTGTACACGTCTCTTCCCTGCACATGTCTCTTCCCTGCACACGGCTCTTCCATGCACACCGCCCTTCCATGCACACCACCCTTCCATGCACATGGATCTTCCATGCACAACAGTTTTCCATGCACGTGGCTCTTCCATGCACAGGGCTCATCCGCCCCACGGCTCTTCCATGCACATGGCTTTTCCGTGCACAACTCCCTTCCATGTACACCACCCTGCCGCATACACCGCCCTTCCATGCACATGGTACACACAGCTCTTCCGTGTACACAGATCTTCCCTGCACACCACTCTTCCATGCACACGGCTCTTCCTTTTATAATGCTCACACCTCTACACTCATTATCTGTGAAAAGAGGTCGGGGCGGTGCTGGTTCAGGGTTGCTGTGAGGTCTGACATGACTGAGCACATACTTCAGGCGTGTGTAATCATCCCTCTTTCAACTTCCAAAGCTCTAATCGCTCTCAACCTGAGAAGCAGACCTACCAAGTGTTCCCCAGGGACAGATGCTGTAACGTGAGCTAGGGCAGACACTAGAAGCTGGGGGAGCAGATCCCCAAGATCCAAAAATTTGACCAATTAACCCACATTATTTAGAGAGACAAGTCAAGGCTGTGCCCACAGAGGGAATGTGGTGGTGGACATAAACACAGCAGGGACCAGCAGGACCTGGAACACAGAAAGTCCTGAACAATGGTAAGGCACAGTGAAGATACAGTCTTGAATGTGGTTCTTAGGGGTGATTATTTACTACAGCGAGCTCCTCCTGGAGTGTGTGGGACAGAGACAGGGGGAAGGAAAATCTGACGGACGCCATGCAGGTGAGGACCGAGGTCAGGATCCAGTGACAGCGAGCACAATTCAGGTGCATCTGGCACAGCAAAAGCTACCAAAAACAGTGACAACCCACACGGGGCAAGAGGGCACCCTCTCCATCAGTGCATCTCAACCTTCCTAATGCTGCAACCCTTTAATACAGTTCTTCATGTTGTGGTGACCCCAACCATAAAGTTATTTTATTGCTACTTCATAACTGTTGTTTTGCTATTATGAATCGTAATGTAAATATCTGATACGCAGAATATCTGATATGCGACCCCCAAAGAAGTCACATGGGTTGAGACTGGCTGCTCTACCTAAAATGACAAGAATGTCTTTGTCCCTCCCAAGCTTCCTCTTCAGACCCCAAAACCATAGCCAGTTCGTGAGAAACACAGGAGACAAACCCCAGCTGAGGAACCCAAACACCTGACAGACACCAAGATGAGCAAACACAAAGAACATCAGAAACCGCTGCAGCCACACCCCCGGGAGCCATGGCAACCTGCAGCAACATGGTACCCGGAACAGGAAAGGAAGCCTGGGCTTCATGGCAGCACACTGACATTGGTTCACGAGTTTTGACAAGCACATCACGGTAAGGGAGGTACACACAGCAGGGAGCTGGGAGCTCTGTGCTAACTTCACAGCTTTTCCCTCAACCCCTAAACCTTTCTCGAACTCAGACCGCATTAACAAAATCCTCTGTTGGGCCAGGGAGATGGCTCAGTATGTAAAGTTTCTTGCCACCAAGCCTGAGAACCTAAATTCAATCCCCAGTATACTCACACACACCCAAAAAAAAAAAAAAGTTAGTAAATTTAAAATTCCGCTACATAACCAACACAAAACCTCAGCAACCCACGGGGCTTAAGTCCACCTACATTCTCAATGACATCAGATACTATGCCAGAAGGACGTGGAGCTTCCACAAGCAAGTCATGGGACCTGAGAGCTCGCCAGGTGACTACTCCCCGGGGGATGGGCAGACACACTTGGGCTCTCAAGATCAGATCTATTTGGTGCTGGGAAGCCTCCAGGGACAAATCCCACTGCATGGGGTCTGGCTAGTTTACTACTTCTGCATCTTACTTATGCTCTTATTCTTGCCTCGGAGGCTATCTTCCCAGGTTGATGGGCAAGTGAAGCCTGTGATTTGAGCTCTTTCTCTACTTCATTCCAAAGCGACATGATGCTACAAACCATTAGCAAGCATGTGCTTCCTGACTACCCTTTGCCCCCTCCACACACAACTGTGTGCAATGTGGTATGTAAGTCAAACGGTAGTGGCCTTGCCTAAACATGACACGGAAGGGATCTGTGGGTTTCTAGAACACTCTGTCGTGAAGCTAAGATTTTTAGGGTTTCTGCCTCTGACTCACGCTGAGCTAGAGATGTTACTGTCAGGAAGTTATCCCATCAGCTAGCACACAGAGCCGGTGTGGAGGAGCACAGGGGTGAGCCAGACAGGAGGCCATACAAAGGACTGTCAGTCAGCAGGAAGGCAGGAGACAACATCACCATAACAACCATCACGTCCTGCCTGGCTGGCTCTGGAAAGAGGATTTTTTTTTTCTTATAAATGATCTTAAAATCCTGTGGAGGTTGTTGTTGGTATCTGCACTCTGCAGAGGAGGAAAGCAAGGCAGAGGAGGGAGATGCCAGGAGATGGGTGCCTCGCTGTCACGATCTGAAGAACGTGAGCCACAACCAGGAGGCGGCGGATGAACGGGAGGCATCGTGGTGTGAGTGCTCTCCAACAGGCAAGGGATTCTGGGGCTCTGACTTACATATCACGTTGTGGGGCTGCTGTGACCGAGGTCCCTTGAGCCACACAATGGGTCAGAAGCCTTTCCAGGGTGTCCTCCTGGGTCAGAGGGCATAAACACTACACTTACCCTACACTTTCTCCCAGAGGTGTCGGAAGAGTCCTGAACTCTGGTCAAAGCATCACCACTCAGCCTTCCTTGTTGCTTAGCAGGTATCCATTTATTTTGGGTGTGCTGTGTGCACACATGTAAGCGTGCACTGCACCCGTGGAGGTCAGAGGTCAACCTGAAAGAGTCTGTTCTCTCCTTCCACCACGTGCGTCCTAGGATACTGAACTCAGGTTAGCAGCAAGTGCCTTTACCCACTGAGCCGTCTCATGCGATGCTCAGCATTTAGGAGCCATTAAGACATTTCTGCACCCCATCTTTGGCAGCTCTCTGCCAGTCAGGAGAAATCAATGGGTTTGATAAGTTTTATCACATTACAGCCTCTCTCCCACGTCTCAGGCTCATTTCCTCCGTAATGCAGCTGACCCCACTGCCGGGGAGCTGACCTAACAAATGGCATAAAAGAAAGTTAATGTCATATAAATAAAAAGGATTGTCCTTCGCAATCCATCTGTATACACGGCTCCAGAATGAATCTGCCTATCATTAACAGTGAACCCAAAGCTATGGTCTCCTCTAGAAGCCTATGCATAAACATATATATAAACTGAATTATCTATAGCACGCAGTGAGTGCAGGATACTGTCTGGGAAATAATGGACTGGCTTATAACTCTGAGGTTACCTCTGGTTCACAGAATGTCATCACAAACACAGAAAGTATTGTGCTCTGTGAGGCAGCCAGCCCTCCCATCTGCCTGATGCATCCATCTAGAGTTAAATTCCCTAGACATCTAGGAACTTCGGCCATAGAGGAGAGGTGAAGGTACTGGTTTTTATTTATTTTTCTTTCTTTTTTTTGTTTATTTATGTTTTTCAAGACAGGGTTTCTCTATAGCTTTGGAACTCACTCTGTAGACCAGGCTGGCCTTGAACTCACAGAAATTTGCCTGTCTCTGCCTCCTGGGTGTTGGGATTAAAGGCGTGTGCCACCACCGCCAGGCATTTTTTTTTTTCTAAAGCACCTACAGTCCAAATGGAGGGTTTACATTCCTGGGGCTTATGTTTTCCCATGATGTTTCTGGAATGCAATTTGCTCAAAGTTGAGCAAAGTCTAAGACATAGCCCAGGGGTCTGAGGACCTGGACCTCATTGGACATGCAGATTACAATTCCCAGGGGGCACAGTGACCAGTGGTCCACGAAACTAGCCTCAGACCTATCATATTTTTAGTCTGGCAGAGGGGAAATGGATGTCTCCAAGGCTGTGCACCATTCATACCAGAAAGTACAAGGTGTCAACCTGGGATTACGTGAGCCTCATCCCTTTCTCCCTAGGGGGAAACATGAAGGGAATGGTAATTGTCACACTGACTCAATGGAGTCACTGAAATCCAACACACACGCACACACATATGTGCACATGCACACCAACCCTACAACCGTCTGCTAGATGCTCCAACATGACAAGATCAAGTTGAAAAGTCACTCAATAGAACAGGTTTGTAGGAACTGTGGGCTACAAACGAGCCCACATGGAGAAGGAGTCTTAGACACATGTTCTTGCCTTTTCCTGGTTCTGAGGGAACTCAAGGCCAAGACCTTGCCATCCTTGACTGGTGGTCCTGGATTCTATACGAAAGCCATCTAAACAAGCCATGTGAGCAAGCCAGTAAGCAACACCCCTCCATGGCCTCTGCATCAGCTCCTGCCTCCAGGTTCCTGCCCTGCTTGAGTTCCTATCCTGACGTCCTTTGATGACGAACGGTGATGTGGAAGTGTAATCCCTTTCCCTCTAACTTGTTTTGGTCATGGTGTTTCACTGCAGCAGAAGAAACCCAAATAAGACACCTACGAAGGCAGGTGGCTGATTCTAGTTTGTTCGAGTGGTTCCAGGTCTGACCCTATAAATTCTGATACCATACTGACATAAAACTTCTTTGGTATCCAGACCATTCTCAGAATATGGTAGCTAGCTAGGAGTGGTGGCTCCAGCAATCAGAAACTGCCAGAGATTTGCTCTGAGTTAGAGGCTACCATGGACCACATCATAGTGAATACTGAGCTAGTCCGGACGTGAGGTACAAACAGAGACAGCCGGGGATACACACCAGCATGCGCACATATACACACAATCCTGAAATAAATTTGAAGAAACCATAAATATACGCACACAAGCTAAACTTGTGAGTTCTGTCATTGTCAACATTGTTGTCTTCTAGGGTCGAACCTGTGTGGCACTAACAACACCCCGGGGAGATGGAGAATTAGCCTCTCGGATGGGGACATCCCAGGGGCAAGAACAGTAGAGATTAAGCCTGCCTTAACTGATTCAATGAGTCATTACACCGTGATTCACATCCAGGGGGTGCGACTGGGTGCCTGGGTTGATGTCAAGCCAAGCCCGGACTCCAAGCTCTCTGAAGAATCCAGAAGAATCCACTTGAGTGGGGAGGGAACAAGAGAGAGAGCTGGATGGCATCAGGGGGGCCGACGGAGCAGCAGGTCCTGGCACCTGGCTTTAAAACACCTGTCCTTTTATCAGGCAAGCAGGAAGACTTCTGCCTTGGACGTGTCGGAAGCAAACAGCACCCAGAGACACAAAGGGCCTCCTGTGACATCCTGCAGGGATAGAACTTTATCCCACAGACACAGCAGATCTTGTTTGTCCCCTTGCCATATCAAAAGCCACAGACTGGATGGCTTCCACAATAAAGTGTTTTTCTCTGAGTCTGGCACCGATGGATAAGGTATCATCAGAGTTGGCTTCTCCCAAGGCCACTCAGGCATCCGCGTGTCCTCATGTGGCCTTCCTGTGTGCAAGGACAGTCCTGTATCACCTTCTCCCCTCTTAGCAGGACACAACGCAGGTTGGAGCCAACCTAATGACCTCATGGACCCACCTCATCCACCCACCCCGGGTACCACTGAGCTACATCCCCAGACCCTAAGCTCATCTGAGCTCAGTCACATCCATAACAGCCCTGCCTTTCCAAAGACAGCACGGTCTGTGGCATGGGCCCAGGGTGCATGGGAGTTGTTTGCTAAGACGCCATGGACGGCCTGGAGGGAGGAGAGCGACAAGAACAGAGCGAGCAGCAGTGTTGAAATTGGAACGCCAGGCCGCTGGGACCCAAGGCAGGAAGGTGGAGACTCCGAGACCCAGGGAAAAGAGAAAACAGAGCGTGTTTACTGGACACTGGCCATTTTTGCTTAAGGCCCAGCAATGGTTTATGCACTGCACAAACCCTGCTGTGCTCTTCTGGGTGGAGTCCCTGGTCTGCCCTTCTGGCCTGCTCTCTGGCTGGGTTTGCCTGATCCCACAGAGCTGCCTGGGCCCTGGGAACACCCAGGAGTAAAACAGGCATGGTCCCAAGAGTCAAAACCAAAACAATACAGCAGAGGGATGGAGGTCTGAGAGCCAGCCCGGCAGAGTTCAGCTTAGAGGCCCCCAAGCGCCCCTCAGGCTCCTCTAACAAGCACCCATCAAATAAAGCCTGGGCAGGAGGCCCATTAACACTTCGCAGGGGCAGACCTCAGGCCCTGCAGGAAAAACTTCAAAGGCACCCAGGGGTTCAAAATGTCCTAGTCAGTCAGGTCTACTATCCCAGGAAGCCACCGGCTGAAGTCAAGGAAGGAGGAGGGCCCATAAATTAACCATCCCTTGGCCCCCATATGGGGCTTTATTTATTGCCATTGAAGCCAACTGAGCTCCTTAAATTTAAAAAGGACCATGGCCTCTATAAACAGTATATAGAAAATACCTTCCAGAAAAAGAAGAAAGAAAAAACAGCAAGAGAGAGTCCCCTCCCCCTCTTAAGGAAAAAAAAAAAAGAGCCA
The DNA here is from genome assembly GCF_982192425.1 of Myodes glareolus. Lineage (NCBI taxonomy): Eukaryota > Metazoa > Chordata > Mammalia > Rodentia > Cricetidae > Myodes > Myodes glareolus. Next base: position 42,600,509 of record NC_142051.1, on the reverse strand, counting down.
TTCTTGAAAATAATTCCCACGGTACTGAACTCTTTGCCTAAAGCACTATATAAAATCCAACTCATGGTCAGCCTTTTATGTAAAAAAAAAAATAATAATAATAATCAGGTATAATTACCAGTTTGCCCTTTGTTGAAATTAATTTTATACATGGATTTCCCCAAGTTGGTGGCCTGCCTAAAAGACAAGCTAAGTAAGTCACGCCAGCCAGAACCCTGAATGCTCTCCTCCCCCGGAGTGGAGCGGACAGTCCTCCAGACAGCAGAACACCTGCTGCAGGCCCCCAGCACGGGTGAGCACACAGATCAGGCCTGAGTGAGAGGCGCTGGCGTGTCTCCGGGGATGATTAGCGGTGTGGTGTCAGAGCCATCACACACATTATTTCCACTGACACGGAAAGGCGCAGCCTGAAAAGCCCCGCTATCCAAGGCTTCCAACCAAAAGCATTTAGTTTCTCTTTTTCCCTTCAAACTTTGGAGTGCCTTCCAAATTGCTATCCACAATCAAATATCTCGGGCTATTCACAATCAAATATCTCAGGCTGGGCCCTAAGTACAAACACAAAATTTGTATTATACACAGAGCCCGAAGGGAGTTTTGTATGATATTTTTAGCGCTCCTGGTGTGGGAGGTCCTTCTGTCTCTGTGTTGCTTTTATCGGTTAATGAATAAAGAAACTGCCTTGGCCTGTTGATAGGGCAGAACTTAGGTAGGTGGGGGAAACTAAATGGCATGCTGGGAGAAAAGAGGCAGAGTTAGGAAGAAGTCATGGAGTTGCCGGAGACAGACGCTGGGAATTTAACCCGGTAAGCCACAGCCACGCGGCGATACACAGATTAATAGAAATGGGTTAAATTAATATAAGAGTTATTCAATAAGAAGTTAGAGCTAATGGGCCAAGCAGTGATTTAATTAATACAATTTCTGTGTGGTTATTTCAGGGCTGAGCTAGCCAGGCGGCCAAGATAAACAAGTGGGCCTTCCTCCTACGTGCTCCCGTGTTTTGTATTATATTTTATTTATTTTGTATGAATGCACACATGCCACAGCCACACGTGTAGAAATCAAAGGAGAATTTGCGGTAGTCAGTTCTCTCCTTCTACTGTGGGTCCCAGGGTTCGAACTCAGGTCCTGGGGCTTGGCAGCAGACACCTTTACCATCTCTTTGGCCCCCGCCTGTTTTGACTTCAACCTGCCGCATGAGGTCAGATGTGGAATTTTCTTTTTGTTTGTGTTAAAGAGCTCAGATTTTGGAACATTCTGCATTCCAAAACTTTGGATCCTCGTGCATGGTTGATGTTCCTGTTTGGTTAGCCATCCGATCTCTTTACCCCTTAGAGACAGAAGCAGCTGCAGCCTGTACGGGGTGCTGGGACTACCTTCCAGGCCTGTGTTCTCCCGTGTCTGAGCTCATGCCAATCCGTGCCATGATCCCCTCAGGTCGAGGAGGGAAAACGAAGCTCACAAAGATGAACCCACCCAAGACTGCCCAGGAGGAAAATGGAAAAATGGAGAACAAAGCCCAGAGTTGCGGAACAATACTGCTCATGACTGCTCGTCTGCATGACCTGTCCCTGGACAGCTGCAGACATGGGACTGTTTCCCAGCTGGCCCCATCATGTGTGAAAGGTTTCTGGGGTTCTGGATATGATGTACCCTAAAGTTGAAAAATACATCTTAACAATTCCAAAGAAGATTCTAAGATATTAACAATCCCAGGATTTAATGCTATTCCCTGATTTTCGTTCCTTCCCTCCTTCCCCCACCCTTAACAAAAGAAGCATTTGCACCATCCAAAGAGTTGGGCAAAACATGAAACCCAATCCTAGAACTCGGGCTTATAAAAACACGCGAAATGTCCTCATGGGTGAGGTGTCTCGCTTTCTCAAATTCAAAAGAGAGAGCAAAACAAAACAAAAATAAGCTTGTGTCAAGTACAAATCCGATTTAAATGCTAGGAAAACATGCTGTGCCCCAGGCTGTAGGCTTCTTGAGGACAGAGGTTCTGACCTTATTGTCCCAAGAGCTAGCATGGAATTGATACACAATAGGGTACAGCCATTTACCAATATGACAGACACGGATGGGTATATGGCGAGATGGAGCAACAGGTGAAATGGACAGAGGCCACTTTTCCCAATGGTTAAACACTGAGCTAAGCAACAAAGAACCCGTCCCCTATCTACTCTGCAGGTATGAGCGGAAGGATAGGTGGTCCTCGTGAAACTGACAGGGGAGAGAATATTTACTTCAACGGTTAAACTGCGAGAGTTTCTCTAAGGCGCTCATTCCCTGCACATGCCCACATCGGAGTCTGCTCTCTGTCCAGGCGCCTATTTTTAAACACTCTATCCTAGACTCAGATAAAAACATGGCTCAGCCACAGCTCCTGCGAGCTCTGGGGCTTACAGGGTCACAGATGGGCTGAACTATGACGTTCCCCAAAGACAGGTCACGATTCTGGCAACTGAGCTCTGGCAAACTGACTGTGTGTGAACACACACACACACACACACACACACACACACACACACACACACTGAATGCAGATAGTCTGTAGGGCACAGCCCTATGTGCTGGTACCTACACACATTTATACTCTTCTGCTGGGTCACCCCATTCCTGAGCAATATCTCTTTTCAGGAAAGACACTTGGAGGTCGTTAAGTGCTCTAGAGCACACGGCTTCTGCGGTACCATGTGACTTCAATTGGGGAGCAAAGAAAAAGTGTGCTCTGGCTTTTGTGAACACCACAGTGACATGGACACCTCACCTCTCTCTTGCGAGCCAGGCCCACAGAGCTTCTAAAGACGCCCAAGGCATAGAATGAGAGGGAACAGCCACTCCTCCTGAATGCCTGGGCATTGCCTGGCCCCTCGAGGATTAAAAAGCAAAAAATCAAATGTAATTATCAATAATTTTCCTTTTCAAACACACTGATATCAGGTCAACAACCAGCAAAAGGGCAGAGGAGAAAGAGAAACATCGTCTCTGGTTTGCACGTGAAAACACTACCACGCTAAGACTCCGCCTGGCAAACAAGGGAACCAGAGCTCACGGTGAGGTCAATGATATGGTGAAATTGGCAGAAGCAGGAAGCGGCAATGGGCATGCTTCCGGGATGGAGGTCTTCTTCCTCCTGCTCTGGTCTGTCTGCCTTTGCTCAACAGACACTTCTTGATTCTGGGGAGGAGAGACAATTTGTACCCAGGTAGTTTCCAAACCGGGATCAGAACTCATTGCCATGAAGTTTCCAGGTTTAAAAGGTTTGAAGCCTTCCTGACTCTCAAGGATGCTGGGTCTTCCAGGTGGAAAGAGTTCACCCATTAAGGGGCAGACAGAGGAAAAGGGAGAGAGAGAAGAAGGCAGAAAACAAACTTTCTTTTCTTTTCTTTTCTTTTTGATTTTTAAGACAGGGTTTCTCTGTGAAACAGTCCTGTATAAAAGTCTACAGAACTTGCTTTGTAGCTCAGGCTGATCTCGAACTCACAGAGATCCGCCTGTCTGCCTGCCGAGTGCTGGGATCAAAGGCGTGCACCACCTCCACCTGGCCAAAATTTTTATTTCTAATGAATCAAATATCACAGGGTTTCTTGTCAGACAGGGACTTTTTTTCTTTTAAACTAGTGTTTGAAACAGCCCAGACTCGCCTTGGACTCTCTCTGCAGCCAAGGATGACCTTAAAAGTAAGCTCCACCACACTGGACATGACACTCCATAGTAAACACGCACTCCACTCACCAAGCTACATCTCCAACACCAGAGCGTATGTGAATGTGTATGGCTTCTATATACACGTGTATGCATGTATGGGAGGGGTCCATACACGTATATGTGCAGAGGTGCGCACGTGTGTGTGTCTGTCCAGAAGTGGACACTGGTGTCTTTCTTAATCCTTCCCCACTCTGTTACCAAGGGAGGTTCTTGGTCCAGCCTATCCTGAGGATCCCAGCCCCACCTCCTGAGCACTGGGATTACAAGCAGGACACTTGCAGGGCTTCTCCTTGGTCCCCAAATCATAACTTTCTCAGTTATCTCCTCCCCGCCTCCCCTACCCCATCCATCCCACCAACATAAATAACATGTTGAGAAACAGACCAGACCTCTTAAAAATGACCACCATATTTAAAACCCCCACATTGCTTATTCTACGCCACTGTTTATACTCTACTGAAGATGATGTGGGTGGGGGGGAGGGACAAAATAACAAAACAAAACAAAAACCTATGCTACAAAAGGTCCCTGGAGTGACTGGGAGTCAACCCAGCACTGAGGAGCCACCTCAGGTGACAGGGCGCTGAGCCAACCTCTGGAGATGCAAGTGAGGAGGTGTCTGGGGCCCAGGCGCTGGTGCTGGCGCTGGTGCTGGTGCTACTTCTAAGCACCAGAGATCATCAAGTGGATAGCCAGGCTGCCTGGGAACTGCAGCAGTGCATGAACGTGAGTCACCGTGGGGCAAAGGTTGAGAACCTCTCCCTCTGTGTGTATATATCCTCCATACTCTGTACAGCCTGGTGCAACATCGCCAAGGCAGGCGCCCAGAAACCCACACTTGCAGACGAAAAAGAGGGGGCTCAGTGAGCGACGCTGGTCGATGGAAGATCATCATCCACGCGGGGTCAGAGTCTCAGCTCTCCCAGAAATCGTGCTCTGCGCTCCTGATCTGCACAGAGACGTCCCCCTCCAAGGAAGAGAAAGCCAGAGCAGATGCTGCAATACGGAGATAAGTGGATTGGAGAAGCTGGCACCAGGACGAGGAATGTCTTCATTTAATTTCATGTTATTGATGACTGTAACCGGGGAAGGAACACGGTGCAAACAGATGCTCAATATTCTGAACTCCAGAAGAGACACAGTTTCTGGGCACGGGCAACCTCCTATGTAAGATCTCAGCGTCAGGCAGGAATGAGGCCGACAAGTTCATTAGCCTGCAGCTCAGCCTGCCATCGCCTGGCACCATGCTCAGCAGCGAGCAAAGGGGCCGGAGGCCGGAAATGCCCACTGGCAGGAAAATAAGATCCAACTCTTCTCCAGGGGCAAGAAAGGGCCTTTTCAGACAGTGGAGCAAACCCAGATCCACTGTCCCCAATACCAAAGACCTCAGAATACCCCTGGAGCGGGGTGGAGGGGGGAGGGATGCTGTGTCTCCCCATACAAGGCCTCTCCATTCAACCCCTCTCCCGGGAGTAGAAGGCTATAGCATTTCTTCCCAAGATGCCTTGCAGCAGAGGCTCGAGCCATGTTCTTGGAATTAGGCTAGATGTGGAAGTCAAGAAACCTTGCCCATCTGCCTTGTCCTGACCGCCCTTAACGCAGCGTATCTAGGGAAAATGACTTCGTGGTGGCCCTGAATCCCTACAGTGGAGTTCAGAATGCCCGGCCCTTTCCCTGATGGCAAACCGAACACTGAAGCGAAGACGACAGCCGCCGTGCCGAAGGGACATCCCAAAAAACTGAACACAGGGAAGACGAGCCCGATCGGCCAGGACCTTCCCGCTGCGGAAACACACACAGCCCACGGCAGAGTGGGAATACGAGAAAGGAAAGGAGGTGAGCCAGAGGGAGGTCTAAAATGCCTGCGAAGGTCAACAGCTATCTCGTCCCCAGTACCCTTCATCTGCTCTTTGAATAAATAAATGTTAAGCAGCTGAACAGGGAAGAGTCGGGGACTCTGAGGTCAACTATTATCCCATCATTATTATTATTATTTGGTTAAAGCAGGCGAAGGAAGAAAGACACATCCAATTAAATGGCACTGGGATTCCCTTAATAGATGAGAAAAGGCCGCCAGCAAGACGGTAGCATGCTCAGTTCTTTCTGCTCAACTGTGCGTAGTTCAAAAGGAGTATCAGACGGTGAACTTCAAAACAAAAGGGTCACAGCCTTCAAGGCCAGAGAACAGAAGGGGTGGATGCATCTTCACACACAAGCACGCACGTGCGCGCGCGCACACACACATGCACAGCCAAAGAACAGAAAGAGTAGATGAACACACACACACAAGACCAGAGAACAGAAAGGGTAGATGCACACATGCATGCACGCACACACGCATACACACACACACACACACACACACACACACACACACACACACACAGAGCCAGAGAACAGAAAGGGTAGACGTGCACACACACACACAAGGCCAGAGAACAGAAAGGGTAGATGCACACATGCATGCACGCACACACGCATACACACACACACACACACACACAGAGCCAGAGAACAGAAAGGGTAGACGTGCACACACACACACACAAGGCCAGAGAACAGAAAGGGTAGATGCACACATGCATGCACGCACACACGCATACACACACACACACACACAGCCAGAGAACAGAAAGGGTAGACTCACGCAAACGCAGAGGCCATGCATACACCACCTGCCAGTCAGACGGTCAGACCTCCTGAACAGATAGATCAGAGTGGAACCAAGGCAAGTGGCTCTCCCGGGACGTAAAAGGCTCCCTCTCCCACACCTAGTGGCTCTCCCGGGACGTAAAAGGCTCCCTCTCCCACACCTTCTGCTGGGGACAGGGACAGATTCAGTCCCACTCACAGGTTTTTGCTGTATTCCACCAGGGTTCATGCCTCAGGAGAAAGATCCCATCACTGAACAAAAACTAGTACATGCCCTAAGAATGCCTTCAAGCTGAGCCAAGCAAACCCAAGAGACTCAGGTGTGAGACACTGACATGAAACCAAATGTCAGAATCATCTGTCATCCTCAGGTCGGGGGCCATAATAACGGCTCCTTGAGGTTATTTTTGTGAAGGACCAGGGGCTGGTTGGTGAGACAAACACCAACAGCTGTGGGAGAAAGGCTTTCTGTTTGATTTTCCATGGTGTTCTCACCCAGCTCCCCAAACCATGCCTCCTCGTGAAGGTCAAGGGCCTTGGTGCTGCCGTCCTGCGTGACAGATGTCAGGCCTCATAGTGCTGGGGCGGGCTGCCAGGCAGCTCACTGCGCCCTCCTCTCCTCTTGAATGAAGTCAGCTCTAGACAATACGCTGAGAGGTGATTCCTTTCAAAACTGCTGGGATTGAGCAAGAAAAACGCTAAGTTTGTGCCCTTCCGGTGAGGGAACATCGCGGGCATCCCCTGAAGGCTGTCTATGACTCAGACTGTCGCTTCACATCACCCTCACGGCACAAAAGTCACCCTGAGCACGGCTCCCCTGCCACATGGCCAGGAACCTCCGGTTCACAAGAAGTTTTGAGCCTTCACCTATGGTCAACTCTTCCCGAGAAGACAAGAGACACCTGCGCACAGCAAATTGTGACCATGGAGGTGCCAACCTCACTGTGACACTTTCTCCAACACTGTCACCTGACAGAGGAGAAGAAAGATTAAAAACAAGGGAGTTTTTTTGAGGAAATGAACTGTCCTGTTAAAGCGTGTAACAGTGTTCTTCAAAAGGTATAAGGACTTAAAAGAAACACCCTGGGCCTTAGAGGTTTTTTCTTTTTCTCTTGTTTAAGGCAAATTAATATCAGATCACAGATTTAAAACAAAAGGCCCTCAGACACACACACACACACACACACACACACACACACACACACACACACAGTCAATGGCAGATGGAGACTACCTTCACAATGCAGCCTGGAGAGTCCTTGACCTGTGTAGAAAGGGACCCCTTCCATATAATCATCCTTCCTCCCCTGCTAGCTGATTTTAGGCCAACTTAACACAAGCTGGAGTCCTTTTAGAAAAGAGACTCGCAGTTGCGTGGTGGTGGCGGCGCATGCCTTTAATCCCGGCACTAGGAGGCAGAGGCAGGTGGATCTCCGTGAGTTCGAGGCCAGAGTACAATCAGGGCAGTTACACAGAGAAACTCTGTCTTGAAAAAAAAAAGAAAAGAAAAGAAAAAAAAACAAAGAACAAAAAAACGGGGACTTGCAAATGACGGGGAAAATGTCACCCCCCAGACTGGCCCGCAGACAAGCTTGTCAGTCACTTTCTTTATTGGTGACAGATACGGGTATGCCTAGCCCACTGTTGGTGCTACTCCTGGGCAAGTGGTCTCGAATTGTACAAACAGGCAGGCTAAACAAGCACTGGGAACAAGCCCGTAAGCAGCACTCCTCCATGGCCTCGGCATCAGCTCCTATCTCTAAATTCCTGCCCCGACTTCTCGGATGATGCTTCAGGCTGTCACATGAAATAAACCCTCTGCTCCCCAAGATGCCGTGGGTCATTCCCACCCTTAAATCCTGCCTCCAAGCTGAAGTGTCCTTTCTGCGAGACACACTAGCGGCTCTCTCTCGTCTGCCATGCACAGCAAGGGGAAAGTCAGGGCATTCGACTCTCAAGGCGCCTGCCTAGAACCTTCTAAGTGTTTGGGGGCAGTGACACACAGATACTGTGCATCCCTGAACCCGATGTCTTTCCCGGGGCCTCCATGAGGATTAACAATTAACAGTGACATCCCCTACTGGCCCCCCAAGAAACCAGTGCCCTCGGAACCCACACAGACAAGAAGGAAAAGACATGAAACTTGCAGTAACATGGTGACACACAGTTCTGGACCCTGAGGACACTTCGTGCCACAAAATGACCTCCATTCCAGAATGAGCCAGATGCTACCTAGCAAGAGAAGGTGGTGATGTCACATAGTGGAGCCCCCCCAGGGATCAGTAACAAAATGACTGGCTGTGGGCAGGTGTGTGTGTGTGTGTGTGTGTGTGTGTCAGTGTGTGTGAGAATGTGTGCGTGAATGAGTATGTGAGTGTGTGTGAATGAGTGTGTATGTGTGTGTGTGCACATGTGTGTGAGTGAGTATGTATGTATGTGTGGTGGGGGCGGAGGTCAAGGAATGCTGACTCTGTCTTCCAGGTATAACATGGCGGTGAACACTATTAAACTTTTTCACTGCCGGTGTAAGATACACACAAGATTGGCCCATCAGCACTCTGTTACAGAGGGAGGGGAACCCATGATGCCCCACCTCTCCTTGAGTCTCTACAGTTACTGGTTGTGGAGGGAAGTGCTTCCCAGTGATACACCCGTGGATATGTTGTCTATGCTCAGCAAACGACCCTTGCCTATGTTCCTGTGGGCAGCCCTGATTAAACCCACTAGGCTCCGAAACAAAACCGAGACAGGGAAGTAGAAGAGGGACACAGAGGTAGGAGTGGGGCAAAAGAGGCTAATGAGGGGGTGAATGTGGTCAAAATACATTACACACGTGTATGAAATGTCATAGTAAAAGGGGTGGGGTGGGGGGTCTGGCTTCATTGAACCGAAGTCACCAACAGTCAGCTTAGGAGACGACATCATATCTTTGTCGTTCATTCTCTTCTGTCACAGCTGAAATTCCTCCAGAAACCTGATCCAAGGCAAAAGTCCTTCTTCAAGACCAGGTTTGGTGCCTGTGGTAGACACCTGCAAGTCACAGCTACTAAGGTCCCTTACCCACACTCTGCCTCCCCAGGGGTTAAGGTCCCAATCTTCAGGAGGAAGAGGGCCCTGGTAGCAGAAACACAAGGGGCGCCAACCCCTGGTGCTCCACTCTTTAGAGACTGGCTTCCAGTGACTCAACCCCACACCCCAAGAGGAGACAAGGAAAAGTCCTCGGGGGTGGAGGCCAAGGACATCCTCCCCTGGAGCACAGAGTTGTGCAGTACCGGTTTCGTTTCATTAGAGAAGCCTTAGGTTCGCTCCTTTGATTCTACTTCAGGAGAAACGGCTTGGCAGATGGAATTGTCCCCTCCCCAAAGTACTCACTGCTGAGCCAGGGAAGATTCCCATAGCTCATTCAGTGGAGACAAGATGGCAACAATGGCCTGAAGAGACAAGGGGAAGCAGAGAGCATGGAGCATATGGGTGCCCAGGAGGCTCCGTCATGGCTCCTTAAGCTGCAGGAGGAGAAGCCATGGGAACAGGGAGCTCACGACCAGAATGTGCACAGAAGGGTGTGGGTGGGGGGTGGGCATGGGGAAATCTAATGCACATCACTGCCCTGCCAGCTCTTCCCACCTGAGCAGACCTGGGAATGAAAATCCATGCTTCCTAGTATCCCATGTCCCTCTCTAAGCAATGCCTCTTTGGGTTCGATATAGCCCAGCATGGCACATACAGAGGGCTCCTCCAGGGAAGGATGACATATTCAGACGGAGCCCCAGAAGGACAATATAAAATGCCTCGACATTTCAACCCAAGTGCTCGGCTCCTGGGGGACCAGAAGGGCCAGCAGCTAGACACCAAAGCCATTCTGAGCACAGCGAACGCAGAAGGAATGAGGCTCATGGATTAATAAGGCAAATGTCACATGGCGGCCACGCACAGATGATTCTTTAGGGAAACATGCATTGCAGAGCCCTGAGCCAGTCTGGAAATAATTGCTCACTAAGACACAGGCAGACAAGTGGGTGGGGTAGGGAGGATGACAAGAGCCTTAGTCTGTGATCTCCCAGGACACATCAGCTTGACCACCCTGCTCTACACACCAATACTACCGCACACCCTTAAATCTCAGCATCTCAGCGCAGTGTGCAATGACCAGGGCCCAGCAAAGCTGAGAACCCTGCCTCATGTCACTGCCTCTGGAAACAACTCTACTGAATAGTGGTTCTCAGGACAGGCGATCTGCCTCTCGGGAGCCTGTGACACGGTTCCGAGTCTTCACTGGCAATCTCTACCGGCGTCTCGCAGGAGAGAAGTCGGGAATGCTACCGGACATGCCAGGGCTGAGGACGTCCCCAGAGTGGCCTAGTGCCAAAGCAAACCTCCGTCCTTATCGGCCTCCAATCTCACCCTTATCACCTGTCACACAGACAGCTTTCCTTCCTGTTTACAAAAGGCCCAAAGGATCTCGGCTTTTTAAACAAGAGCCTGAGTCAGATTATAACTCCAGCCAATGATGAAATGGAAGAACACAAACTCTCCACACACTTGGCTCCCCTTGGCCTTGCACACTTGGCTCTCCTTGGCCCTGCACACTTGGCTCCCTTTGGCCTTGCACACTTGGCTCTCCTTGGCCCTGCACACTTGGCTCCTTTTGGCCTTGCACACTTGGCTCCCCTTGGCCTTGCACACTTGGCTCCCCTTGGCCCTGCACACTTGGATCCCCTTGGCCTTGCACACTTGGCTCTCCTTGGCCCTGCACACTTGGCTCTCCTTGGCCTTGCACACTTGGCTCCCCTTGGCCTTGCACACTTGGCTCTCCTTGGCCCTGCACACTTGGCTCCTTTTGGCCTTGCACACTTGGCTCCCCTTGGCCTTGCACACTTGGCTCCCCTTGGCCCTGCATATCTTACTTACCACTAGTATTTCTGTTCCAGGGCTTCAGAATCCTTGGTTTATCCTGCTGAGACTCTTCCTGCTGTTTGAACAAGATCAGGAAGGCGCAGAGCCCTGGCCTCAACCCCTTCACACCAAACAGCACCTTCTTCCTCAGGCTGCCCTGGCACAGCTCCTGCCTGGCCCTCCCTTCCTCCCACCCTAGAAGCATCCTTAAGGTCTGGCATTGCAGGGTGTATTTTTATCTGTACGTTGTCTTACTCCTCGGGGAAGATGGAGCTGTCACCTGTGCCTTTTCTTTTCCACCCGAAACACCGTGTGGAGCTCAGCAGGGGCTCAATCGATACTTGGAAAAACCATGACGAATGGATGAATGAATGATGAATGAATGAATGAACGAACGAACAGACCATCGACTGCAGATTGTCTACGTTTTCTCAGGAGTTTGAAAGCTTCCGCACTCCCAAAGCTTTGTGTCATCAGAGGCCAGGGTGTCCGGGTGGAACTGCGCTCATCTTGGTACGGTGACCACTGATCTGGAATGGGTGTAGGACACATTTTTCTGGAGGGCCAAAGAACTATTGAGAGCTTTGAGGTCATTCAGTCTCTGAAGGGACCCTTCAGTTTCGCCACGACCGCACCAATGGGGCAGAAAAACGTGCGAGCGACGAGCACAGCTGAGTCTCCGGGGGACTTTATGTAGGGACACCGCACTGCACTTGAGTGTCATGGAATGTCCGTACATCGGGGAAGAGCCCCTTGATCTCCTCCCAGCTGCTTTACGATAAGCACAGTTCCCAGCTCAAGGGCATCACAAGCACAGGCTGCTCCTGGTCCTCACATCATGGTTCGTCCACTGCTGTGCTAGGCTTTCACGAATTTAGTGACTTGCTCAATCAATTACGTCCATCACCTTCAGTAAAGGATGGCTCCGAGTCTTTTCTGGCCGTCATTCACCCTCACACCCCAGTTATTTCTTCAGATTCTCTGACTGCCTGAGGAAACTGAGACCCGCGCGCACGTGTGCGCGCGCGCACACACACACACACACACATCCAAAGAAATCAAAGTCTTCAGGTTTCAAATACCAAATCAAGAAGCAGTTAACTAGCCGGGCCCACCTCTCTACAGGAACCAAGTGAGAGGAACCACCGTGAACTACTTTACCCCAGACACCCAAGAACTTAGACCAAGAAATGGCCATAAAAATCCATGGCCAGCTCAACATCTGACATGGTGGGTCCATTCCACTCTTTCTAAACCTGACGTCCTTCCACTAAGGAATTTTCAAGACAAATATTAAATCCTAAAAGCCAGAGTCTTGATGGAAATGTCTCAAAAGGAGGCTGACTCCTCGAGTTCTGGAACTGAAGCTGGCGCCTCTCTCCAGAACACTGGCAATGTTTGGCCTAGCCTACTCCTAAATTCCCTCCCTCTGCTTCCGACTCCGGCGGGACGGCTAACCACCAAGCCTGGATCCGGCTTCTTGAGCAACAGCATTGACTGGCTCCTTCCTGTCCAGAGAATTCAATTAAAGCCTATATTGGTAGCAGAGCATTGATTTCCCAATCCAGAATGCTTTCAAAAACAACAACAAAGGGGGAGGCATGGCCAAGACGACAGCAGTAAACCACCCCGACTACAAAGCCTTGGACACACAAGGTTCTTGGCTTTCTACGTTAAGCCTCTGTCTTTTTAAGGAAACTGTGCCTAGCATAGGTCCCTAGACGAGGTACTCGGTAACGGGCTATTGCGGAATAGAGTCTATAAACCAAGGATCTCAGATGGGATCATGGGTACCAGGTACAATGAATCTGTCTCCAAGGGATCTTAAAGAGCAATACTAATTGAGATCACGCCACAGCATCACTGCTCCTGACAATTCTGTCTCATCTTAGTTCTACTTGGAAATTTGTTTTGTTTGGTTTCAAGTCAGGGTCTCACTATGTAACTCACTGCCCTGGAACTCGCTACATAGACCAGGCTGCTCTCTGCCTCCCCTGAATGCTAGCATTAAAGGCATGCTCCACTGTGCCCAGCTTTACCCTGGACGTTTTCAAAACTTCTTTCCTATGGTGATTTGTATCGTCATCATCATCATCATCATCACCATCATCATCATAATAACATTACTCCCCATTCACTGTGTTCTACACACATGAGCCTAGGTATGTCTCCAACAGTCCAAACACAGAAAGTGATGGGATCCCATTCTCTAAGCGAAGAAATTGAGGCTGCACATGGATAAATAATCCACTTACAGTCAGACTATGTCCAAAGTCATTCCCTTCCATAACTAGAAAACTTACCAGCCTGAACGCTTCAGCTTCAAAACATCGGTTTTTTCAAACCATTTCATGACTGAGACAAACTGGCATAACATTCAGTAAACACTAAAAGGCCTTGGAATCGGCCATGCGTGGACCGGCTGGAGCACTGGCTGTCGGTCCCAATTACTGTTCCTTTATGTGGACTCAAACTGAAGGATCACAAGAAGACCCCGTGATAACACTCCACATCCCACCCCTTTGAAGGCAGAAATTGGCGTCTTTTAAGAAAAGATTAGCTCCCATTACATAATTATGTCTATATGCGGGGGGGGGGACATGTGGGTGAAAGCGCCTCAGTTTCCCCTGATGCTGGACTCGCAGGCAGCTGTGAGCAGTCCAGATGTGAGTGCTGGAATCCCGAGGTGATCCTCTACGAGAGCAGTGAGCGCCGTAACTGCTGAACCGTTCCCCCAGCCCCAGATATTAACATCTTGATGTCTGAGCTTCAAGTCAGTTTTGCTAAGCAACACTCTCCGACATCCTCACAAGTGGTACCCACGGACATAATTTCCTACAACACCCCATTTTCCTGATAGGCAAAGCGGAAGACACAGGAGGAGGAGGATGTGCTTTTATTAAAGACAACAGGTGAAAGCTTGTGTTTAAAGAGGGAACAGAATTTAGGCCACAATCTTCCTGAGAGTGGACCAGATTCCAACAGGGGTTGTCCCCGGCCTCCCAGGCATGATGCTCAACCTCTTTTGTTCTGCAAAGTTCTTCACAGGTCTAGAAGATACATCTCCCATGATGCTTTGATGCACGGTCATTTCAAACAAAGAGGGTAAAAAAAAGATAGGTGTTTAAAGGCCTACCTCACACCTACCTATTTAAAAGCACATATAAATTTCCCTGAGTCTATAAAATCACGACTCTCATGAGCATATTCCTCGAATTACAAGCAACCAAAGCACTTTACAATCACGCGACAGACCGCTGACTCTCTTTTAAAAGGAGAACCAGCTTCCCGTGACCAGCTGAGGGGCTCTCGGCCTGACAGAGCAGTCTTTGTCTGCAAAGGAGAGGTTCTCTGCTACTGTCTCCCTCACGTTGATTTTGGAAGACTCGCTGCGCGGACAACGCTTCCCGACGAGGAGAAAGGAACAGAGTTTTACTGTGGCCATTGAAAAATTCAGCTACCAACTCGGCAGATAGTCAATTCTCCCCCTCATCACGGATCTCAAAGGTAACAACAGGTAAGACAGGGCCCTGTGTTCCCTGCAACCGGCATCCAGGGATGCCATCTGCCCAACGGGCTTGGAACCCAGAACGGCAAAGAACAACATGTCTTCAGCCTGCATAGCCTCTGCCTGTGCTACGTTCTGCCGCCAGGATAAAAGACTCTGGCCTGAACAAAGGATTCCTTTCAGCTTACAGGTGGCAGCCCATCACCGAGGAGGAAAGCCAGAACAGAAGTAAGGAGCCTGGAGTCTGGAACTATGGGCCATGGAGGGACAGTGGCTGCTTATTTATGGCTTGTTCACTCCCTTACCTCCAGCTTGTTCACCTCGTTCTTAAATAGCCTAGGTGCACCTGCCTAGGAATGGCACCGCCCACAGTGGGCGGGGCCTTCCTTCCAGCATTAATTAGCAATTGAGAAAGTGCCCACAAGCCAGTCGGTTGGATTGAGGCTTGAATAGAGGTTCTCTCTTCCTCGATAGCTCTAGGCTCCTGTTAAGTTGGCAAGAAAACTATGACAAATTATAAAATGGCAGCCCCCAAGCTGCAAGCCTTCTCACTTTCTGGTTCAAAGACCGCCACAGAATCACATGGCCGAAGACGAGGACCCAATGGCGTAGGAAGCAGACATGGTTGAGATTGGCTGAACAGTGGAAAACCAGATAAAGATGGACAAACCAAGGCAGCCTGGCTCTTGCTGAAAGACACGGCATGAAGCGTTATTAAACAGAACAGAAGCGGAGGGAAGTCTGCACTCCTCACTCCACTCCGCTAAAGCTCTGGAGAGAAGTCACAGGCAGCTCTTCTGAGCCCGACTTAGTGGATCCAAGGTCCTTATGCTGGTCTGGCTGGATACTGGGGATGAGGGAGGTGGTGGGGGACCCTCCGAGATGACCTTGAAAGTCTGTGTTCAAAGACGGCAGACCCAGAAGATGGACTGAGCCTGGGTTCCTGAAGCAGCAGATGGGAAACAGCTCCCATGTGAGGGTAGCTTTCTCTGTGACGGTAGCATACACACGAGGTGACAGCTTGGGAGGGGGTTGCTTTGTTTCATGGCTTTAGAGGTTCTGGTCCCTGACCAGCTGGTGCTGTTGCCTTGAGTAAGGCGGTTCATCAGAGGGAAAGGGTTCGGCAGAGCCAAAGGACTCTCCAGGGGAGGAAAAAAGTGTCCTCTGGAGGGCACACCTCCAGTGACCTGAAGACGTCCCAGCCAGCTCTTCAGGGTTCCACTACCCCCAGCAACACCTCCTCAGACAGCAGGCTTTGCCACACAGACCTTTAGGGGACACTTAAGAACCAAACTCCAGCAGTCGCCCAATGAGAAACATCAACTCTAGACTATGACATAAGTGAGAGGGGAACTTCTCTTGTTTCATTTGCCTCGATTTAGAAGTCTTAGCTGCAGAAGCTGCTGTTGCTTTAAATAACACACACAGTACGGAGCATTCATTCACGAGTTAGGGCCCTCTCAGATCCGGGCTTGCCGACTGTACGTCCACAAACACGGCCCTTCAGGAGCATGGTTAGTGAGCACAGGAACGCAGGAGAGAGGGGAAGGGAGAGTACGAAGGCTCATGGGTGAGGACTGTCACGGACAAAAATGGCCTCGCAGGGGCCTTGAGGATGAGCGCAGTTATTTCAACGGCAGCAATAGCAACACACGGGAAGATGAACAAAACATAAACACCGGGGGACCAGCAAAACATCTGGGCTTGAGAGAAAACTGCACTCACAGAAAGATTCAGGGTCAGCTATGAGAAAGACTGACTGGCATGTATTCATAGTCTTGAGAACCGTTGCCCATGGCCCCACGCGATTTCATATACAGAGGGAGGTGATAGCATCGTCGAAAAGTCTGGGATGGAGCCGTCTGGGGACTCTGTGGGCTATGGAAGGCTGCCACGATTCCATTCATTCAGGGGACCAGAATGAGGCGGTGTGACCCTGTTCCTTCTAGCACTTCTCGGGGTCACAAGGTTTATTTTGCTTGGTTTTTCCCAACTGCGGGGTGTGTTGCACATACTTGCTCCAGCAGCAGGGCAAAGTGTAAATCCCCGACACATACCAGCCTTACCAGCCTTAAACGAGCATCCCACTGGGAGCAGGCACCCATGGCTATTGTCCTCTCTCTCCCAATCAACCCACCACAGAGCGCCCCAGTTAGCCAGACTAGCTGAGGAGCCTTCGTCTGGAGTGTGACTGGGAAGAGGTGCCCCCAAGGAATCTTCTGCACTGGTGTCTGAGCTCAGCCCTCCCAAGGTGTGAGAACCCAGCGCCCTGGATACAGCCCTGGTCAAAAGCAAACTCACTCACAGCCCAGACAGGACATATCAGAACCAGATTCCAACACGCTATTTAACATGAGTACGCGATTTGAAATTTGTGCATCTGTTCTAGAATTCTTCATGTGGTGGAATAATTACCCAGCCACACCTGACTTCAAGTAACTGAAGTCACGGAAAGCATGAAACTAGTGAAGAGACTACAACGCTCTACGCTTTAGTCTTGGCGCTGGGGCCTTGTGTGCCTATTTATTTACTGATTTATTAGAAGCACTGATTATTGCACCTAAGGCATCCTGCCTGTGAGGCAAGCACTCTACAATCCCAATGAGCTACAGTCCCAGCCTGAAACCATGGCTCTAGGATAGATAAATTCCAAAGTCCTAGAGCTAACACACAGCAATGATGGGCTTTGCACAAAGATCCACCCCAGGCTCTGAAACCCGAGCCATGAGCCATGGCTGCCTGCCTCTGCTGGGGGGAGGTGCTAATTACATTAATGAGGCAACCCTGGTGGTGCCCGCGAGGCAGAGGCCATAGCCTCAAAGAAGTCGTTAAGAAATGGGGTGGTTTCTCCGATGGATGCTACTAAAAGCATCCTGGAGGAGCCAATCCTGCCTGGGTACCAACTGTCCTGCAGCAAGATGCTAATCACACAGATGCATCCTGGTTGTGGATGGATGTGCCCCCAGGAGAGACAGCCAGGGCTCTGAAACCACCCTCTTGAATGCAGTTGACTCGGTCAGATGGTCTCCACAGCCAGGAAGAAAAGCTAACATTTACTGGCTACGTTCAACATTTTGTGAGCTTCCTGAGTTCAATACCATGAGACTGAGTCTCAAAAGCACGACACCGTTTTAAATTCAAGAATCAACTCAATGATTTTTCCCTCTTCCCCCATAAAATGTTCTTTTCCTCCCAGTAAGTCCTTATTCACTTGTCCACAGTCCATGGCTCTCTGGTCAGTTCCTGAAGTAACTTTTAGCCACAGAAAAAGGAAACAGGTACTGTGTCTCAGGCTAAGATTGTGGTCGTCAGAATCCACAGAAAGGATCAGGGCAATAAGATCATGAAATAGCACCATGGAGGAGAGCCCCAGGCTTGATAGCATTCAGGGACACAAGGCCACAAAACAGAGGGTCTCAGTCCAAGTATAAATCCTGTCGTGGGTTAGGGTTTGCTCCTGAACGTGCACCTCCGAGGGTGGGGGTTTTAACTGTCACTCCAATTTGCAGGTGGACAATGCAGGGCAAGTTAAGCGTCTGCCAGAGATCTCACCATTAAGAAGAGACCAATTTGAGGTCTGAACACAAGCCATGCAATCAGTATCACCTGTCCTCCTGAGAATGTCTATGAGCACATCTACCCCCATTCACCCACAGTTCCTTCTTTCTTGGATCTAACACATTTCATCTTAGGATTCAAAGCAGACTTAACCAGGACTTGCCTGGGAACTTTCCCTTGGGCCTGGGGTATAGTGATATTTTACTTATGTTCTAATAAATAAAGTTTGTCAAAATATAAGAAGGTAAAACTAAGCCACGAGAGGCCAGGCAGTGGTGCCACACACCTTTAATGCCGGGATTTGGGAGACAGAGGCAGACGGATCTCTGAGTTCAAGGTCACACTGGGCTACCCAAGATCAATGCAGAAACAGATCCAGGTGGTGGTGGCTCCCACCTTTAATCCCAGTGCTAGGGAGTCACAGGCCTTTCATCCCAGCACTAGAGGGGAATATAAGGTAGGAAGAGACAGAGGCTCAGAGCTCAGTCTGCAGTCACCCAGGCTTGGTAGAGGTAAGACTTTTCTAATGGCTTGGCTGTTTTGCTTTTCTGATCTTCAGCTTGAACCTTAATATCTATCTCTAGGTTTTTACTATTCATGCTACATTGAGGATCAGGGTGTGTGTATATATTTTAAAAATGAGGCAGGGTCTCATGCAGCCTAGACTGGCTTCAGACTCTCTAGGTAGCTGAGGAAGACCTTGAACTCCTGGTCCTTCCGCCTCCACCTCCCAAGTTCTGGAAGGATAGACACGCATCCTTTCATCAGTTTTGTGTGGTGCTGATGTTCGAACCTGGGGCTTCACACATGCTGAGCAAGCACCCGAGTCTGACATTTGTGTCCTCACTGAAAACAGGGTTGTTCCCACTCTTCTGTTTCTTTGGTAAGCACATTCTTCCTGACTCCCCACCCTTATCTTCTCCAACTCATGCACCTGATGACCTGAGCTGCACAATGAACATCTCCAAATGCATGCTAGCCACCCAATGCACGCTAGCCACCCAACGCACGCTAGCCACCCAATGCACGCTAGCCACCCAATGCACACTAGCCATCCAATGCACGCTAGCCACCGAATGCATTCTTAGCCACCGAATGCATGCTTAGCCACCCAATGCACGCTAGCCACCCAATGCATGCTAGCCACCCAATGCATTCTTAGCCACCGAATACATACTTAGCCACCCAGTGCATGCTAGCCACCCAATGCACGCTAGCCATCCAATGCACGCTAGCCACCGAATGCACGCTAGCCACCGAATGCATGCTTAGCCACCGAATGCATGCTTAGCCACCCAATGCATGCTAGCCACCCAATGCATGCTAGCCACCCAATGTGGCAATCGGTGCTGTCTCCCAGCAAGCACTACTTCTCAGCCTCCCGGTTAGCTCCCATGTTTGTTTGCTGTTTCACACATGCAGGGGGTGGGGTGAAAACGTTAAAAGACTAATTGCAGAAAGGGCTGATAAGTTATCACTCACAGATCAAATTATCTCCATCTAATTACATTACTTCCTGTCTCAGAAGATGACTGGCCTAGCGTCCTCATTGAGGTTTTACCGTTCGGGGGATTTCTTCATCACCACTCTAAGTCAGCAGGTTGAAGCCCTCTGGTCAGCTGCTATGAAAACCAAGATCTAAGGCGGGATAAAGGAGGCAGGTTGAGGGAGGGGTACCTGAGATCACCGTTTGTCACTACGAGCCTGGTCCAAGCCACAAAGTCAGGGGAAAGGGAAGAGGGTGTCTACCCATAGCAGAACTTCTCCTGACATCAACCAGGACTGACTGCCAAAGTCCCTGGGGCCTGATATAGCATTTGCCAGTGCGGAGTGGGGATGAGAGTCACCAGCCACCTCCTGAAGAGGCTATCCGCTGGCCTCTTGGACTCCTCCAGAGCAGGGCTCCTCCGTCCAGCATCTGGCCACTGGGCAGGAGTCTGAAGGAGCAGGAGGTTTTGCAGAGTGCAACTCTCAGCCTCATCCTCTCAGGCCTGACTGCAGGAGCAGGCTCTTGGCTGTCATTCTTCCGGCATTCTCCGACTGAGTCGTGAAGGCTCAATGTCATCAGTGTGCCTGGATGTCATCAGTGTGCCCGGATGGATGACAGGCAGCTCAAGACACTCTCTCTCTCTCTCTCTCTCTCTCTCTCTCTCTCTCTCTCTCTCTCTTTCTCGTGTGTGTGTGTATGTGTACAGTTGCACACATACCAAACTCAACCTTCAACATCATCCTCATGTGTCTCCCATCTTTTCAAGGCGTGATCACTCACTGTCCTGGATCTTGCTAAGCAGGCCAAGCCAGCTAGACAACCAGCCAGAGTCTCCACTCCAGCACCCAGGACGACAAGGGCACAAGCCCATGCCTGGCTCTTTTATATATAGATCTTAGAGGTCGGAATCGGACCCTACTTTACCAGCTGAGCCACTATCCAGTCCCTGGTTCTGACTGTCTCCTTTCTCCTGCCTTCTTTCCACTTCTTTCCTGGGCTGAACTCCTCCAGGTCTGAGCTTCTCACTGTGTGACGTAAACACCCACGTGACTTAGGGAATGACAACCCCTTCACAATCATAAAAAGCTCTTGGGACCCGCCAGAATGGATCTGCACGCGATCACCAGGATGCATCTTTTCTTTTCCAGGGCTCCTCCCAAGGTCTTCCCAGTGAAGCCAAGGTTAAACAATGCAGTCTGGCCCAGAATCCCACAGTAATTGTTCTGATGCTCAAGGACTGCTCCCGGGACCTGGCTAATCAATCTCTCTATCCTCACGTGGGCAGAGACCAGAAGGAGGCGACAGACAGGTCTGCCCCAGCTCTTGGGGTTTCAGTGGCCATCCTGCCTGGCTCTGCCCAAAGCCCATACACCCCTTCCTCTGCTTTTGCTGACACCACAGTCCACTTCCAAGTAGTTTTATAAATAAAGGATGGAAAACTAGCGCCTGCATCTCCTCTAAATCCAGGAGGTACTTGCCCCATCCTCACCTCTGAATTCTGTAAGAACTGAAAAGTAGGAACGACTGTCCCTGCCCACAAAGAAATTCTATCCCACACAGGGACCTAAATTAGACTAGGTCGGCAGGGGGAGGGGGGAGCAAAGCCTGGGAATAGTGAGCCCTGAAGGTGAGGAGTGGGTGAGCAATGGCTACTGTGAAATGGGACTAAGGCAATCGATGAGTCAGAGCGAAGGCTATAGCTCAGTCTGTAAGGGGCGTGCCGTCCAGGCATGAAAACACAAACTGGTATCCCTAGCACTCACGTGAAGACTGAGCACGGTGGCACACACCTGCAACCCCAATGCTTGGAGGAAGGAAGTGTCCTTGGGGCTTGCTGGCCAGTCAATCCAGCCAACTAGTGAGTTCTGGGTTCAGTGAAAGCCTGTCTCAGAAAAAAGCATGTGCCTACCTGCACACACATGCGCACGTACACACACACACACACGCACACACACACACACACACAGAGAGAGAGAGAGAGAGAGAGAGAGAGAGAGAGAGAATCATAAGAGAATCAAAATAAAGCTGCCTCCCTCTCACCACCGTTTGAAAAGAATATAAAGCAGACGAAGTATCCCCTAAGGGGAACCTCAGCAATCCTGCCGCAGCTAGCTCAAGTGGCCAAGCTCTCCGAACTCACGATACCACATCTGCTCAAGTGGGCTCTCAAGAGATCGTTGAGAGTCACGCAAACAGCCAGGCTCCATTCCTGACAAATCGAATCATCAAGACGTGAGCTCTGTGGAAACGTGGTGTAAATGGGGTGCTTCCAACACAAAAGCATCCTAGAAGACTCGGCCTGTTTATGTGACCTCCAGTGGAGATGATTCTGGTCATGGGGCACTGGTATTTGGAAATACACTCCTTTGTTCTTCCGGCTTAGTGCTGGTGAAGCTGATGTGAACAGAAGCCCACCCTGGCAGCTCAAGAGCTATCCTACCCACCTTTTTCAACAATGGTTGGCAATGGCGCTTTTAAAATAGAATAAATACATATGCTTCGGGGAAGGGGGAGTCTTAGGCATGTGATGGGGGAGGGGTTGTTAAAGCCGGGGCCTTGTGTGAGCTAGGCAAGCATTCTACCGCTAAGCCCTGTGTCCAAGCTGGGAGTTTCACGACACAGATCATGAAGGAGAAGAACATCAGAAATGGCAATTGTCACCAAGATGGAAGATGGAGCTAAGCAGCTGCCATTGTAGCTAGCAGGATGGAGGGACACTGTAGCTAGCAGGATGGAGGGACATAGTAGCTAGCAGGATGGGGGGAGATTGTAGCTAGCAGGATGGGGGGACATTGTAGCTAGCAGGATGGGGGACATTGTAGCTAGCACAACGGATGGACATAGTAGCTAGCAGGATGGGGGACATTGTAGCTAGCACAACGGATGGACATAGTAGCTAGCAGGATGGGGGACATTGTAGCTAGCAGGATGGGGGACATAGTAGCTAGCACAACAGAGGGACATAGTAGCTAGCAGGATGTGGGACATTGTAGCTAGCAGGATGGGGGACATTGTAGCTAGCACAACGGAGGGACATAGTAGCTAGCAGGATGGGGGACATTGTAGCTAGCAGGATGGGGGACATTGTAGCTAGCACAACGGATGGACATAGTAGCTAGCAGGATGGGGGACATTGTAGCTAGCAGGATGGGGGACATTGTAGCTAGCAGGATGGGGGACATAGTAGCTAACAGGATGGGGGGAGATTGTAGCAAGCAGGATGGGGGACATTGTAGCTAGTGGCGTCTGGAAGATGATCCCTGGCAGCCTGGGTGGGGCAGAGAAGGGCCAAGCAGGTGCCCACATGTGTGTATCTGCCAGCGGTTTATAGGGAAGCAGCTGACTTAATCGTGTTTTGATCACGTGGCCTCCAGTCTGCTCCATCCGGACATAATTGTTAATTCAGGAAGGATCTGCTTTGGGAAAAACAGTCGGCAAAAGCAACCTTTGGAATGAGGGGTTTACTCTGGCTCACGGTTTAGGGGTACAACCCCTCATGTCACAGAAGATATGACAGGAAGAGAGGACATCTGGTCTCGTCACACCTGTAGTCAGAAATCAGGCAGCAGTGAGCACCACCACTGGGCTCAGTTTCTCCTCTTTATTCATCCTGAACCCCCAGCCCAGGCTATGGTATCACCCACACTCACGGTAGACCTTCCTCAATTACACCTTCTGGAAACACCCTCACAGACAGAGGCAGGTGCTGTTTCCATGGTGATCTTAAACCTCCATGAAGCTAACAACCATTAACTACCACAAAGCTAACAGTCATTAACTGCACATGCGTGTGCACGCACTGTTTTTGCCTTTACAAGCCAGAGAGATGACTTGCCAGGTGATCACCAAGCTCATGGCCCTGACCTGAGTTTGATCCCCAGGCCCACATGGTAGAAGGAGAGAAGCAACTCCAGAAAAGCTGCCCTTTGACCTCCACATGGGTGCCGTGGCACAGGTGTGCCCACAATCATACGAAGAAACAAATGTAAAAACAAAAAAAGTGCTTACAACAGCCTGACCTCTGAGTGACAATTTCTGAAGTGACCAGCAGGTGTTGGGTACCCATGAGACCCTGAGAGGGAAGTAGTCTGATCCCCAAACCATCAGTAAGGGTGCCGTGTGTCCCTGGCACACGGAGACTAATGGGCACACAACCAGAAGCAGAGAGGCTAGTCTGAACCCAGCAGGCGCCCAGCAACCCTGTCCCCAAGAGCTCTGGAAGGCTCTTTGCAGATGGAAAATTCTTGCCAGCGGACCCAATCCCACCATCATCAGAACGCACCCCAAAACACCCTCCAAACACTGCAGTTCTGCAACAGGAAGCAACATGGGGAGTGTTTTCCTTGCCGTGCTTAAAAAGACACAGAGGCGCTGGGGATGAGTCTCTGAGTGTGGCTCCTAACAGAGCCGTTGCTTTATAGAAGGGAAATAAGAAACAGGTTAAGGGAACATACCCGAAGGCGGGCAGTGCCCTGTCTGCTCGGCTCTGTCCTGTTAGATAGAACAGCCCGGTGTAGATATTTCTGATAGCATTAGCAGATGTGAGGGTGAGATGGGTCCCTGACTTGAAATGCTGTAAACCGAAGCATTTGTGAATGT
This sequence comes from Myodes glareolus, assembly GCF_982192425.1. Lineage (NCBI taxonomy): Eukaryota > Metazoa > Chordata > Mammalia > Rodentia > Cricetidae > Myodes > Myodes glareolus. The sequence continues at coordinate 42,576,096 of NC_142051.1, read as the reverse complement.
GATAACCCATTATTATTAAACATTAAAATTTTAAACATTAAAGGCAGAAACCAGCCATGGTTTATGCAGAGCCTAAGAGGGAAACAGGACGACAGTTTAGACCTCTGAGGGGAAAAAAAGAAAAATGAAAGAAAAAAAAGAATGTAACCCTGTCTCGAAAAAACAACAACCAAAAAAAAAAAAACCCATACACAATTATTTCACATTAGCTTTTGATACAAATGACGGCGTGTCTTTTCAGAAAATCTGGAGCACTAAAAAGACCCCTCTAATGTAAAAGCATTAATGCAACACACCTTCCCTGAACACACACACACACACACACACACACACACACACGTGCACACACACAGAAAGATGGGGGGTGTTCACAGTAAAAATCAAATTCTCAATTGGACACCGGTGAGGAAATATATTCAAAGTTAAAGACAAGCATGATGACATTCAAAGTAGAGACAGGAGGAGTTTGGTTCAAAGTCACCCTCAGCTATATAGTGAGTCCGCAGCCAACCTAGGCTGTGTAAATTAAAGTTCAAAATTATATCTCTCTCCTCATATTTCCCATCACTTCTTCAGCAGTTAGGACTCCAAAGAAAAAAAAAGTGCAGCTCCCTTTATAGGTTAAGGTCCAAGGAGCCTGGGCCACTTTATAGAGATCCCGTCTCTGGGTCGCTGAGCCTGTGTCTAGGCTGCTGAGAGCCCGTCTCTGGGCCGCTGAGAGCCCGTCTCTGGGCCGCTGAGAGCCCGTCTCTGGGCCGCTGAGAGCCCGTCTCTGGGCCGCTGAGACCCCGTCTCTGGGCCGCTATGCAAGGCTTCTGTGATGATTAATCAGGGTCTCAATCCAAACTATCACCTCCCCAGCCCACCAAGGCCACTCAGAAAGGGTCCCTTACCTATGACACCTTTCCTGATGGAGATAAGTTCAAGGCGTGAACTGTAGGTAGTGACATCAGCTAAGAGGAAGCAGAGAACCCCCTGGAAGTCCAGGGGTTCAAATGCAGACACGGGTCTTCACACACATGTCCAAGCACTGCCATTCCCAACTGAAAACCAGGGTGCAAATGGAACCTCCCTCCTAGAGCCATGACGACAATCGCTCAAGTCATGTGGGGGGCCTAGAACCCTTCCTAAGCACTCAATAAACAATGGCTATTAGCTTCACTAACCCTAATTTATATCTGGATTACAACAGGAAGTATAAACTAATAAGACTGTATTGTTTAGCCATGGATCCCCTCTTGCGCCCACTGGGACACGATCAAAAAGAAACGAGAAAATAATCCGTGGGAGGAACGTGAAATGGTGGAGTCATTACAGAAAACAGCATGGTGGGCCTGCGGGAAATTAAAAATAGAACTGCCTCATAGCAATATCGAAACATTAATTCTTGGTATATAGCAAAAAAAAAAAAACCGAGGCAGGATTTCAGAGAGACATGGATAGGTAGGTTGATAGCTTGCACACCTGCCTGGCATGCATGCAGTGCTGGGCACGATCCCCAGCAACACGTAAGTGGGTCATGGTGGCACACACCGGCGATCTCAGCACTTGGGAGGGCATAGGCAGAAGGATCAGAAATGCAAGGTCATCCTCAGCTACAAAGCAAGTCGAAGGGCAGCCTTGGCTACAGGAGACCCCGTCACGAAAGAAGAGAGATGCGTGAGCAACCTTACCCACAAGAGCTAAGCTGCAGAATCAACCCGGGAGCCCACAAATGATGGGCAGGCCAAAGGTGGTAGAGTCACACAGGATGATTCGGCCTTCAGAAGGGAATCCTGGCCAGGTGTGGTGGTGCACACCTTCAGTGTCAACACTTGGGGCAGAGGCACGTGGATCTCTGAGTTTGAGGCCAGTGTGGTCTACATGGGGAGTTCCAGGCCAGCCAGGGTAACATAGTGAGAGCCTGTCTCATAGATAGATAGACAGAGAGAGAGAGAGAGAGAGAGAGAGAGAGAGAGAGAGAAACAGACAGACAGACAGACAGACAGACAGATAGATATAGGTGATCCTGCCACACAGTACAATATGAATGAACACTAAAAGGCCATTAGGCTAAGGAAAATAAGACAGACACCAGAAGAGAGCAAGTGTGTGAATTCCATGGGTGACAGTGTCCCATGCAAGCAAACCCGCAGGAATAGAAGGAAGGGAGATTGCGGAGGGAGGTAGAGACTTCAAGGAGGGGGTAGGATGAGAATTATCATCACATGGCTGGCTAACCCTCTCCTTTCTGTAGGTAAGAAGTCCCTCAGGTTCGTCCCTGTGACTCTGCTTAACCCTACCACACCTTATGCTCAATATTTAAAACAATAACCTGTTATTATTTACTTGTCTTTTCTTACAAGTTACTTGTCTTTTCTTACAAGAATTTTAATTGGAATTGGGGGTGTGAGACAAGGCTTTACGGAGACCAGGCTAGCCACACACTCTCTGCTGAGGATGACCCTGAGCTATGATCTTTCTGCCTTCACCTCCCACGTGCTAGGACTGCACAGACAGGAGACACCTTTCCCAGATCAGGATTTTAATTATTTTTTTTTAAATCTATCCGAAATTGTACAAATCCTCTTTTAAAAAAAATAAAACTTAGGGCCCTCTAAACAGACTGGCAACCTCCCCACCTCTCAGTCATCACTGCAAAGTAGTTAGGTCTCACAGAATCACTACGCCTCACAGGAGAGGAGTTCTGGGGAACAGCAGGGCCCTCCTTGGGTGCCAGCTTCAAGCAGATCAGGATGGGGGGCTGGCGTTGGGGGAGTTGACTTTAAAAGGAGATTCTGACTTACAATGGATTCTATTTTAACGTCCTCTGACAAAAAAAAAAAACCTTTCCCCAGGGGAAGCTGCCTCCAACTCTCTGTCACATCCTCGGAAGTGGAGGCCCCGCCTGTCATTCTGAGATGTCATCCTCGAGCCACTTCAAGAAAAGAGACAGCGACAAGGAACATGCTGGCCTCAGGGAAGCGTCTGGCCAAAGGGGCGAGCCGGCGAGCCACTATGTGCCATGCTCGGCCCTGTGAAGGATTTCCTACCTTGCCTCTTTATGGCCTCTTTTCAGAGGAGACCACCCCCCGCCCCAGACACTTGGAGAAGCCAGCCATATCCTGTCACCCCAGCTGGGATCAGAGTCCTAGTGACCACGGGCAACACAGGACACGTGTGATGCCTCGAGGAGAGACACCCCCCAACTTATGCAAAGCTTCAGATAGGACTTGTTGGGAGCTCTGCAGAAAGAAGCGTCGTAGACTGGAAGCCTCATCACACACAACACACAGTGTTGGCGGGAGTCACTTTCCCAGGTGTCTAGGTCACCGGGGCTCCACCTCCAAGGCTTGAAGTTACTACCGTTCCTATGTACCAATCTCAGCCCACACACATCTGCAAGGCGCTCGAGCCTCAACCTCTGCCCTCCAGTCGTGATGCAGCGAGGAGGCCTAGTCTAGCCAGGTAGGCTGTTGTGGCCTGCCCAGACACCAGAACCAGAACAGATAAATAAATTTACTCGTGACAAACGACCCGGCCTAGGGTCATGGCACGAAACAAAATAAGACACAGACCTGTCTTCCACAGACCTGCAACAGGGCTATACAGACAAGACTCTTGTCCCCCTGGCCTACCAGGAGGGATGGTTCTGAACCTTGGTCTAAGCCATAGTAGAGGCAGGGAAGAAACTGAAGAGAGTTGGGAGAGGGCGAGTGGAAGGAGGGAGGACATGTCCACACATCCTCAAGTCTTCCTCTTGAAGGCTGCCACCCTTCCCAACACGCCTCCCACATAATTCCGTAACACCTTCATTATCACTTCGTACTTCTCAGTCTCTTGACTCCATCAAGAGTTATCTCCAAAACATACGGCATTGCCCGGATGACCTCCACTGGGCATGCCCAAAGCCAGGTCAAGTCAACACGGCTGTGCGGCTCACCTCCGTGCCGGCAGCACCTGACACTCTCTGACGTCTCTCTGTGGATGAAGCAACAGGTGCACACTGACAACACCTGTGTCTGTCAGGCCTTGCGGCACAAACCTGTCACCCCGGCATGCAAGAGGCAAATGCTGGAGAAGGGTCACTAGTCCCAAGGTCAGCCTGGGATCCATAGCGAGCTCCTAGTCAGAAAAGCAAAACTCAGAAGAATGTGTATGTCTCACTAATGGCTGATGACATAGCCCAAGTTCAAGGCTCCAGACAAAACATCTCCTCCCCACCACATCCAGCGATAAAGGCCTGTCACGTCACTAGACCCTGGCTCCTTCCTGACTGTGTAGGTCTGAGGTTTCTGGTCCCCATGACAGACTGAAGTGCTTCCTGTTGCTCACAAACCACTTTGCCATGATCCATCCTTTTCTTTGACCTAGCTTTTCTTTCTCGTCTCTTTTGTGGGTGATAGGGAATAAGACTATCTGGCAAGGCTGAGAGCAAGGAACACAGTCACAGGTAGATCTACATATGATTTCGGCCCAGAATCTTCCTGTTAGTCAGTATCTTGCCTCAGCTGGCTCTGTGAAGTCTCGGTTATCCCTGGCTCCAGAGCACAGATCAGAAGCCAAGGCATGATTGTAAAGGGGAAACCCAACATCCCAGCATAGCTCTGCACGCCTACAAACCCCAGAACTCAAGAGGCTGAGGCAGGAGGTTCATAAGTTCAAGGTTAGCCTGGGCTACACAGAGAACCTATCTCAAAAAAGGGGGTTGGGCATGGTGATGCATGCCTTTACACATGTCACTCAGAAGGACGTGACTCTCCAGCAGGCAATGGGTTAAATGCCAGAGAGGGAGGAGCAGAGTCAAATGCTGAAACCCAGGGTCTGGTTTCTGGCAGCTTCCACTCTGCTTAAAAAATGATAAACACAGACAAGTATGTGGTTACAAGGAAACAGTGGGCGGGGTGGGGGGAGTTCCCATAGTGATCAGCCATGAGAACAAGATAACAGGGTGACGAGACAATCGGAGGTGTCTCTGAGGAGGAAGCCAGGAGCTGTGACTGGCTGAAATACCAGGACTCTCTGAGGAAAAAAAGCATTCCAGGTACAGGGAGGAGCAGGTGCAAAGGTCCTGAGGCAGTTTTAGAGAGAGATCACCGAGGATGATAGCGTTTCTCTGTAACACAGAGCTGCACATGGTGGGGGCTGTGACCAAGATGAGCCCTGTGGCCTACCTCCTAAAGGTAAGAGAAACACTACGTAGGGATGTCCAGCTTCCGCCAGGAAGGTTGCAAGAGCGGTGATGTCATCAGCCAAGCTCACACTTGGGAGCCCCACAATCTCACTGCACACAAGAAGAAAGCAACGTTGGGCCACATTCGCAGCTGTCCTGGGCCACAGGTGGCTGATGAGCCAGAGGCTGGACATCCTCATAAAGAATTTGAAGGAGGAGACTGATTAAACTAGCTTTTGTTTCTTAAAGATCTGACAGGCTGAGGCCACAGCCCAGCAAGAGAGCGCTTTATTCCAGGTGTCTTAGGGTTTCCTTTGCTGGGAAGAGACACCACGACCACAGCAACTCTTATAAAGGAAAACATTTATTTGGGTAGCTTACAGTTCGGAGGTTCAGTCCGCTATCATCATGGTGAGGCACGGCAGCACGCAGTCAGACATGATGCTGGAGAAGGAGCTAAGAATTCCACATCTTGTAGGCAACAGGAAGTGGTCTGAGACAATAGGTGGTATCTTAAACACCTCAAAGCCCACCCCACAGGGACACACTTCCTCCAACAAGGCCACACCTACTCCAACAAAGTCACACCTCCCAATAGCACCACTCCTTTGGGGGGCCGTTTTCTTTCAAACCACCACACCAATTCTCAGAAAACTAAATCAAATGGGCTGTGGACAGTCCAGCAGGCCCAAGGCTCTCCAACCTGGTCAAAGAAAAGTGTGTCGGGGAGACTCAGCAGGGTGTTCCTCCAACAAGTGGGAGCATGCTGAGGAGAGCCTCTGCCTTTTCCGGATGCTCCAGGGCCTCAGAAATATTTGCTAGATAATTGGATAAATGATTAACTGCACCAACTCCCCAGAGCTCCAGGCTAAGACAGGAAAAAAAAAAGTCAGATCTTTCAGCCCACACGGGGAGCTGGATGAACACAGGGGCCAGAGAACTTAGAGAAACCAATGAAACGGCAACAAAGTGACAAGCGTGTCCAAAGAGCAACAAATGTTGTTCTCTTTGAGTGACGGTCAACTTTGGATTGCTTCTCAGTCTCACTCGGGAGTTTTGGAAATGGTTCAAGAGAACACACTTCTGAGAGCTATAGACTGTTTCTCCAAACCCACCAGACGCCCTACACGATGCCACGCTGACTTTTATAAATGTCAGTTCTCGGGAGAAATCCATCTTTGTCAGTGGGTGAGAGCAGCTAGCTTTCTTCTTAAGTTCAAGTCTCAACATGGAATAAGAATGCAGCCTCTTCTCCGGCGTCACTCGGTGCTGCACAATGTTTTCTCCCCTTGAATTTTTCTTTCTTTCTCTCTTTTTTTGGTTTGGTTTTGTGGTTGTTTTGTTTTTTTGAGACAGAGTTTTTCTGCGTAGCCCTGGCTGTCCTAGAACTTGCTCTGTAGACCAGGCTGGCCTCGGACTCACAAAGATCCACCTGCCTCTGCCTCTGGGATGCTGGCATTAACGGTGTGAGTCACGACCACCCAGTTCTTTAATTTTCCAAGAAAGGAAATTCCCACCGGTGTCCTTTGATCTGGAAACAGTAAAAGCATCTCTGGCACCAGAGAAAGCACTGGGAAGCCCATACTGTCTACAGTTTATTTGCCCTGAAACACGGGCAATGACTGTGATGTTGCACCTGTCCATGTTAATCTTGGTGCAGTCAGGAGTCAGCTGAGGTCCCTCAGGCTCACCTCCCTGGGGGTGGATTTGCCCAAAGACTGGAATTCACATCGGGCACTGCACGCCTCGTTTGTCTTTGAGATTTGGCGTCACTCTGTAGCCCAGGATGGCTTTGCACTGGGGGTCCTCCATCTCAGCCTCTCACTGCACACAGAGAAGCCGTCTTGTTGTCATGCACACCTCAGAGTCCCTCACCTAAGCTGGCATGGGACAGAACAGTCATCCAACATGGCCTCCATGGAGTCAAGAGATGCTAAGAAAGCAGGGTTGCAGGGCTGCCAATAGAACAAGACAGGCTGTTTGACAATAAACTTGTTTTAGCTGAACATAGGCTCATGCGTCTGTACTTCTAGCACTTGAGAGACCAGGGTCTGAGCTATGTAGTGAACTCCAGGTCAGCCTAGGCTACAGTGTGAGACCATCTCAAAACGCCACCAAAAAGTAAAGAAGAAGGAAGAGGAGGAAGAGGAAAAGAAGGAGAGAAAAGCCAGCTTGTTTCACAGTTGAATCCACACGAAAATGGTGACAAAAACTGAAGCAGAATGAACATAAACCGGGACCAACAAGACGGCTCAGTAGGTAAAGGGGTTTGCCACAAAGCCTGACAACCTAAGTTCAGTCCCTGGGAGACACACAGTGGAAGGAGAGAACCAATTCCCACAAGTTGTCCTTGGAACACACTCACGCACTCACACACGCAAATAAAGTGTAACAACGTATTAAAAATTTTAAAAAGAAGAATCTGAGTTGTGTAGTGAGGAGAAGATTACTTCTAAGCAGACAGAAACTAACCCTGCAGGGTCCTACTCTTCATTTACATGGACGCTGGCATCACTCAAAGGATTTCTGGGTGCGGTGGCACAGGTCTGCCATCCTAGCTACAGGGGAAGATCCTAGCTGAGGTAATGGATTGCAAACCCCCAGGCCAGCCTGAGCTACATGGTGAGCTCAAGAGTAGCCCCGGGCAACTTACCAAGACTCTATCTCATCATCATCATCATCATCATCAACAACATCATCATCAACATCATCACTGCCATCATCATCATAATAATATTAATAATAAATTATGGCTGAGGATGTGGCTCAGTGGTCAAACACCTAGCAGGCAGAAGGCCCTGGATTCTATCCCCAGTACTTCAAAGGCGTTACCAAAATCCAAGACAGGACTTCCAAATGTCCCCGTAAGAACTGTGTTTTGTCTTGTATCCAGCACCCCCATCACCCAGGGTAGCTTGTCATACAGGACTACTCCAGAAGACAGCCAAACTGTTCCTTATAGGCAGAACAAAGCAGAAACCTAGCAGGGCCAGCTCCACCCTGTGACTTCAACACAGTCCTCCACAGAAATCACTTCAGCCTACGTGCAGGGAGGAAGAGCCTCCCTGAGTCCTCCCTCCTCCGGGGAAGAACTCCGATCACCGCCAGCCTGCTCACGGCTCTTTCCAGCTCTGAGATTCCATGACTCCATAGCTCGGTTCGTCCCTGGGAGCAGCCTGGCAATGGAGCCTTTCATGTGTGGTCATTAAACACTCGCCGTGGTGAAGCATGACCGTGAAGTTCCAGGGGCACGCCCTCCTCACAGGCTCACAGGCCAAACACGCCAGGAACAGCCCACGGCCTTGCGAGTCCCTCCTGCAGGCCTGAGTTGTGATGTCTCAGATCAAGCTCGTGAGCCCCCAGCCCTACCATGCGGTGCCACCAACAGGCAAAAATCCAGGGACACCCCCCCCAAAAAAAGCTGAAGCTGCTTATCATTTCCAAAAGTCAGGAGTACCCGTGTCCACCCCCAGATTACACAGCCACAAGGTACAGAGTGGTCCCCCCCCTCATCGAAGCCTCTTTTCTCCCTTGCTTAAAAGTAAACATCACACCGACTTTGAAACCCTTTCCCTCCTGGATGCAAAGTGAGGTGGCAGACTGCCCCAGACTGGCACGCAGCTGCTCTAGGCTACAGACTAATGATCAGAGTTTCCCTGAAGAGCGAATCTTAAAGGTTAAGCAGGCAAGACTAGCTGCCTCGTGGGCTGGACGGATCCCAGCAGAGCAAAAGCCAGTGTGGGAAAACCTGGGGCTGAGCAGAAGGGACTCCTGGAAGAAGGGGACAGAGACGGGGAGAGGAGTGGTGACTGGTGTGTGCACCTGGTGCACCCCAGAAGAGGAAGGGGGGGTCTGCAGAGGTGGGGCTCTGGACTTCTCATTCACACTGTGGTTGCCGAATATGGACGATGCTTTGCCCTGACAAGAGCCAGACCGTGAAGAGGAAGAGTCTGAGGGAAGCTGTATCTGCAGAGAGAAGTCTCAATGGACCAGTTCAGCAAGTGCACCCCCAAAATTGGGGCTATGGGTAAAGAGTGGACCCACCCCAGCTCCCACACGATTGGCCTTAACACTCCAAACCCAGACACAAATGTCTGGCAGAGGCCCCAGGCACTCCTCCCTCCAGGGCTGTGCTGGTGAAGCAGCAGCCATCAGACACTTGGGTGCGCTTGGCCCTACACTGATGCAGTTTTCAAAATGAGATCTGTGATCGGTGCACCAGACCCCATTTCCAACCCGTCGCCTCCCTCCTACTGTCTGTGAGGAAGACATCTGCTCATACCCAGGGAAGGGTTGGAGCCTCTGTCCTGAGGCTTAAAAGAAATATCGACATACTGCTGGACTCCCCCAGCCTACTCAAGATTGCCTTTGTCCCCTAACTGCGAAAGACAACCTAGTGAATTAAACACCTCAGAGAGTACCCACACTGTAAAGGGCGCTGGAAAGCATCTGTAATGCTCAAAGAAAGTGGCTTTTGTCCCCTCCCCTTCCCATGCTTTCCCCAGACCCCACCCAATCACCATGGTTCATTTCCAACAGGCCCCCTCAGCCCAGAGCCTTCAGTGACCACAACCCAGCAGCCGGGATGGTTCCTCACTGCCTGCTCAGTCTCTGTCCTCTGTAGTGCATTGTTACACAACGCGTGCAACTGTGTGATGGTTTACCACCTGCCCCCACACACACACACAGGACGGGTAATCGCACAGGTGTGTCTCCATGACAACCCACAACACGTCCAGACTGCTCCACACACCTTTCCACCTGCATGACCTCACCAACTCGGCCCCCACGCTAACGCTGAGAAGGCGGGCTGATGCAATGCCCATCTTACAGATGGAAACGCCAGAGCTTCCATGCCCCCCTCAGTTCTACTAAGGTTCCGTGGTCGTGGACACTGGAGAAATCCTTGGCCAATCACAGCTGACTCCTTGACTGCAGGGCTTCTCAGAGCATTTACTACGTCAGTGTGATAACTAATCAATTATCACCATCATGAAGAGGCTGTCCCTTTGTCATCTCAAACCAAGGGCTATGAGTGTAAGAGGCACCTGCTAACAGCGCCTCCATAGGGCCCTCTCAACCCCAGCAGTGACCAAATGATACTTGTCCCAGCATCTCTCTCTCTCTGGTACCCAGGCAGGGAGCCATCAGGAAACGGGTCCCTCTGACCGTGATCCCAACTAATGCCATCTTACCATGATCCCAACTAATGCCATCTTACTTGATCCCAGTTTCCAACAGTAATTTCTGGTCAAAAACAAAACAAAACAAAAGACTGGGATGTGGGATAATCCGCTGACCTTGGCAGCCAGGGGTAGGAAAAACACAGGGCTACAAAATCAGGCAGATGCAGGTAAACCCCCTCCAGGGTCTGAGGAGTGAGCATGAACCAGCAGGGGCAGCTGAAGGCCTCCACCTCAGCCTTGGTCTCTGCCTCCTCTACCAGATCAGCCTCGGTGTCGTGGAAGGAAAGCAGCACTGAGGTTTCCTGCACACAGACCGCCCTGATGATCCATCCTTTCAGCCATTTTGCCTTCGTGGACATCCGCTCGACAGAGGACAGAGCTGGGGAGAAACACACCACAGCCACGGCAACTTACAGAAGGCAGTCTGTTCGGGCTCATGGTTCCAGAAGGTCGGGGTCGATGACGCAGCGTGGCGGCAGGGGCAGGAAGCCGAGGACTCGCATCCTGAACCTCACACATGAAGCGGAGAAAGCGAACTAGAAATCGTGTGAGCCTTTTAACCCTGAAAGCCCACCCGCCCCCAGGGTCACGCTTCCTCCGGTAAGGCCACACTTCCTCCTCAGCCTCATCAAACAGGGGCAGCAGCTGGGAACCAAGGTTTCAAACACGTTAGACTATGGGGGGCATTTTTCATTGATGTCATCAGGCCCCCACTACCCAAATGCAGTAACCGAAGACACAGGTGAACGAGGGGTCCACGCCTAGTATCTTAACTCTGTCTCTATTACCCAAGCCCCTAAAGACTGATGGACAGATCACCATGTGGACATACAGACAGTGGTAGAGAAACCCTGCACGGTAAGAAACCATAACCAAGGGACCCAATACCAAAACAGAGGGGGTACCTGGGAAAGGACCTGAAAGGTGGGGAGCACTCTAAAGCAGAGGGAACAGAAAACACAAGGTTCCCAGCACGGATTCCTGTAAGGAACCGAAAGGCAGTGTGCCCGAAGAGTCCAAGGCACAAGGGCACGACCCTGAGGTCAAGTCAAGGCCTTGGCTTTCAGTCTGAGTTGCAATGGAAGCCATGGTGGGCAGGGGTGGGGGGGTGCAGGTTTGACCGTTTCTCGGCAGCAGCTCACGCAGGCCATGGTTTGGCAAGCGGTTGGAGGTAAAGGATAGGCAAAGCTGGAGACTGAGTTCTAGTTGTACCTAGTTGTATCTATTGTATCACCCAAGGGAGAGGTGATGTGGGCTCAGCCCAGGTAGCAGCAGTGGAGCCGGCCACACTGTAGGTGAGGCTGGGAGAGTGCGGGAACTGCAACACCAGAGACCTGGGGGGGTCCATGAAACACAAAGCATGGCAAATCCATGTTTAAAAACGTACACACTCATACAGCCGGGGACAGTTTGGTCTGCCAATTACTCCAGCACAGAGAGCAGAGGCAGGAGGATGACCAACAGGAGGATCTGTGGGGCTCGCTGGTCAGTCAGGCTGGAGGAATCAGTGAGCTCCAGGTTCACTGTAGAAACCAGCCTCAACTCAGATGTAGACTGACTGAGGTACCTGATATCAACTCCTGGTCTCCACGTGAACACACACACACACACACACACCTACATATATATCCCCACACACACACAAAAGACCTGAATTATAAACCAGCTATGACATCTTATGCCTTTAGTCCCAACACCCAGAAGGCAGAAACAGGTGGATTACCACAAGTTCAAGGCCAGCCTGCCTCAAAGTAAATCAGTAAATAAGGATCAAACCCCACATGAGGGCGAGTGTGTGAGCCAAGAGGGTACGACCTCCTAAAGCTTTGGGAACTGGCTGTTACTGTTGCCAGCCACAGGTAGTATCACACTTATTTACAAGGGGCTGAATCCCATTGGTTCTCCTCGGGGTGGTCCTGAGGACTCTGATAATTGCTGTCAGAGAAGGCTGGGGGGACGGGGGTGTCATGCTTAACCGCTAGCAGAGCTCAGCGCCTGGGCCAGACCCGAAGATAACCGAAGTTAACTGACCACATCCTATCCGACAGGAAACCTAATAGCCGGCTATTTTAAACCTAGTCTCACTTCCTCTCACAGGCTTCTACAGCTGGCTTCTACCGGCTGCTGGGCAGTCAGGCCCACAACATAGACAAGATGGAGGCGCAGAGGGGCTGCCTCAAAAGTGGGACCCTCAAGGCCTAGAGGAGCAGACCCGGAAGAGCTATGAGGCCCAGAAAAGGGATCTGTGTGGGCTGGCAGAAACTGGGGGCAAGACAGGTTGTCTTGTGGGGAGGCCATGCTCTCCCTACTTCAAAGCAGCAGTCAGAAAGTCAAGTGTATCAAAACGTTTATCCTAGCTGGTTTAAAAGATTGGGTTCTTTTTAACGCTCAAGAAACTGATTAGATTAAAACACACCCAGGCCTTGCCTTGTAGGCACAGTGACAGAGCCCACACAGGGAAGCCCCAGCCCATCTGCTATGGAGTAGTTGTGTATGTGCGTGAGGCGGGCAGGGGGCGGGGAGGGAGAGAGACTGAGTGGGTGGGTTGTGTTTTGCTGTTTTTCTCTCCTCTCCTCCTACCTCCCACTCCCCCCCCCCACTTCCTGTTTAGAGGAGGTCTGCCCCCCCCCAGTGTGACATCATCCACACACAACTTCCTGGAAAGGTTCCATGGTCAGGGCACCGATAACCATCACCTTTCTGAGAATGACACAGACCCTGCAGAGGCGGCTTGACCCTTGTCAGAAGCGCCCCCCACACCCAACCAAGCGCCTTCCTCCAACAGCTGAGCGCCATGGGCACATCACCACCTCAGCTAAAACGACATCTCACCCGCCAACCGCCTGCCAAGGGAAGGAATGCTCCTTGTCTCAGGCAGTGGGCTGCTAACAAGACGCCTTGCCTTGCGTGGCTTATAAAAAAATAAAAAAAAAAAAAAAAAAAACCTGACATTTACTGCTCAGCTCTGGAGGCTGGGAAATCCAAGAGGCAGAGGAAGATGTGGCGTGTAGGGAAGGGAACCTCACTCTCTGTCCTCCCATGAGACAACGGTCTGTCACGGGGCTCCCCTGTATGAAGGAAGGCACTAATCCCACTCGTGAGGGCAGAGTTCTCAGGGCTTGCTTCCCAAGGTCCCACCTCCAAAAGCTGCCCACTTGGGGCCAGGCTTCAAGAATTCTGGGAAGACAGAATTCCTTATGTATTCCCTCCCTGTTACAGGAGCGTTCCTTGCTGGCACTAACCCCACGCAGAACAGGGGTCTCAGCAGGGCCCCTGTAGCCACAAGGAAATGATACTTAGGTTCCATCTCTCAGAAGCCGGTAAGCACATGCAGTCACTCGCAGACCTGAGGACAACCTCAACTACAAAAGCGGCCACGTGACTAAGCCACCTGTCACCCAGCACGTGAGCGTTCCTTTCCTACAAAGTCTGAGGAGAGACTTTGAGAAAAGTCTGAGTAAAAGTACTGAGAAAAGTACTTTCTGATGACGAAGGCATTCTCTATTCTCGGCTGTCTAATAAACCCTTGCCCTCCCAGGCTCGGTCATCCAAAACAAAAAAAAGCACACAGTCAACCAAAATTCACTCTGTGCCTGTGACCAGACAGCACCCGAAGAGGCAGTCTGTGCCCTCCTGAACCCCACCATCTTGTCTGTGCCCTCCTGAACCCCACCATCTTGCGTGGACAAAAAAAAAAAAAAAACCGAAACAGAAGCCTGGACAGGAGCCAGGTCATCCTGGCTAGGATGCGTTCACACACTCTGGTGGGAACATGAATGAACACAACATTCTAGAAAACAACCTGGATATACTGACCAAGAGCCTTTGGATGTTTATAATGTTGCAAATTTCCTCTTCTGAACACAAGTCAGATGGGACCAGGGATGGGATTTGGTAATGGAAAACTTGTATATAGAACACAAAGCCCTGGTGTTCCATTCCCAGCATCACAGAAGGAACTGAGGGAGGGGGGAGGGAGGGAGGGAAGAAGGGGGAAGGGAGGAAGGGAGGAAGGGAGGGAGGGAGAGATGAATGGATCATGGCACTTTTAAAAAGAGAAAGATGGAGGCCTGAGAGGTGGTTCCACAGTTCAGAGCACTGGCCCCTCTTCCAGAGGCTCGGAGTTCAATTCTCAGCACTCGCATGGTGGTTTACAACCGCCTGGAACCCCAGCTCCAGAGGCTCTGGTGCCCTCTTCTGGCCTGGAACAGGCACCAAGCACACATATTGTGACCATAAATGCATGCCAGCAAACCACACATACACATAAAATAAAGATTTTAGAGACAGGAAAAAAAGCTTTTTTTTTTCAGAGCTATTCAACAAGAAAGCAGGATGAAATTAAAATGCATCCACGTGACAGGACGGTACAATGTTTTCCGAGAAAATTGTGTTTCCGTGTTAAGCGGTATAAGCAAGACACACTATTAACAGACGTGTATCGTTACCAAACCAGAAGGTGGCCAGATCCTTCTGGGTGACATGGCTCAAGAACAGCATTTTTTTTAGAAGTAAATTCTTTTGCAAGATTCTCTTTTCTACATGTGAACTCATTCCATCGTCAGTAATGGATACAGAACACACCCACAAATGCTTTACTGAGGCGTAGAGAAGGAATCTACCAATGGTGGTGCTGCTAATCCACCGGATAAATTTACACCAAGCCGGTGGACTCCACCGAGACAGAGGTCTTCTGTGCACTGTTCCCTGCTGTTTGCACAGCACCCGGGAGGTCCCTGGCACAGATGTGAGGCATTCCATAAAGTCCTGTGAGCAGAAGGACAGGAGTCCAGCTCAGACCTTCCTTCTTCAGCGGTGTTCCCGGACCTCCCCTAAACTAATGACTCCTTTTCTTCTCAACACCCTTAGCCTTTATCACAAAGGACTGATGCCACCAATTAAAGCTCCGGAGTCACTCGCTAATTGCAAGTTATCTGCATGCAGGGGCCAATTTTCACTTGGATTGGTCTCTGGTTAGATAAATAAGTGCGTGCTGGTTGGAGGGGGGGGCGGGTGGTCGTCCCTTTCCATGTCCGACATGAATGGCAGGCATTCACTTTATGAACAGCTCTCCTAGGAACGGGCCGAGAACCGCTAAAAGGATGAGAGCTGAGTGGGGAAGAGGGAGGGAGGGTCTAAGCGGTGGAGGGCAGAAAAGTGTGGCTTTTTGCCTCACGTGATTTCTTATGTAAAAGATAAATATTTCTTTGAACCTCCAAAACGAAACAAACAAACAAACAAACAAACAAGCAAAAACTCAAACCAACAGGGAGCAACGGTGATGAGAGGGGCCCCCAGGAGCCCTCCCCACTTTCTCATCCCTTCCTACGCCTCCCCACTTTCTCATCCCTTCCTACGCCCCCCCCCAAGACTTCTGGCCTTTGCCTGTGAGCTTTGACATCATTTTTAAAACACTTTGTTGTGTCTACCTGCTGATAACAGCGGGGGAATCCCTCCAGAAGGAAACAGCAGCAAGGCCAGAACCCAGGTTCCCCAGGGACACCCTACCTACTGCCCTTTCTGCTTAGCCGCACCCCACTTCCTGCCGGTTTTTTGTTTCTTTACAACAGATCAAGCATTCTCTGATGGGCACAAACTCCTCACTCATCCCCTAGGAAAGCAAAGAAGGAGTTGTGAGGATGAATGGCCACATCCTTCATGCCTCGTGCGCAGAGAGGCTCTTACGATAGGGCCCCATGGATGTGCTTTTTACAGTCCGGGAAAAATGGAAGATTGTGTCCCCTGCATCAGGGGAGGCCTACATTACCACTGAGCAAAGTGGACAGACAGCAACCCTCTCTAAAACACAGGAGCTTGCTGTCCCTGACTGGCTATTTTGTTTTGCGGGGCTGAGGATCAAAGTCGTGTGCATGCTGGGAAGCTATCCTACCCCGGAGCCATATCCCTGGCCCTGCAGCAAGTGTTTTTAAACCCACAGCTGTCTTTACAGGGTGCCTCACACTCACCCAACAAAAGCTGTTTTGCTACAAGCGACTGCAAGATTATCTGCTCCGTTTCTGGATTCAAAAGTGCACTTCCGACTCCAAACAACAAAATTACATGCAGAGCCCTTCATACAATAGAATCACAGCTCTTAAAGAACTTCACCATCCATTTCTTACCTTCTTAAAATAACTTCCCAAACCCTGCTCTCAAATGTACGCATTCCCTTGATGAGATATTCCCATTTCTAGACACAAAATCCCAGCAAGTTCAAGTACAAACACAAACCCTCTTCTGTCCACACACATGCCCCCTTCAAAACTTGATGCCCACCAATAATGACGCTGTATTGCTTTTTCAAAATTAAGTCTTTGGGGATCTGGGAAGATGGCTCAGTTAGTTAAGAACTTTCCAAGCAAATCTGATCCCTAAAGCCCACAGCCCACCAAAAAGAAAAAAATGTTGGGTGCGGCATTGGGGAGGCAGTGGCAGGTGGTGGACCCCTGGGGCTCACTGCCTAGCCAACTTACTCAGTGAGCTCCAGGTTCATGAAAGACCATCTCTTCAAAATGGAGCGGGCAGCACCTGAGGGACAACCCACAGCTGCCCTCTGACCGCCACATGAATGCACACACACACACACACACACACACACACACACACACACACATGAACATGCACACAGATACACACAAAATATTATGCCTTGGGGATGCTCCTTTCTGAGGTAGTGGCTTGCCTAAGGAAGCTAAGAAAGACACAGAAAGCCCTCTGCACGGGGAGGGGGTGGGAAGATCAGAGCCCTCCAGCCTCTGGGCCTCAGTAAAGAAAGGAGGCCTCTGGCCCAGTTCTGTACGGCGCCTATCCAGGGCAGCCCCATAGCTGCAACCTGAGCCTAGATATACAGTAAGCTGGGCACAGTGCATGGCTCTCCAGGGATTAGGTACACTCTCTCTCCCTCCTGCCAGTCTTCCCCAGGCCCTCTGAGAATGAACCCGGGGCACCATTAGCAACGGAGAGACTGAAACTTAACCTCGGAGGCCTATAATTTTTGCAAACAGTGGAGTTTTGAATCTGGCCGGAGAAAGCTTTTAAGCCCCTTCTTAGACGGTACGTTCGTGAATTCCCTCCCTCCCGCCAAAGGATAACAGAAACTACTCCAAAATCCAGCCCCACGTTCACTCTGAGAAAGCAGGCCTTTAAATTCTGGCATTGTGCTAAAACAGGAGAGTTTAAATTCAGCTTAAGTTTCACCTTCTGGGAAACAAAACCCTAAACTTTCTATGGCTTCCTAGTCTCAAGAATAAAAATTTAAACTTGAGAACACCAAGAGGTCATGCACCCCCTCTATTCCCACTGCCAGCCCACCCCTCCACCCTCTCTGGTCACTCCCTGCTTCTCTCTCAGGCTCTGCACCTGGAAATCCTTTACTCCCTGGCTACAATCAAAATCAACCACCCTACGCTCTCTCTCCTTTGGTACTTGGGAAACCCAATCACGTCTTCACCCCCCCACACCACCAAATGAGTTCACCCTGCATATTTTGGTCCATCCAAATACATTGAATCTTCCTGGGGCCAGGTTTTCTGCTCAGGCGTTCTAAAGGACATGTAAGCTTCTCCCTGAGTGCTCTGGCCACTGCCTCTTCTGGAGACGGGAGTTCACCAATGAACTTCACCAATGAACTATCTAGTACCTTCCAGGCTGGAGCAGCTTAAGCAGGCGTGCAATGCTGCAGCTTGCATGTCTTGTTCTGCCCCAAGGGCAGAGCTCAAACTACAAGAGAACATGTCATTCACTGGGGCTGGGGAGAGCGAGGAGAGGGGGACGTGGGGGGGGTGCACCCCCCAGAAAAATCCCTCCCACTCTTTGCAGCTTCTCTAACCTGGTCCAGCAGCCACTCCTCACACGAGGTGACTGAGCACTGGAAAGGGGTCACACTGAACAGAGAGGTGCCAAGTACATACTGGAGTTCTGAAGACAGTGGACAAAAAAAAAAAATAAAATTAGAAAAGACTACTTTTTTTTTATCCTTTTGAGATGGGATCTCATGAAGCCAGGCTGACCGGAAATTCGTTATGCAGCCAAGTGGCTTAGTTAACTTTTCTATCACCATGACCAAGGCTATTTATTTTTTTAAAAATTATTTTCATGGCTTCCAGAGGGTTCCACAGGGTTAGAGTCCATGACCGTCATGGTAGGGAGCATGGCAGCAAACAGGCAAGCGTGGCCCTCAGCAGCTGAGAGCTCACATCTAATCCACAAGCAGGAGGCAGAGAATGATAACTGGGAATGGCTGGGCCTCTGAAACCTCCAAGCCTTCCCCCAGAGACACATCTTCAACAAGACCACGCCTCCTAATCCTCCCCAAACAGTTTCACTCGCCAAGGACCAAGTATTCCAAAGTGAGCTCATGGGGCTATTCCCATTCAAACTACCACCCAAGAATGATCTGGAACTCCTTAACCCTCCTGCCTCCATTTCTCAAGTGCTGGAATCATAGATGTGTCCACCACACCCCACTACAGTCTAAGCTGGCCTGGAAATCACTATATAGTCCAAGTTGCACGGAGATGATAGCAATTCTCTTGCCATGGCCCCCCAAGTATGGACTTATGGGTGTGAGCTGCCACATATAGTGAAGGTTCTGTCCTGACTGGTGGAGGGTGGGGACACTGCAGGAAGCATTGTGCCTGGCCTCTAGGAGCCAGTCCGTGGCATTTTACCATCACAGAGATGCACGCAGAAGAAGGTCATAGGGCAGGCAGAGGACGTTTCACCCAGGAATAACATGTGAACTAGATTTTGACTTCCTGACACATCTCGGTTGAAGACAGACAGGAGACATCTGAACACGGCTGACAGCTCCAGTCCCCAGAGGGCTGGGTTCACCAGGGATAAAGTGTAGAGTAAGGCTAGAAGGCCTATCACTGAGCGGCCCAACCACTTAGCCCCCAGCTGAGCTCAAGGCTCTTGCGAAATAATTAGCTCTTGACCTAATTAACTGAAACCAAGACCAAGAAGACGGGCCTGGGGGTGGGGGAAGAAGTGTGGCTTGGATGGCGGTCAGCCTGGGGGTGGGGTAAGAAATATGGCGATGGTGGCGGTCAGTCTTAAGCCCAGATCCTGGACCAGCTTTCCAGGCAGGCAAATGCCTGAACCACAAAACCTCAACGTCTCCATCTGCATAATGGGACTGTCAGCTGCCTACTTCCTAAGACTCCAGGAGAGAGCAGATGGGGTGAGCCAAGGACAGAAGCCAACACACTGGCTGCCACGCTTAGCGTGTCCCCATTTTTCCTGGTGTTCTTGAGTATCAGAACACAAAAGCGTTTCCCATACTGTGTGAGTACGCCAAACCCAGAGGCTGGCATCAGGTGTCCTTACCGGTGTTATCCATCTTGCTTAGTTTTCCATTTTATTAACATTGTGTGCACATTTTTATGACTGTGAACATGTGTGTGTGCCACATCACAGGTTTGGGGGTCAGAGCACAGTTTTGTGGAACCCCTTTCACTTTTACATAGGTCCTGGGGACTGAACTCAAGACTCTAGACTGGTGCTGCAAGCACCCTGAGCCAGGTAGCCATCTCACCTGTCCTCTGCCTTAGGTTTTGAGACAGGATCTCTCACCAATTCAGTTAGACCGACTGGCCAAGGAACGCCAGGAATTCTTCCGCCTCCACCTCCTAGTGCACTGGGGTTACAGAAGTGACCACTCCTGCCTTCTTACGTGGGTGCCGGAGAACCGAGTTCAGGTCCTAATGCTTGCACAGAGAGCACTTTATGCACTGAGCAGCTACGCATCCACCACAGCGACTGCGGGGGCGACCTGGGTCGGCTAAGGGGTTCAGCAGCCTGACCTCGAACCATTAGATGTCAGGGGTAATCCCTCTGTACTGGAGACAATCCAGATCTCCCCAGGTACTTCACCTGGGGAGAGATGAGAAGGCAAAACAGGCCCCAGGTAAACAACAATATTCTACATCAGTGATGGGATGGGAAGAATCTTGGGATGGCAAAATGGGCCCCATGCCTGAAAGGACAGAGAGCTTTTCTGGGCCTGGAAGAAAAATGTGAAGGCTGACAGACTCCCAGTCATCATGAAAAAAACCCTACTGCCCGGTGGGGTGTGTGTGTGTGTGTGTGTGTGTGTGTGTGTGTGTGTATGTGTGTGTTTATCAGATATGCCGTTGCCCTCTGGGGAAGAATACAGGGCCTGGTTCAAATCATTGCTACAGAGTCTTTTAGCCAATGTCAGAGTCTTGGCCTGGAGACACTGGCAGAGTGGGCCCAGCCTCAGCCACAAATGCCATTCACAGAGCAAGCTCCGTGGCCCTGCAGGGAACTCAGAGGTGACTGGCCTGAAAGTCCTCCTAAGTACAGGACAGCACAAAGTGGGGACAAAAAACAGCCAGCTCTGTTCTCGCTCCGAGCCACAAGGGCAGCCATGATGTGTGCGGTTGCTTCCACCTCGGAGACCAGCTTTAGAACGGTGCAGAGACCAGGGCCCCATGCAGGTTATTTCTCGAGTCATTTTTTTTTATAGCCAAGGTCAACCTGCACAGTAGTTATATGCATAGTCGGGGAAAACAGTTTTTCTTGCATACAGCATGAAACCACAAAGTTGCCTTTTTTTCTGCCAGATATGCATCCTTATGTAAAATCCTCCACAGGGACAAAGCTGAGATTAAGCATTGACAGGGAGACAGCCAGTTAGCACCAGAAGGAGCTTCCTCGGAGTCTAGACATCAGAACCTCTTTTGTATTTGTTTGTTTGTTTGTTTTGGTTTTTCAAGGCAGGGTTTCTCTGTGTGACAGCCCTAGCTGTCCTGGAGCTAACTCTTGTAGACCAGGCTGGCCTCAAACTCACTGAGCTCCGCCTGCCTGAGCCTCCCAAGCGCTGGGATTAACCGCGTGCGTCATCACGGCCCAGACCTCTCAGTAAATCTTACAGTGCGTGTGTGTGCTGGTTGAGAGCTGGCTTGGGTTTCAGGATGAAATGTCAGCACTACTGAAGACAGGAAGATGAAAAACAGAAGAGGAAGACTGTACGGCTATGACGATTCTACGGCTATCACAATGTATCGTTGATAAGAAATGTATAAATGTATCCTTTAGAATAACCATCTCACACGCTTTCCCATGTAATCCTCGCCACACCACCTGGAGGACAAAGAAATGAGGTGGCTGTACCTCAGTGGGCCACCTGCACTCATGCATTTCATTGGTTATTACACCCTACAACGAGCCGCCACCTGTCCAAATCACGGAACAGCAGGGACCAAGTCAGATGCTGTTTATGTAGAACCGCTTAGCAGGACGGTGACAGAAAGGCCCTCACTTCTAAGTTCCACTCATTCTTTACAGTTCTTGGGGGAGGCAGGAGGAGGAATACACACGAACCCCAGCTCAGAGTGTAGAGCAACAGACAGGGGGTCCGTTTTAACTCCATCCCCGTCTAGAGCTGAGGTCTCAGGAAGTGAGATTCTGTAAGCCCACCTTCTCTCTAGGAAGCTGGGAAAATAACAGTGTGTACCTCAATAGCCCTGTGGGGATTAGTATATAGGAAACGCCTGGGACACGTTGGCCTCCCTGAATAAATATCTTCGCTATTTTATCAGCTCATCGCCCCCATAAACTCGTCCCCCTCAGTCTTCAAGCCCCCTTATCTGAGAGGCCTACCCTCGTTATTTCAAACTGCAAGCCACCCCCGAGGGCTGCCATCTCAAAGCGCCTTCCTTGTTTACTGTTTTCCCCACAGCATCTGTCACGGGCAAACACGCCCGAGAAACACACATCTGTCACGCTTCCCCAGCTAGACGCATCATCCACAAGAACATGGGTTTTCTTCTGTTCTGTCTCTGGCATTCAGCAAAATATCTTGAGAGCCAGGGGATGGACACGGTGGACAGCCACGCCCCACATTGAGAGCCAGGGGATGGACACGGTGGACAGCCACGCCCCACACGTTGTTCTCTGGGTTCTAAATTCTGTGCACCTGCAATACAGAGAGTGACCACATCCAGGGAGCTAACGCCGAGGCGTGTGGACTAGGGAGACCTTTGATCTGGCTTCTGGGATTCCTTGACATGAACAGCCTTGCACTGAAATCCAACCACCTTTCCTTTCCACTTGGGGCGCCTTTGTGGGCTTTCTTCCCCAGAGCCAGCTCTTCCGTTAACCATCTAGGGGAAGGGGAAGGAGAAGGAGCCAATGATGGCAGGACCTGTTTCTCTGAGCAGTGTGAAGCGGTGATGCTGAAACAGCAGCCCTTATCCCAAGCTTAGTTAAGGTCAAACTGACCCCCCACAGTTCTGGGGTCACACTGGACTGTGACCCAAGGGACAGGCACTTCAGATAATTACTGATTATACTCAAGACGAGTCCAGATGAAACTCAACCCCAAAAGGGTCTGGGAAAGAGCCGTCAAGATCTTCCGTTTATTGGTTAATATATAAAAAGTGAAGCTGGGGCTAAGGAGGTGGCTAAGTCGGGAAAGTGCCTCTTGTGCCAGCGTGAGGACTTGAGTTCAGATCTCCGGCACCTACATAAGATGACGGGCACAAATACCACACATCTGTAACCACGGCACTGAGTGGGCAGAGATCGTCAGACTTCATCATCCAGTCAGCCTAGCCCAAGTTCAGAAAGAGGACCTATGTCAAAAAATAGTCAGAGAGTTATCAGTTAAACACTGGACATCAACCTCTGGCTGCCACAACGTGCATGGGGCACACACATGCACACACACACACACACCACCACCACCACCACCACCACCACCACGGAAATGAAAATGTAGCTGGGCCTGATCATGGTTGCCTACAGTGTCAGCACTTGGGAGGAAAAGGCAGGCAGATCAGAAGAAGTTCAAGGCCAGAGTGGAGTGGTCTACAAAGGTGTCTCAAAAACAAAAATACACCACACAAATGATCAGAGACAGCCACCCCCACAGACACCCACATCTAACTTGTCACCTGAGGTTACACACCATTTGGGACATTTTGGACAATTATTTTGAGGGTAGGGACTGACTGACCATCACAAAGTGGGACCCATAGTGGCCACCTCAGGAATTTCCCTGCTTGGGGGATATTTCGCTAGCTGGACACATACAAGAGAAAGCAGGTTTGTATACGCTATGGTCAGCTTGAACAGACCTACGGTCACAGAGAGAAGGCGGGCTTAAGGTCACAGCACAACCCAGGCTCACAAGGGATGGCATCCTTCCCAGGGACCAACGGGCCTTCCTGGACCACATTACAGTGTAAAAAAATGACAAAAGAATCACAGTTGGAAGAGTCACTCAATGGAATTATCCAGAACACGATAAAAAAAATAAAATAAATATGTAGTCACTGTGGCTAGAAATGACCCTAGCCTAGATATCTACATGATGATACAGTAATGTGTGTGCATTGTTTATAGACAGAGCTTATTGGGAATGGCTGCTCAGATCTGTAAGTTCTGTGGTTGTGTGTTCCTCATTCTTTCGACCATTCTTCTAGAGTGTTCCACACCACGCCAGAATCTGTTTGGTCCTGACTTATCCAACCTGGCTGGTCCCTCTTGTTGTGAGGTGTGTGGCTGGCCAGGAGGGGTTTGAAGAAAAGGGCTTTGAGACTCACCAATCTTCTCTCCAAATATTCCCTAAGCCCCTCTGGTTATAAGGATGCCCGTGACTAGAGGCTTGCCCCGACAAGTCAGAAGAGAAACAACAAGTCACAACTGCAGGATTATGTCTGAAAGGGCTGGAGGAAGGGCCCCGGTCGGGGCTTGTGGATATCCTCCCAGGAAATTTGTCTCTATCTATCTGAAGTTCAAGGTGAAGCCCCGCGTTAAATAACTTACTCCCCTTCCGTTCCCATTCTGAGTCTTAACCAATGGCATCACCAATAACCATAACTTTAAAAAGACACCGGGGCTAGGGAGAGCTCGGTCAGCGAAGGACCTGCTCCTCCCCCAAATTAAAGATGACCTGTGTCAGAAGGGTGACACTAACCCCAGGCACTAACGCACAGGCATTCACACACACGTGAACCCGCACACGTAAGTGTAGCAGCACACGTGAACACATGAACAGAGAGAGAGAGGCGAGAATCAAGTTGAGGTCTCTGCAAAAAGAGTAAGCAAATGCAGAAGGCAGCAAGCTGGGCAGGCTTGAAGGAGTCAGGGGTCAAACTAACCCAGCACTTCCTCACCCCAGTCAGAGCTGGAACCTTCCAGAAGTAGAAGTGCCTTTACTCCTCCCCCTTATTGAGGTCACAGAGCGTGCCACGGTTTACGAAAGGGCTCGGAGGTACCAGCTGTGGAGGTACAGTGCTATTTCATGTCTATGCAGGACGCGGGCTGCTCATGAAAAGTCAGCACCACAGTAAGATGCCATCTACTGCAACCCAGCCAAATGCCATCTTACTAAAATGTATGGAAAGGCAAGTGTCATAAAGCATAGCTGTTCACAGGGAGGGACTGGGTGCCCTGCCTCAGACCCACGCCTTCCACTCCCAGACCTCCGCTCCACTCAGCCTGATTGTCTTAGGCGCCAACACAAGCCCCACAAGTTTGTGTGGGTGGTTTTTTTCTATGGATTGTACCTAATATTTTACTTCTTCAAAAACTGGAAAGTGGAGATGATCTAGTGCGTGCATACATGTGTGTGCATGTGTGGGTTGACATGTGCATGCATGTGCATGTGCATGTGGGAAGTTGACATAGATGTGCATACCTGTGTGTGCATGTGTGTAGGGGGGTTGACATGGGCATGCACATGTGTGGGTGCATGTGGGGGGCTGACATGGGCATGCATACGTGTGTGTGCATTGTGAGGAGGGTTGACATGGGCGTGCATATGTGTGGGTGCATGTGGGGGTTGACATGGGCATGCATACGTGTGTGTGTGTGCATTGTGAGGAGGGTTGACATGGGCGTGCATATGTGTGTATGCATGTGGGGGGTTGACATGGGCGTGCATATGTGTGAGTGCATGTGGGGGGTTGACACGGGCGTGCATACATGTGTGTGCACATGTGGGGAGGGTTGACATGGCGAATACGCTAATGAGGCAAGCCTGCTGGTGCTATCTCAAGATAAACTATACTGCCAGCAAGAGGCCCTACCGCCAACCCTGCCCAGGTGCCCGCTCAAACTCCTCCATCTTTCCCCTCCTTCCCTCAGGCCAAGCCCTTTACAAACCCATGGTCTTCGACTGCTTCCCTCACGGCCTGCTCCACTGGAATACAATGCAGCCGTGGTCTGCTCTGACTGAACCCTGTGTGGGATGGACACCCAGCTGGTGCCACCGCTCTCTGTGGTCCAGGGTCCTTGTGACAACGACATTCCTTGACTACCTTCCCATCAACCCGCAGCTCCTGCCTTTCACGTCCCCCCACTGTCCTTCAGGGTCTGCTTTTCTTCTTTTCCTCTGACAAACTCCACCCGGTCTTTACATCCCCACTGGCTTGGTGTCGAGCCTGCTACAGGTTCCGTGCAGGCCCGCGTGTAAGTGTGCTGGAATCCTAAACACGGAACAACGCCTGGCAGGGAGGGAGGGAGGGAGAGAGAGGGAGAGAGAGCTCCAATTCTGCTTCTACGTGTCCCTCGGTCACATTTGATCCAAAAAGTATAAATTATAAATTCCAGGAGATTTTAATTGACAGATCAGATGGGGCACCAAGATTCAAGGAAAGAAAAAGTAAAAGTAAAGCAGAGGTAAAAAAAGTAAAGTAAAAGTCAGCAGAGGTATGTCTGTTATTTTCACCGAACCTAACCTCAGAAGAGGCCGGCTAGCCAGGACTTTCCGTACAGCATGTGTCCCCTGACCCACAGTAAGAAGGGGGCTGTCTCTCTGTGAGTTTAAGAAGGGAAAGGGTGGTACCTGCCCTGGGAGCCCTTGATTTCCTGTTTTTAAATAACTGGGTTGATTGAGTCCATCATAAGCAAAACGATTTCCAGCCGGACAAACACAAGCAGCGTTTGCCCCTGGAGGAGGGAGATCCTCTCGGAAGGTCCCCCACCAGCCTGTCCTGGTGCTCAGTCACCCCTCTGACTTCAGGGGGCAAGGAAGTGAAGATGCTGGCTGGAATCCACGAGCGCTCACAAGGGAACAGGCCTCATCCAAGGGCTGCTACAGGTAATCCTGCAGAAGGGCAAACACCTCGGCTTCCTAGGGGAAGACCTCGGATTCAGAACGCCTCACCCTCCAGTTACTCAACACTGTTTTCGGATTCCTGACGGCCCCAGTGTTGAGCCCGCCCCGGCCCCTTTTCAAAGGACCTAAGGCAAATGCAGCCCTAAGTAGTGGGGTGATCCCAAACCTATTCTCTAGATAAGCTAAATGATTCCCGAATGTAAAATCAGTCATGTGGAACAACATAGAGACCAACGACACTGAACCACTGCTTTGCACGGGCTCAGATAGGGTGGACACACACACACACACAGAGGTCCATAAACTTTAGAGGCTGTGGCTAAACTCATGTCTCAAACTTTAATAATTACTCACCAGAACGGTATATTTGTATAAAGTATATTTTATGGATACAAAATTCATTATGAGATCTCAGCTATACTCTATATGTAATATACATATTACATAATTATTTATTTATTATATATAATATATTTATTTATCATATCTGAAATGACTGGGATCAGAAGCTATTTGGATTTGGGACAGGTTTTTTGAATTCTGGGAGCTCTACTCATGTATAATGAGGTATCTTGGGGATTGGACCGAAGACTAAGCATGAAATTTATCTGTGCACCAGTCCCCTTAAGTGCACAGCCTGAACGACCCTACACATCTTTATCCACCTACGACCCATCATGCGAGGCCAGGTGTGGAATTTTCCACTTGCGTTGCCGTCGTGGCTCCCAAAATATTCCCAGTGTTAGAACCTCTTGGGTGTCATCATCTCTGGTAAGGGATGTTCAGACCACGTATACATTCTACACGATGGAGAGAGGGAAAAAACTAGTTGCCTCTGAGTGGCAGATAGTGGAGAACAGCTTCTCTTCCATGCATCTCAAATTCACAGACCGGATTAGAGATGAAAATCATGCTTCCAGATGTGTCTATGTTCAACGGGATCCAATGAAGTCTTTAAATACAGGCTGCAATCTTTCCGTACACTCAACCCAGGTGAATTCCCAGGTGACAATGGAAGCGAGCAGACTGTGGAAGAGGAGACCAATGAGGGAGAGCTCCCTCCTTGGCAGGCTTCTCAGGAACAGTAGCTTTTAAACAAAAACCACAATCCTAGTGAGAGACACAAAAGCAAGGTTGAAGGGGCGCTCCAGACACAGCGCAGCCTGGGGGTTTCCAGCTTTGCAAGACGTGACAGGGCTCCATCAAAGGATCGTCCTGCTGTCTTGGGCAAGGACCTGAGACATTTTAAAGGGAGGGGGATGAGCTTTCAAAGGCTGCGTTCAAGGAGGGGCTCATAGGGGCGAAAAAACCACAGGCACGTGATTCTGACCTTCAACTCAGTGGTTCACCCCTATGGATGAGTCTGTAATGAGCATGGATTGAAGTCAGTAGTTAGTTAACCGAGGCCACCCTTCTCCAAAATCCAGAACATGAAGAAGTATCTACTATGCCTGGTACCTCAGGAGTAGCGCAGCCCATGGCAAAGACTCTAATCTTAATGTGTTTAAACTGGGGCCAGTCACCAAAGAACCAGGAGTCTGGGAATGGGCATGCCCCAACAGCAGCAGAACTGGCGGTAGAAGCCAGGCACTCTTGACAAGCCCTGAAGCCACTACCTTCCTGGAGCTGGAGATGAGGGACTACTTCATACATTCAGCTAACAGATATTTTGTGGGAGCCTTTTATGTGCCAGGCCTGTACAAATGTCTGGATTAGAAAAGAACTCTAAGAGCCTGTCCCTGACCAAAAAAAAAAAAAAAAAAAAAAAAAAAAACCACTTCATGAGGACTATTAACTCAGAAGGGTCAAGGATTTCTAAAGAAAACTGCCTAACTGTCAGGGGCCCACTCCTAAATCTTCAGCAGTGTAACCAATGGCCAATTATCTAATGGTCAATTACTCAAGCTCCCAATTACCCAACTTCATGAACTAGGAAAATACAAAAGACAATGGGCTTCAGACTAGAATGGGAGGGGGCATTTGCCAGAGACTTGGGCAGCATTTTGGTTTTGGGGTGTTTTTTTTTCCCCTCCTCACACCTCTCCAACCAGCAAAGAAACTTAGAGTTCATTTCTTCTTTCACACACTGCTTTTCTGTCCCCGGAGACCTCCTGACAGAGGACTTCAGGGGGTGAGGGGGGCACAGTCTGATCTGCAATGTGGTCCCTTCTGCCTCTGTCAAGCTGATCCTGGGAGAATTCCCAGGCAAAAAGACTGCCTGGACCATGAGGCTTCAGAGACTTGGAGATTGTATCACTTTCAAGTTCAAAGAGCAAGGGCTGGAGCTGCCTCTCCAGCTAAGAGTTCTGGCTCTTCTCGCAGAAGACCAAGGTTTGGTTCTCAGCACCCACATCAGTTGGCTCATAGCCACCTGTAACTCCATCTCTAGAGGATTCAAAACCCCTTAAGGCCTCTATGGGCCCCTGTACACATACAGTACACATGTGCATGCATACACGCGCACACACAAGTACACGCATGCGTGTGCAACACAATAAAATTCTTAAGGTGCTGGAGGAACGACTCACAGTTAAAGGTACATACACACACTGTTTCAATTCCCAGAACCCATATGGAGTATCTCAAAACCACCTGTAACTCCCATTCCTGGGGATCTCATACCCTCTTCAGACCTTCACAGGCACTGTATACACACACACACACACACACACACACACACACACACACACGGCAAGAAGGGAGCAATTAAAAATAAAATAAATCTTTTCTCTAATCTTTTCTGAAAGTTCAAAGCAGAAAAAAAAAATCACTTGGCCTCAGTTAACAACAGTGTTTCCAAAGCATATTTTTATGCCCCATATAGCAGGACTAACAGGGGTTCCACAACACGACCTATAATTTCAAGTAAGAACTTTCAATTAAACATTCGTAGGTTCATATCCAATCGGCGTCTTGAAAGCAGCATTTGCCCTGCGCTAGAAGGGGGATCAGAAAAAGCAGACTCCTCGTGATATGAATTATAAACATTTGGGGGAGAAAAAGGGGGCCAGAAAGTAACCATCAAGACAGGATCAAAGAGGTGCATTCAGTCCAGCACAAGCTCAGACAAGGCTGTGGATCCAGAAGCTTACACTGGAAAAAGAAAAAAAAAAACCTAAAGCCACTTCTAAGTCAATTAAAAAGTTAATAAATTCTGATGAGCACTGGAAGACCAAGACACCAGTTACAGGTTACACGTTTCTCCCCCAGCATCACAGCTATGGTCCGTGCAGATGGAATGCTGATGGTAATGCACAGGTACAGGGAGGTTCAGGTACATTCCTGCCGAGAGCTCCTCAGCATTTCTGCTGAGAATTACCGGGCATGCACCATCCCAGCAAAACTTGAATAGGCCTGAACAGAGCTCTGAAGTCTAGACCAAATCATTGGGCCCTTTGTCTAAACCGCAGGAACCTCATTATATCTGCATACCAACCTGTCTTCTAGCCCTCTGGGGAGAGAATCTGGCTTGGTCCCGGGTGGCCCCAGGAGCCTGGCACTCTTGAGATGCCCGCCTGTCTGGTCCCACCCTCTTGCAGCCCAGAATGCCAGCAAAGTCCATTTTTAAATTCCCTCAGAAGTTTCACAACCACGGGTTTTGAGCGAGGAGACAAACACCGCTTTAGTTTGCTGACATGAAACTAAAAATATGAGCGGCAAACAAAAGCCATCTTTTACCAGGACCGGCTGGGGTGTCCTGGGGTTCCATGCGGTAGCACAAGACCATATTCTTGGCAGCCAGGCCGTCTTAACAACTGACTGTTCCACAAGGAAGAGGGGCCAGTCTGTCCCTGCGCTGTCAAGGAATCCCACAGCCGGCAGCCCTGTCTGTTCGACGCAAGGAACAGCTTCATGGCTCTGCCATTCACCGAGAGGCAGGCTTGATGAATTCAGGTCCGCATCTACTGAAGATGTTAGGTACACACTTAAAGAAAGCGGGAAGGCAAAACCAACATTATTTTCCCTTGAAGGAAAATAAGTTTCCCTCTCCCTCCTCCCTCCCTGCAATTAGAAAACTAAATGATTACTGTGGCAACTCCAGAGGCGACAAAAAACGAACCTTGATGCCAACGTGGCCCAGTACAGGTCTGTTGATCCAGGATAAAGGGGGAAAGGGTTCCTGAGACCAAGACCAAGTCCTACCTGTTGGGCTTCCAAGGTTTGCTGCACAGCCGGGCCCAGGGCACCCCTCTCTTCTCTAGTCCCAAACTTTCCTTCTGGAACCCCCACCCCCGGAAGAGGGGAGCTTGGGCTCTCCCTATCCTGATAGGAAACGTGGAATTTAGCCTAAGCCGGAGAGAATATGGGGAAGGATTTGTTCTTGTGCTGCGGAGACTCCGAATGCTCAGAACCCAAGAAGAAGGGATGAGCCTAGGAACTGCACAAAGTGTCTCCAAGAGCTGTGATGGCCAAACTGTGACCCAAAAACTCTAGCGTCCCTAGATCGGGTCTGGAGCCAGAAGGGGGTGGGTGAGCCAGTCCCTGGGGCACCAGCTGCAAGGTCACTGCGGAGTTAGACCCTGGGGTGTTTCGCAAAAGATCGCGCTGAGCGGAGGGAAGTGCCGGGAACCCACCCACCCGGGAACCAACCCACCCTCTCCCCACACCTGCTCTGCGCAGCCGAGCCTGGAACACGTGGTAGCTCAGCTTAGGGCTTCTCGAGCCGGCTGCAGAGACCCACTACCTCGCCCGGGCGTGCACCAGTCGCCCCGGGGTACCCAACCAGGAAGAAGCAGCGCTCGCTGGAGCAGAGCAGCCGGCTCCCGGCGCCGGTTTCATCCCAGCCCTCAACAGCAACCGGGACCGAGTTTTGTTGGAATCCCACCAACCCTCGACCCCGGCAGCTTCCAACAACCCCTACCTTTCTCTGCCACCTAGTCAACAGACAAGACACAAAGAAAAAATAATAATAAAAAAAGGGAAAGAAAGACGGGGGCCACACACGCCGTCTCTCCTTGTGGTCTCAACCTCCAGCCTGGAGCTTGGAGAGGAAGAGGAAGCGCACCTTCCCTCTGCCCATCCCAACTCGGTGACCCGCGGATCCCAGCAGCAAGGAGCCCCGAAGAGGCCGAAGAGAAGAGGTGAGGTTGGAAGAAGCAGAAAGCAGAGCGAGAAAGGAGAAAAATATCCAACAAAACCACGCTAACGCGCCCCCTACCTGGGTGCAACATACTTTGGAAATAGAAGATGACCAAGATAAAGGATCCCAAGCAAGTGGCCAGCACCATCCGGCAAATTCTGTTCATCCTCATCACTTCCAGCAGCGCCGGCTTCATGGCTTTGTCCTGGCCGCGGGGACCCGGCTGTCCGGGAGGCGCGTCCGGAGCGCAGAAGCGGGTACCCCGCCGCGGGGAACCAGCGCCCGGGAGGTTCAGAACGGAGCTGGCCGAGCTCCGGAGCTGGATCCCGTTCGCTTCACCGAGGCTCTCCGAGCCCCCAGTCCGGGTCTCCGGGCGATGGGGGTGCAAGGCGCGGGAGTTGCTGTGCAAGTGTGGAGATGCGTGGCCCCGGCCGCGCGCTCCTGCCGGTCCGCCTTGCCTCTGCTCGATGCTCCGCCGCCTCGGCTCTGCTGGCGCCTGCGGCCGCGGCTGCCTCCTCGCGGGCCGGGCGACCGAGATGCGAGAAGGAAGGTGCCACCGCCGCCGTGCACTGGCCTCTGTGACTGTCCAGGCCCCCCTCCCTCCCTCCCTCGCCAAAAGCTACTTCATTGCGCTCCAGTGATCTATATATTCCAGGGTTGGGTTTTACCAAACGCAACTCGCAGCCCCCGGCGAGGGGAGGGCGCCGGCGAGCTGGGAGGGCGGGGCCGCGCCGGGGCGGAGCGTCGCCTCCCCCCGCCCCTACCCGAGACGTGGTCGCGTCCAGCTGTTTCCCCGGGAGTCCGGAGAGCGCAGCGCGCTCCCGCAGGGTCCCAAAAGCCCTCTCAGTCCCTGGGCGGAGCTGGGCCGCTGAATCGAGGTTGTGTGTGAACGTTTCCATGACAAAACCCGGAGCGGGGGGGGGGGGGGGGGGCGAGGGGGGGGAAGAATAAGATCGCCTTAGTGCCACCCATTCTCCCCTGTGGAAAGACGAGTGGCGAGAAGCAGGTTAGGTTAGGGTGGCTTTTGCGAATGGGGGCTCTGTGGCACGCGACGGTTTAAAATCCCCTGGGCGATTTAGTAGGGGAAGTTGCCCCAAGCTCTCCTGAGCGAATGCCCTTTCGATGATCAAAACTAGGCCGTTTCTTTTTTCAAAATTCAAAGGACAGCTCATCTTGCGGGCTGCTTTTTCAAAGAGGTTAAAGAGAGCGGACCTAAAGTCAAGGTTAGGGAAGCTGCTGGCAGTCCAGGGTCTGGTGTAAGCTGCTCCTGTCTAACACACGCCCTCGCCCGCACCCCTCAAGGCAAAAGAGATTTGTGTGTTTTAAAACTGTTCTGCCAAAGGGTAGAGCTTTCTGGAATGTATCCGAAGGGCATGAAAATCAGTCCGGCGGTTGTGAAAAGACGTCCCTAAAAGTCTAACAAAGTGTCGTGAGGGGAAAAGCCAAGCTTAGCTTTGGCAGGTAGAGAGAAAGATGGCGCTGCTTCCCGCATTGTGTAAAATGTTTTAAAATGTTCCGCTCCATGCAGTTAGGTGGCCGTGGATCAATAAGGTGCACTCAGGTCAATGGTAATATCACGTTTATACCAGAAAAACAGTGTTATTGTAAAGCCTGACTTTTATGACTTACCATTAAATGAATTTACAGTACTAACTCGATTCCTAATTTAAAAAAAAAATAAGACATTGTACTTTTCAATGCATCTCTTCACAGAGGCATTGATAAATTCTCGTTGAATCTGAATGTAATGGGCCTTATCCTCCCCTCAAATTTGACAGACACACAACTTGCTCTCTCCAAGACAAGCATCCAGAAACGCCTGTGCAGCCTGGATTCCCTCTTCTCTGAAGTTTTCCCCCAGTGGAGAAAGTCAGCAAGCTCCCTGTGATTACAAAAGGCAGTCAATTACAGCGAGCTGTTTACGTGTGCAGCCAGTCAGTGCTCAGGTCACCGGTCCCCGCTTATGAATGAGTTGCTTGCTGAAGGTGACATGCCACTCTCCAGGGAGTCCCCACCTTGTGATGTGAGGAATAGGCACTGTACCCCTCTCCACCAAAAGGAGAGGTGTGGGAGGAGAATGTCCAAAAGAGTACCTGCAGGCGGACTGACGCCAGGGTCTTCTTTAATGCCTGGTTTTTCACTAACCGCGGTAAAGAAAGGATTTGCGTGCATTTCCTCCCGCTGTCCTTCCTCCTGGGGCGGAAAAACCACACTGTCAAGCCTGGACATTCCCAGTAAACCCATTTGGAAAGTCACACACCCAAGGAAGAAGTGAGGAATGACTCCTTTCGGGTTTTGGAAGCTTGGGCCATGTTGGACCATGTGCTGGAGAAGAATGGTGAGCCTTGCCAGGCATCTGTGCTTGCATCCTCAAAATGTGGGGTTGGCCCCCACATGCAATATGGGACTAGGCTCTGAGGGTGACCTGCCACCTCCTCCAGGAAGTGTCCTGTAACTTCTCACTGGGGTTCTCTCTTCCGTCTTCTGCGCTGTGAGCTCTAGATCCAACCCCATCTCCGGCCACTGTGCCCTGTAGACAGAGCTCTCTCCTGAAGGACCGATTGTCTTCCTCTCCCTCCACCCCACTCTGGTGCCCAGGACAATGACTGGTACTCAGTACACAGAAGTCACAGATGGGGAGGTATTGTTCTTTTGGAGGAGGAAGTTAAGATAGAGCCCTCTCTAGCCAGGCGGTGGTGGAACACACCTTTAATCCCAGCACTTGGGTGGCAGAGGCAGGCGGATCTCCGTGGTTCATGGCCAGCCTGGTCTACAAGAGCGAGTTCCAGGGCAGCTGGGACTCTTGCACAGAGAAACTTTGTCTTGAAAGAGAGAGAGAGAGAGAGAGAGAGAGAGAGAGAGAGAGAGAGAGACTCCTCAAGTGTATGGCCATGGCCAGTGACAGTGGTCTGTGGTCCTGTTGTCCTCAGCACACTGGCAATGGAGAGGAAAGATTCCAGTTCCTATTCCCATGTCAAGTCGTAAACTCGACAACTACAAATAAAGCCACCACTTTGCTTCTGTCCCTAGCCTAACAGAACCTTACTGCCCCTTTTGTGGTACCACCTTACAGGTACTGACAAGACAATGGACGGGCGACTGATAAGATGTGGAGAAAGAAAAAGACTATCTTTTCAATGCTGATCCAAAGTAGAAAGATTGCCTCTAAAGTCCGGCTTTGGGAGCCGGGATGTATGTAGTTTGGTGGTAGAGCCCATGCCTGCCGTGCACGCGGTCCTGGGTTCAAGCTCCAGTACAGTAAATAACATATCAGCTTTGCTTTCCCAAGACCTGCTGAAGCAGGCAAAGCTGTGTGGGCAACAACAGAGGATCCCTACCTCCAGGGGCTTACAGCAGCTGACGACACCTCCCTTGGCTATTTATCTGCTATGGATGGAGCGCAGGGTGACACCTGGGGTGTGTTTCACAGGTGAAACAAAGCAGCACCCTCCAGAGCAGTGGTTCTCAACCTTCTTAATGCTGCGACCCTTTAATACAGTTCCTCATGTTGTGGTGGCCCCCAACCATAAAATTATTTTGTTACTACACCATAACTGTAATTTTGCCACTGTTATGGGTCATAATGTAGTTGCGATTATGAATCTCTGCTATCCGATGGTCTTAGGCCACCCCTGTGAAAGGATCAGTCGACCCTGCCCCCAAAGGGGTTGAGACTGTCTGCAAGACTTAAGAAGCCGGGGCTTTTGGGAAGTTTCACCAGATAATTAAGTCATCCAGCCCTCAAGGACTACTTGTGGTTTCTGAGCTTCATTTATTGGCCAGGACCGGTCACAAGGCTGCCCAGCATCGTGCCTGGGTCGGGAAGTGTGGCCTGCTGTGAACCACAAGTGGCGTGGGGTGAGGAGCAGCCTTCCTGGCTCTGCCCCTGCTCACTCTTCAAATCCCATTCCCATTGATTCTTTAGCCTCCCTTTGTCCGTGGGCTTCTGGAGGGTAGTACGAAACTCAGTACCATGGTGGGACCCAACCCTGCAGGACTGAAAGCCTAGCCTGGCTCTAGAGGGGAAAAAACAAAACAAAACAAAACACCAAACTGGCGGAGCAGAAGTCCTACTAATGCTATGGGTTTTGTAAAATTGATAAGAAAGAAATAGATGCAAAAGTCCATAGCGCCAGCTAACGCCTTTGTGAGCAGCAAACAGACAGATGTATATACCCAGTCCCTCCAGTGGCCCAGGCTGAGCTCAGCCTCATGCCTGTAGATTCTGCCCACAATGTACTGTCCTGTTAGATCTCCCAAAGCTGGCAAAATGCCCCTTTCTGCACTTCGTCCGAGTAAGAAATGGACCCAGAGTACATGGAAGACAGAGAGCCCTTCAGCATCTTCCAGGAAGATGGTGAATGTGTCTCATACCAACAGGGGCCGGGGCTCCCCACTGGCTCCTCGGAGGACTGGGTTTTCCCATTTGCATCTCTCCCGACACCTCTAGCACAAAGTACACTCAGTTAGCCCGAACACAGTCAATATTTGTGGAGCTGAATTAAAAACCATTTGCCTGCAGCGTTGGGAGATTTGGGGGTATAAATCTTCTGCAGGTAGGTAAACCGCAAATACACAAGCGGGCCACTCACAACACGGCTCTGAGAGCAAGCTCCTCCTCGCCTTGCCAGCTTTTCAGAACCAGGCAGGGAAGGAAGAAAGGAAGAGAGAAAGGGTAAGAGGAGAGAGAGATCTGGAGGGAGAAAGGTTTGGAAGGATTAGGGAGAGAGGGGAGGGAAATTGAAAAGGGAGAGGTGGAAGGAGAGAAAGAGAGACGAGGGGATAAGCAGGGGAGAAGTAAGAAGAGATAGAAACAGTGAGCCAAGGATGGCAGAAGAAATGCCCACCTATTTTGTGCCGCTTCAGACGCTAATGCCATTCCTCTCTCCAGCTTAGGCCTCCGAGATTTCACCAATGACCTCCCAGGCTTTGGGACACTCAGGTTCTACCCCAAGCCAGCTAAAACTGTCTCGTCTCTCAGACAACACAGAAATCCTTTCCCTTACTTGTGTGTGTTCCCACAAGTAAGCCTTACCAATTTCCACGTTGGTTCCTAAACTCCATCTAGAACCTTGGAAGCGCCCCAACGCCCATCAAAGTTTGCATGCTCCCGCCTTTACTTCAATGCGCTTGGGTCTGGCCCTCTCTCAGCATTTCCCTTCCCCATTCTCACCCTCCTTTTACAGAGGGGGAAACTGAGGCAGAGAAGGCATGCCCCAGGGACACAGAACTAGTATGGGCAGAATCAAGATCACAAAGCTGGTAGCCTGGTGGCACCAGGACTCCAGGGTCAGCATCTGCTTCCTGAGCAGCCTGGGAGGCAGGAGGCAGGTGACATGCATCCCTTCTCTAAGCCTCTGACTTTCTCCACCTGGTGACTGCTGGGCCACTTCACTGTCTTGTCAACCCTACCGCTCCTCCCGCATGGCCCAGGGATGGATTCTCCTCTGGGACCCAGACCTCTCGCGGTAAAGGCACAGTAGTGTAACCTTTCTGAGGCTCACTTTGACATTTATTTATTGGTAATTTATTGGAACACTCTTCTGTGTTTGTTCCCCCGCCCCACCCTCACTCCCCCTTTTAAAATCTCCCCACTCAAAGTCTATTGAGAGCAGACTTTGAACTGCCTTGGCCCACCCTAGAAATTCCAGAAAGGCTTTCAATGACAAGACCTTGAGACCCAGAAGATACCACCCCGGGGAGAGGAAACAGGCTCTGGATGGGGTCTGAGAAGGGAGACTTGAGTATCCTCCACACCCTTTGCTTTGAGAAGCAGCCTTCCTTGGTGCCAGGGAAGGCAGGGACCTGGCCTAGTGGCTTTATTGTCACCAGGGACACTGTGCTCTGTGCGTGACTCTGAAGCTGCTGAGCCACTGGCCTGAGAGAGCTTCAGGACTGAGGAGCCGAGCACACGGTTTTGGGTGAACGACGTGACCAAGAGGACTTTCTGTGACATGAGGCCAAGGCCAAATTAAGAGACCAAGAAGGCTGGTGTAGGGGTCCATGCTTGGGACCCCAGCACTCAAGAGGCTGGGGCAGAGGATTGCTTTAAGTTGGAGGCTAGCCTGTGCTATATAGTGAGACTGTGCAAGGTTGTCTGGGAGATCCTGGAAAAGCTTTACACAAGTTCAGAAACATCATCCTTTACCCTCAACGGCTGCTCCAACCTAGACCCAGGGTGTAGGCAGCCACTAGTCATTTAGCCTTCGTTGGAGTTTTGCATTTTCAAGACTTTCAAATAATGGAATTTTACGGTATAGAGCCTGTCATGCTGATCTCTCTCCTCTCTCTCTCTGTGTGTGTGTGTGTGTGTGTGTGTGTAAGCGTAAGCCAGAGGTCAGTCTTGGATGTCATTCCTCCTGCACCATCCACCCTGTTGAGACAGGGTCTCTTATGAACCTGGGGCTGAACGAGTCAGCCAAGCTGACCGGCAAGCAAGCTCTAGGGACCCTGACATCTCCTCCTCCCCAGCACTGAGATCATGAGAGCACATCACCATGCCCAGCTTTTTAACTTGAGTTCCAGGGGTGAAATTTGGAGACCCTGGCTTTCCGGGCAAGCCATTAGCCACGGAGCAGCTCCCCAGGCCCTGGAAATTCATCTTCCTGCACATAGTAATGTTTAATTCCTTTCCAGTACTTCATGGCACGTTACACCTGTGCAGAAGTGTCACCAATGTTACACCCCAAACCTCTGATCCTCATGGCAAGCACATGTTAGTACACGTATGTCTCTCATACACAAGACAAACCGAGCCTTGAAAATATCCAAGGACCTGCAGACCGTTGTTAAGGGCCAAAGGTGGGATTTGAACCAAAAGCAAGCAGCACCAGGACCCATACTTTAGAGTGAATCTATCATGTTTCTGAGTCCTCTTTTTCAGCCCAGTGAGACCAGTCCCCACAAAGGGCATAGGGTCTAGACAACAGAAGAGGAGAGAGACCGCAGCAAGGAGTTAAGCAGGCTTCCGGGTCATCTGGCTGTCACCTTTGCTCCCCAGTCTTGCTCATACTCAGAGTTCCCCACAGTGCATCAGGTCTCCAGGATGAGGCCCTCAGCCTGCCTCTCCTCCCTCTGGGCGAGCCCTTGTTTAAATAGGACAGTGAGGGAATGCCTGGGAACAACTGGGTACACAGCTCCACCCTTCTCTTTCCCTGGGCCCTGGGTGGGGCAAAGGAGCATGCCTCTCTGAGTGGTTTATGACCCGCTCTCTAGATGAAAGGCTTCCCCCATAAACCTGCAGACCTCCAAACATTGTGAAGTGACAAGGGACAAAAATAGAAAATACCCAAATACTCCGTGTAGAGATTTCTCTCAACCATCTCTTGTGTTTTGTGGTGTAAGCAGCCTCAGGAAGAGCCCTTTGTTCTCTGCCCCTGAAATGCAAAACTCCGAGATAGCAGAGGAAAATGAGCGACGTGAAATGGTGCAGGGATGATTACAAACTTATCCAAAAACTGAAAGAAGCTTTAACTTCCTGCCGAGAGTCAGCGCGAACAGCTAAGAGGACCTCACCAAGTTCAGTGATGTGAACAGAAACAAAAACAAAAACAAAAACAAAATTTCTCCCTCACACAAAAAGAAACAGTTTGACAATTGGATATGTCATTTAGGTTCAGCGGTTACCAAAGCAAACCATTTTAGCCTACCGGAGTTGCAAAGGTTTTGTGTGTGTGTGTGTGTGTGTGTGTGTGTGTGTGTGTGTGTGTAAATAATGCTTCCCTCTCATACTGCAAAGGATGGACTAAGGGGATACCTGTGTGTAGCTGGTAGCAGGTTCACTTTCCATTCTCTTGGGAAGTTCTTTCTCTCAGCAACAGGGCTGGGGCACCACACCATAGTGTCTCAGGCTTTGGACTCAAGTAGGCAAAATTTATTTGCCTTTGGAGAATCAGCTACTACCATTATTAAAACTGAGTTTCCTCATCTGTTGGATGGGAACACCCTTTCCAAAACCCCCTCACAGCCAGCAACACAGTTCCTGCTGCTTGTAGCCAAAATGCCAGGCCATTGCATGTTGCATTGGGTAGAGAGGTCCACACAATAGCAGGGACATGAAGTCAAAGGGGACCTGGCCCATTTCTCCCCATTTACGGCCCCTTCCTCCTGGCAGTTCACGGAAATAAAGGATTTCAAAGGCTGGCCAAGGTCAAGCATGTTCTATCATTTAAATGTTTTCTTTCTTCTCTACTGTGTTTGTTGTCATCAAAATGTCTGTGAAAATCAAGTTTTATCTTATTTTGGTTTGCTTATCTGGTTGGGTTATGTTTTTTTGTTTGTTTGTTTGTTTTGTTCTTTTAATTGACAATTTGACACAATCTAGAATCCCTTTGGAAAGGGGTCCCAGTGAGGGACAGTCTAGGTTGGCCTGTGGGCATGGTGGATTCATGGGAAGACCCGCCTGCTGTTGTTGTGGGTATTCACCAGAGAAGACTGCTCAGAAGTGAGTTTAAGCCAATAGAAAGTCTTCATTAGTCAGCCGGAGACTACACCGGGTGTTCAGGGTCCCAGTGTGGCACCGAGCCTACCTCAGCCTGAGATTTTAAGCACAAAAACCATGTCCTGGGTTGACACACTTCAGTTAACAAGAACAGTTAGCCAGAAGCAGAACAACAGAAGCTGAGAAGCAAGGTTAGTACCTTTAGAGACTTTCCCAGAACTATGGACTTTGATGGATGAGGTCTTTGTTTTAGTTTTGGCAGGTGGTGCTGTCTCTGTGCTGAGTTTCACAGCCTGAATGGCATTTCCAACATGGAGTCAGTTGTGCTAAGGTTTGGTGGCCTCTACCAAGGGCTGGGACCCTGGTACACTGTGGGTGGCCATATCCCCTGGGTGGGGGGATCTTGGACTGCATGAGAGGAGAAAAGGTGGGCTGTGCCACTCGCGTGCGTGCATTAATTCCTTGCTCTTGACTGTGGATGTGTTATGACGCCAGTTCTCAAACACTCCTGCCACGGT
Organism: Myodes glareolus; assembly: GCF_982192425.1. Taxonomy (NCBI): domain Eukaryota; kingdom Metazoa; phylum Chordata; class Mammalia; order Rodentia; family Cricetidae; genus Myodes; species Myodes glareolus. Next base: position 42,535,627 of record NC_142051.1, on the reverse strand, counting down.
GACTTCCTCGCTATGAGAGACTGTAACCTGGAATTGTGAACGAACTAGACCCGTTCCTTTCTACATCACTTTTTATCAGAGCATTTTACCACAGTAATAGAAAAAGAGCTAAGACAATGTTCAGATCTGAGCTGGGTGGGGCTAAAAGATGGAGCAGGAGGCGGTCCCGACTGGGTCTCCACACACCTGCCATTGTGTGGACTCAGCTGTGTCCCACATGATTTGAATATTGATGCCCTGGTTATCAAGGTGAATGTGTTTGAAGACAGGACCCTGTGACGATTAAAGTTTACTCTCAGCCGAGCTGGGTTAAAATCAGCGAGAACACAAGCTTGGGTGTGTCTATAAGGTTTTAATGGATTGGACGCCTGAATGTGAGCGACACCATCCCACGGACTAGGGTACCACACTGAACAGAAAGGAGCAAGTGAGCTGAGCGCCATCACGCATCACTGTCTGACTCCTGACCAAGCACGCATCGTGAGCAGCTCCTCAAGCTCTTGGTGCCATGCCTTTCCGACCCCGATGGACTGGACTCTCAAACTGTCAGCAGAAATAAACCCATTGTCAGGTGTTTCGCCACAATTAGAGAAAAGTAACCAATAAAGGTCTTTAAGGTAGAAACCAGCGCTAAATAAGGTCATGAAGGTGGGCCCTTCTCCAACGGGATTGGAGTCATAAGAAGGAAAATAAAAAAATTAAAAAATAAAAAAAAATTTTAAAAAATCCCTGCGCATGCGCACAGGAAAGACCCTATGAGGACGCCGGGAGAGACGAGCTGACTGCAAGTCTCATCAGGAGTCAATCTTGCAGGCTACTTAACGGTGCACTTCTGCTTTCAGAGCCGTGAAAACGCTAGTACGCGTTGTTTAAGTTGATGGTATTTTGTCACGGTAGCCCAAGTGCCTACAGTGACTTGGTTCCATCACTTTACCCAGGGCAATAGTCATGTTTAGCGCTTCTTAGCATCTTCAAGCATCCTAAGGCAGGAGAGCCAGCCTTGCTCTCCCAGCTCCCTACAGGTTCTGCTCCTCAGGCATGGTGGCAGAAAGTCGGGCTTGGAGCAACTGGGAAGCCTGTGGGAGCCGATCCCAGGGTCCTCTAGGTGAGCCATGGAGTCATGCCAAGTAGCAGTGCAGCAAGTCATCATGAACTCGGTGACTTAAAACAACAGAAACGTCATTTCACGCAGTCCCGGGAGCCACGAGTCTAGAGTCTGGATGTCAGCAGAAGTTTGCTCCTTCCGGACACTCCGTGAGAGAGTCCTCCTCGGGCTCTTCCAGCTCCCGATGGCTCCAGGAGTTCCCTAGCGTGTGGACATACAACTCCTACCCCTGTCTGCTTCACGGGACTTTCTTTGTATCTATGTTGCCCCATTTTCTGATTCTTGTTTTATTTTGTTTTCGAGACAGGGTCCTTCTGCGTAGGCCTGGCTGCCCTGGAACTTACTTCGTAGACTTTATGGACCAGGCTGGTCTCAAACTTAAAGAGATCCTCCTGCCTCTGTCTCCCAAGTGCTGGGATTAAATTTTCTGACTCTTAAACACTTGCTATTGGATTTAGGGTCTTCTCAGATAGTCCAGGAACCAAGATGTATTGATATAATTATAGATCTATAATTACAACCTGTATCTGCAGGAACCCTTTCCCCAAATTAAGCAACATTTATAGGTTCCAGGCTTACAGTGTGGACATACCTTTTCAGTGGCTACCATTCAACTCACTAAAGACAGGAAATCAAATTATCTTCCCTAGAACAATCCCACAGGCTCTTATTTCCAGTTGAGTGGGCACATGCCTGCTTCTCGGGTCTTCCTGAAACATCTATGAACTACTGGATAGCCTACAAACACTCATAGTCTTTATTTTTTAAAAAGCCAGGCACAGTAAATCCCTGCTTGGCTTTGAACTTGCTATGTAGCCAAGGATATCCTAGGGTTCCTGATGCTCCTTATCTCCCCCTGCCCTGCCGTGGTGAGATTGTTGTGGACACTACCATGTCCGGCTGTAACCATCTTAAGGTGATGGAGTAGTAACCCTCGAGCCAAGACTGATACATATTTGATTTTCCAAATCTTGTCTTTCCAACTCAAAAATGCAGCCACTAGACAAGGCAGGCTCTGGTGTCTGGTGTTGATCTGACTGTTTTGGTTTTCATTTGTTGGTTTGTTTTGATTTTTTAATCTTCATTTTGTTTTGTTTTTTCGAGACAGGGTTTCTCTGTGTAACCCTGGCTGTCCTGGAATTTACTCTGTAGACCAGGCTGACCTCAGACTCAGAGATCCATCTGCCTCTGCCTCCCAAGTCCTGGTATGCACCACCCACCAGGCTAAGCTTGGTTACTGTGAATGTGAGTCACGAGTGTCATTAATATTATGAACACAAAGAGCCTTCTTAATACGGCCTCTATGGGGGCTGGTGAGGAAATGTCTCTGACCCCTCAAAGTGATATTTCTGATTAAAAAAAAAAAGTGAGTTGAATGACAGGTACCTGGAATAAAAATTTTATTCCGCGAGTTTAGATCTCCAATATTCGAGATGTTAAGTAATCTCTTTATGATAATGACTAATCTAGGCTCTGAAAACAAAATTAAGAATGCTGATCAGCCGCAGGAGAGTAGTGAATACTAGATATCTGTTAAAGAAGCAAGTCAACGAACCTAATGGCTCATTTCCTCATGGTCAACTTGAACTTGAATTTCTCAGTTCCGTGGGTCATCAGTATTCCCCCAGCGGCCCACGCTGCTACCCAAAGGGGGAAGGTTGTTTTTCTGCTGCGAGATAAGGAAATAATTCATTTTCCCTGAGGCCCTCATCAGGATAGTCAGAGAACAGAATTTGAACTTCAAAGGAAGCTGAATTGGGCTCTGACTGTCTCTCCTCTAGAACGGGGAACCAGCCAGAACAGCAGGTGAAGGGGAAAGAAGAGCCAGGCCCTTGTGGCTTGTGCAAACACCTTTTAGAAGGTTCTGACCCCAGTCTGTTGGTAACAGCTCAGGCAGAATGGTCTGAACAGGTCACAATCAGTCTGCCCTAGCTGTGCCCCGACCCGGTGTAGCTGTTGCCATAGACACGTTCCCTGTGCCCTCAGTGCCTCATTTCCTGATCTGTGAATTGACCATAATGGCCATCTTTCCCTTCCCAGGTGCGGCGCTGATTAAATTTGCTAAAGTAGAAAAATTGCCCTCCGTGCTGATTATAGGGAGCAGACGAGGCAGCCATTCCTGGGCCCCAGATACCTCCCTGTGGCTTCCTTGATACAGGGTAGCCGTGTAAACGCCCCGCAAGGGCAATTCTCACTCTTCGAGTCTAACGGAGAAGAAAACAGAGGCCAGGGTGTGGGCTCAGACAGTGCCTGGGATCTTTATCCCTAACATCGGGTCATGTGCCCAAGTGACCCCCAAAAGCTAGCTGGACCAGTTCTGCTGTCAAGGCAAGGGACAAACCTTCAGCTGTTAATCTGACTTCTTTGGCCACCAGAATACAATGCCACAGACAATGGAGGTGTTTGTTGATCTCTCTCTGTCTCTCTGTCTCTGTGTGTGTCTCTCTGTTTATATCTCTCTATGTGTCTCTCCCTGCCTCTGTCTGTCTGTCTGTCTGTCTCTCTCCACTTGCCTCCCCAGCAGCTAATTATGTAACCCAGGATGTGCCTCACACTCCCAGCCACAGGCCCACCTCAGTCTCTCAAGGGCTGGGAGTATAAGTGCGCGACATCACATTTGGCAGTTCTTTTAAATTGTGCTGAGAATCTACCGGAGCGTAGACTGCCTTCCTCTATTTCCACAGAAGAAAGGGGGGTCCTGGCCCTTTAGGAGCTCAAAGGAGAAGACTGCATATAACATAGCCAGCCCTCCTTCAGAAAGCCTTCTCCCAGGGGCTATAAGCAGCTCCCTGAGGAAGGGCATCAGACTGGAGGCCGGACGGATGAGAAGGCAATAGTTAAACTAAACTGGCCATGGGGAGGAAAAGGAGGGAAGACTGGAAGGGCCGACCACAGACATGGGCTGAAGTTCTAGGCCACTCGCTCTTAACCACCCTGAGCCATGACTGGCACATTGTAGGATTTTTTTAAAAATACTTGTTAATCAGATAGGAACTGAGAGGAACTGGGCATGGTCACTTCCAGAAACAGATGCCAGTGTGACGCACTGCCCAGATTCGAAGGCAGAATTTTGACAGTGAGTAGAGAAGCTTTATCAATCACAGAACAGTTTATAAATTATAGGATAGCTGGGCTGGCGTGATGGCTCAGCTAGTAATGGTGTTTGGATGTCGGCATACGAGGCCACACGTACAGCAGAACACAGCACCACACAACAGAAGTCTTTGCCAGGCAGTTTCTCTCTGACCTGAGTTTGATCCCCAGGGCCCACAGGGTAGAAGGAAAGAATTCTATCACTTGCCCTGCACGTGTTGACTCTGCACAAATGTGTACACACACACACACACACACACACACACACACACACACTAAATAAATGAGTAAAAAGAAATACTTTACAATTTTTTAAGTTACATTTAGTGTGGGGGGAGAGTGGCTACACACATGAAATAAATAAAAATAAATACTTGCCAGGCAGTGATTATGCATGCCTAATTCCAGCACTTAGGAAGCAGAGGCAGGCCGATCTCTGTGAGTTTAGGGCCACCCTGGTCTACAGGGTGAGTTCCAGGACAGCTGGCGCTACACAAAAAAAAAAACCCTGTCCCAGGGAAGAAGAAAAGAGAGAGAGAGAAGGAAATTAAAACAAATACTTTTTAAAATTCAACTTTATTTATTTATTGTGGGTCCTGGGCATTGAATTCAGGTCAGGGTTGGTGGTAAATACCCTTGACCACTGAGCCACCTTGCCAACCCCAGATAAAGAATTTATTTTAAATGCTGTACAGACCAACAATGGAATGGCAGGCAGTAAGAACCTTGACACCCCCTGGATGCATCTTATACAGTGACAAGTTAGGTAAGAAGCCAGTCACGAAGTCACGTGGTGTGTGGCTCAAGCCATACAAACCTGAGCGCCACCGTGGTGTTCAGGATCCAGATAGCGACTACCTTGGGGGATGTGACAGAGTCAGAGGATCCCACGGGGACTCCTGGAGGCCTGGGGAAGCCACGCATCTACCTGGGAACTGGTGACCCGTGGCCTGTCACTTGTGCACACTCACTGAGCAGACAACCTGGGCTTTGTGCATTTCCCTGCGTTCATTTTTATTTAAAGTTTTATCATGGATACTTATTAATTCATTCATTCTGGTTTTGATTTTGGCTTTTTGAGATACAACTTTGCTACGCTGCCTCGGATGCTGTCTTAGGGTTTCTACTGCTGTGAAGAGTCACCATGATCGCAGCGACTCTTAGAAAGCAAACACTAATGAAGCTTACAGTTTCAGAGGTTCCATCCATTGTGATCATGAAGGAGAACATGGCAGTGTGCAGGCAGACATGGTGCTGGAGCTGAGAGTCTACATCTTACAGACAACAGGAAGTCAGCTGACTGTCACACTGAGGGAAGCTTGAGAAGAGAGACCTCAAAGCTCACCCCGAAGTGACACATTTCCTCCAATAGGCCACCCCTCCTAATAGTGCCACTCCCTTTGGAGGGGTCGTTTTCTTTCAGACTTCCACAATGATCTGGTACTCACTATGTAGCCCAGGCTGGCCTTGAACCTTCAGCGATTTTCTTGTTTCTGCCTCTACCTCCCAAGTGCTAAGATCATAGGTGGGAACCACCACTCTCGGCTGCATAATTTTATTGTAAACATTCGTTTCCGTATCAATGTTCCAGAAAATTTTGATTATCACCGAGGTTGAAATGACATGAGCCGATGCCACCAGAGCCTTTCGCCTGGAAGAGAGTAGACTGGATAAACACTTAGTGCCACAGTTATGACTGTGTCAATTCACTTTCCGGTCCGCGTGGGAGCACTCACGAGCTCATGAACCAGGAGTTCACCTTTATGGGGCAGGGGTGAGGGCGGGGTCCATGAACAAGATGAACCCCTACTGCAACCCAGGCCTGCCTGTTACCAGAGCCAAAACCCCACAGCCATGTGCCATAAGGGGGCCTGGAGCCTGCCGAGCTCCTCCCCAGCCTCTGCTGCCCCCAACCCCACATGGTTTATCTTTGCGCTTCTGCCACGCAACACACGGGACACCTTTTTATAATTTGAGGCTCCTGGACGCAGCCCAGATGTAACATGAGGGCCGGCTTGTTGGGGTATCTGTCCCACCCGGTACCCCACAACCAGCAAGTCCCAAAGAAATAACAGAGTCTACATTTGGTTATAAACTGATTGGCCCATTAGGTCAGGCTACTTATTAGCTCTTATAACTTATGTTACCCCATTATCCTTATCTACGTTAGCACATGGCTCAGTACCTTTTCCAGCGGGGCAGCTTACATCTTTCCTCTCCGGTGGTCTGGGCAGAACTGGCAGAGGAAGCTTCCTGCTTCCCAGAATTTTCCTGTTCTCATTGCATCACCTCTACTTTCTGTCTGGTTGACCCACCTATACTTCCTGCCTGGCCAATCAGCATTTTATTAAAATACATGATTGACAGAATACAGACAATTCTCCCACACCACCCAGACATGTGGGTTTTTAGAGAAAGCTGGTCAGCTGGTCAGGGGAACAGGCCACAGGTGCCAGAACACACGGCCACAAAGCTCGCCGTGTCCCAGAGTAAAGCCTCTGTCACTCAGTGGGACTCCTGTGTCCTCCACTTCCTCTCAGGACCTGGGTCTTCTTCCAGACCTCCTAGCCTGCGAGCTGCCAGGGCTCTAGTCCCTGACCACACATCACCACCTGCCGCGGTACCCCAAGCACGTGTTCACACAGACAAATCACACACTCCCCTGTAGGCTCGCCCCCTTACTCACCAGGAGCAATTTGCCACACGGGAGTCTGTTCTCCATCTTCCAGGGCAGCCTTGGCAAATCTGAGAGTTTCTCAAATGTGGCCCCATGTGGTTCTGTGTCCCCATCATTGGTCTTGTGATGCTCTGCACCTTCCTCAGAAAACCCTAAGGCAGAGCCTCTCGACCTCCCGAAGGATACAACCTCTAGTACAGTTCCCCATGTGGCAGTGATTTTCCCAACCAAAAATTATTTTTGTTATTGCTTCATGACTGTGATTTTGCTACTGTTATAAATCATGATATAAGTATCTGTGTTTTCTGATGGTCTTGGGCGACCCCTGTGAAGAGGTTGAGATCCACTGCCACAGACCCTAGAGCAGAGTCTGGGAACTGAGTTTTACCGCATCACAGGGTCTTTATTCACAACAAACCTGAGACATCGGAACATTTCCAGAGAAAAGAAAGACGAGGTGACAGTACAAGCTGAAATTCTTCAGAGATCAGATGTGACAATGACAGGGGACTATACCCTGACATCCCTCACAGATGCACAAGGCACAGAGGAAGTTGGGAACATGTGGTGGGACCAGTCACGGGGTCAGAGATTGAGAGTTCCCTCTTCCTCGGTAAAGGGGAGGATTCACCACCAGAGATCACAAGAGCGGATGCCACACTCTGACAGGTAACTTTGGTTGTCCCGGAAACTTCTGAAGAGCTGATTCTAGATGGCTCCACTGTCTACTGTGATAAACCATCTCACGGTATAGTTGCGGAAATGACAGGCCCTGGATGACCTCTCACGATTCCTTTCTTCTTCCAGGCATCGTTCTGGGTTCCGCTGCTAGATAACATACTGTCTAGGACCTTTTAACAGAAGAAATGCCTGTTTTTTGAGACTCCAGACATTTAGAAGGAACTCTCCTTTGCATGTGCCCAGGACCTGCAATTCACTGTTCTTTCCAGAGACACACGGGACCTGTAGGCTGGCATCACATGCATCCCTACTGCATAAAACCCAGAGCTGCAGAAAGCAACCTCTCTCTGCCCAGGAGATCGCTGTTGACTTCAGCTGTTGTGCTGAGCATGCCATGAGCTGAAGGCTGGGGACATAGCTCAGGGGCAAAGTGTTTACTGTGCACACACGGAAATCTGTATTTGAATCCCCAGCACTCACATAGAAAGCCAGGTGTGGTGACATGCCTCTGTCACCCCCAATGATGGACACAGGTAAATCTCAGGGGCTCCATGGCCAGCAGTCTGACTGGAACACTGAACCTCAGGTTTAGTGAGAGACTTGTCTCAAGAGAAGAAGAAAAAGAGTAGGAGGAGGAAAAGAAGGAGGCAGAAACCAATAAGAACAGCAAGAAGAAGAGGAGGAGAGGAGGAGGAAGAAGAGGAAAAGGAGGGGGAGGAGAAGGAGGGGAAGAGGAGAAGGAGGGGGAAGAGGAGAAGGAGGAAGAGGAGGAGGTGAATGAGAAGAAGAAGAAGAAGAAGAAGAAGAAGAAGAAGAAGAAGAAGAAGAAGAAGAAGGATAAAGAGAAGAAGAAGAAGAAGAAGAAGAAGAAGAAGAAGAAGAAGAAGAAGAAGAAGAAGAAGAAGAAGAAGAAGAAGAAGAAGAAGAAGAAGAAGGTGGTGAGAAGGGCAGGTGACAGGGGACAGGGTTAGAGGAAGATACCCTGAGGTCAACCTTTGACCTGCATACTCAAATGCACAGGTTGTCTGAATGGCTTAAGCAGCCCCACCCAGACAACAGTTTTGTCTTGAACTCACTGTGTAGCCAAGGATAACTTTGAACAGATGACCTTCCTGCCCCTACCTCCCAGGGGATCACAGGTGTGCACACCACTGTGCCCTGTATATGTGACCCCTGGGATCAAACCCAGGCTTCTTGTGTGCTAGGCAAGCATGCTATCAGTTGAGTTACATTCCCCAGACTTAGCGCTTACTCCCTGGGATACTGAAGACTAAAAGCCCAAGACCAGGCAGGGGACCAGCATGGTGGGTTCTAGGGAGGTCACTCCTCTGAGACAGCAGGTGGCCTCCTCCTTCCTGTGTCTTTAAATAAAGACATCATCCCACTCACAAGGGCTCCACCTTCCAACAGTTTCCTCTCAGAGCTTCTGCCTGCAAGACCCTCACGCTGGGGACAAGGCTTCACCAAGGCCCTGTTTGGTTGGGGCCCTGTGGGTGAGGCTTTACCACCAGCCCTTCAGAATGGCCTGGGTGCTTAGACCGAGACTTTCCATCAAGGCCAGACTCTTCTTTGGGGCCACCAAGATGACTCAGTGGGAGAAGTCACTTGTCACCCAACCTGATGGGTTCAATCTCCAGAATCCACATAATGGAAAAAAGATCAATTCTCCAAGCTGCCCTCTGTCCTCTGTCGTGGGGTGTGTGTGTGTGTGTGTGTGTGCGCGCGCGCATGCACGTGCATGCACGTGCTCACATGCAAGTGTGTAGTGTCTGTGTGTGCCTGTGTGTGTACATGTGTGTGTGGGGTGTATGTCTGTGTGTATGTATGTGTGCCTGTGTATATCTGTGTATGTGTGTATGTGTGTTTGTGTATATGTGCCTGTGTGTATGTGTGTGTGTATGTTTGTATCTGTGTGTATGTATATGTCTGTGTCTGTGTGTGCACGTGTGTATTATGTTTTTGTGTGTCTGTGCATGTGTATGTGTGTGTCTGTCTGTCATTTGTGTATGTCTGTGAATGTGTGTGTCTCTGTGTGTATGTATACCTGTGTATGTTGTCTTCTTCTGTGTCTCTGTGTGTTCCTATGTGTGTATGCATACTTGTGTGTGTCTGTGAATGTGTGTATGTGTTTGTGTGTCTGTGTGTGTCTGTGTGTGTGTCTGTGTATCTGTATATGTATGTCTTTGTATATGTGTCTGTGTATGTATCTGTATGCCTGTGTGTCTGTGTGTCTATTTGTGTATGTATGTCTGTGTATGTGTGTCTCTGTGTGTGTCTTTGTCTGTATATCTGTCTATGTATTCTGTGTATATGTGTTTCTGTGTGTGTCTGTGTGTGCCCCTAAATGAATAAATGTAATGAGCCTCTTTTCTTCACACCTCATCTTCAACTCTCACCACATGGCCCTCAAACAAGTTTGTAAAACACAAGTGTTAATGGACTATGAAACAGAAGGGCCCCCGTAAGTTACGGGAAAGCGAAACAAACGCAAACCCTCTGCAGCTCTCTTCGAACCTGCACGCTGTGTTTTGCAGTGTTTATGGTAACTGGCAGGAAGACAGGTGGGGACAGCTGAGTCACAGTCGTAGAATCCTTTTTCAGCCCTCACATCGCTCTCTGATTTCACAGCACACCCACGAACTTCTTTGACCCCCAAATGCAAGCTAGCAGCATCTAAGGAGAGGTGGAGCGGAATATCTGGGAGGGAGAACGCCACGCCACCTGCCCACCACACCCACTCCAGGAATGAGAACTCCACAGTCATCAGCAGTCAGTGGAGTCCTCTGAGATCATGTGACTGTCACTCGCTCAAAGTCTGGTTTGAATGTTCTGTGTGCTTCTTCTCTCTCAGACCCAGGATTCTTTGTGACATTATCCACCCTCTTATGGCCTTGCTAAAATTCCTTTCCTGGGAGAGACACAAACAACATCAACTCCATTTCCTAAGGTCCCAGTGACAACCGAGGTACAGGCATGACTGTCCAGGCAGCAAGATGTCTCTGTCAATTCTAGAGTTTTGGAAGATGCTTACAATGTACTTCCTGTTTACTTAGGTAATATTATATCCTTCTGGAGTCTTGGATGGAGTTGAAGAATAGATAGTAATAATATTGTTTTCCTAAGTTGTGATAAAAGATAAAGTAGATATAAATGTTGTAGCTGTAGTTCTTGTTGATACCTATTTTGTTATATGTAATTTTACTTTGTTAAAGTTAAAAAAAACCTTCCTTTTTATTTAGACAGAAAAGGGAAGGTGATGTGGGATTTCTCTCTGGATGCTATGAATGTTTTATTGCCACTGGTTAATGAAGCTGCTTTCAGCCAATGGCTTAACAGAATATAACCAGGATGTAAGAGGTACACACACACACACACACACACACACACACACACACACCATACATACATATATACACATATATATATATACACCATACATACATGCATGCATACGTATACACACACCATACATACATACATATATATACACACACATACCATACATGCATATATACATATATACACACCATACATACATACATACACACACACACATATATATATATATACACACACACACAGAGGGGGGCGGGTATATAGGTGGAGCCAGTGAGAAGTTATGTAGCCACCCACAGGAGACAGAAGCACTGCAATCTTGCCAGTAAGCCACAGCCACTTTGTGATTAATAGACATGGGTTAATTTAAGATATAAGAGTTAGCCAGAAATACTCTTAAGCTATTGGCCAAACAATATTGCAAATAATATAGTGATTATTTTGATAATCTAGTGATTATTTTGTGGTCTAGGCAGCCAGGAACGAACAAGCAGCTTCCGCCAACAGGCATGAGTCCACCAAGGCTCACTTGGGAGAACCAGCGAGGTCATTAGGCTCACAGTGCATAAGGGATTATGCACAAGAGTTTAGATGTTCTCACAGTATCCCCCTGGAAGGTCTGCACCCAGCAGGGATTATTGCTGTGTCCAGGCTGTGCCCACCTCAAAGAAGGAGACCAGGGTGAGCTCTTTATGAGTCTGAATCTTTACTGAGCCACAAAGACCCGGCTGGAGGCAGATACTCTTGTGACTGACTGCAGGACTAGATGTGGCCCCGGAGCTGAGTGAGCAGGGCATTTACAAAGGTGAAAACCACAGGTTTGGGACATCCCACTAATGTAGCTGTGATGGCTGTTAGCAAGAATGACAGGATATGAACTTTAATAAGAAGAGGGCACAGTTGTGCCATTGCGGGGGTTTCTGTCTGATGACAGGAGAACAGAAAGCCCTGTGGTTACAGAGCAGAAGAACTCTGATTAGCAAAAGTTTCCATAAGTACCCTATGTTGTAAGGAGGCCGCTTGTTTGTCCCCCAGCTACTCAGCCCCAAAATAACCAACCACACAGAAACTGTATTAATTAAATCACTGCTTGACCCATTAGCTCTAGCTTCTTATTGGCTAGCTCTTACATATTAATTTAACCCATCTCCATTAGTCTGTGTATCGCCACATGGCAATGGCTTACCGGGTAAAGTTCCAGGGTCTGTCTCCTGTGGGGCTACATGGCTTCTCTCTGACTCTGTCCTTCTTCCTCCCAGCATTCAGTTTAGTCCCACCCCTCCACACACACACACACACACACACACACACACACACACACACACACACACACACCCGCCTACCTCTATTCCCTGCACAGGCCCAAGACAGTTTCTTTATTCATTAATGGTAATCGCAGCATACAGAGGGGACTCCTACATCAACCCTACATGCCTAAGGGTCAGGCTAAGCATACAGAGTGGACTCCTACATCAACCCTAAGTGCCTAAGGGTCAGGCTAACCTCAGTTTTAGCTTGAGGCTGGGTCAGGGTTTAGCAAACACGTTCTTCTCACTTCAGGATAAAGGCATTCCCACGGCTGTGCAGATGGAATTCCCTCCAGGCATCCCTCCCCACCTCTCCTGAGATCAAATGCAGTAAGGGCAGGATTGCATACAACTGGCTGAGGGTGTGGCTGGACACTCAGGGAGCATCTTACAACCCTTCCTGTCCCCTCCTTCTGTGAGGAAAGTGAGAAATCAACAGATTGCCGTGGTGACGACCCTCCATGAGCAGAACTCCTGATGATAGTGGTTCTGTGCTCACATAGTCCCACAGCACACAGTTAGTTCTCTCCCGACCCATGCCACGAGGGTAGTTTCAAATCAACAAGTCCCCAGGCCAGCAGAGTTCTGGGATCTTGTATCTCCACCTTCAAAGCTGATCTCCAAGGAGCTGTTCATACATTCATCTAGGAAACCCACATCTCTTTTCCTTGTGGGAAAAACACAGTTAGTGATTCTTTTTTTTTTTTAATCCAACCTCCTTGTGCAGGTTCCTGGGAAAGAAGCAGCAAGTCGGAAAGACAGATGGATCACCACCATCTGTGAAGTTATCTTAATTATTATTATTACTGTACTAAACCCACCTATTATGCCCCTTCTGCTGCAGTGCCTTCTATGAAAATTCCTTTCTCCACAAATCAAAGAGGTGTTAGATCACAACCAACTGTGCCAAACGGTGCAGGGGTAACAGAACATTCTGGATTCTTCAAGACCTGGCTGTAGTTCCAGAACAGGATCTTTGAAGGAACTACTTGATTTTATTTAAATCAGGCTTCCTGGGTTGTCAGGGCTAAACAGTTCAACCGTATTGGATTAAGAAACAAAGGGAAATGGCTCACTCAGCAAAGCACTTACATGCACGCTTGGGGATCAGAGTGTGGAGTCTCAGTCCCACACAGAAAGTGGGGCATGGTGGTACAGGCCTATAATCTCAGCACTCAGGAGGTGGAGACAGGAGGATTCCCGAAGCTCATTGGTTAGATTGTCTTGCTAAATCATGCAGCTCCAGGTTCAGTGAGAGATGCTGACCCAACCGTTAGATTCCATTCCTAAAGCTGCCACCAACCTACTCCCTATCTGGCCACTTCCTCCTCCTGAGGCTGACCACCAAGGTCCAGCTATCAAAGCATTAAAGTTCAGTAATCAAAAACCCCCTTCGGCTCACCTAATTACCAGGCCCAAGCAAAACAAACCAACTCGTCCCAGCACCGGGTTTCCCCTTTGCCCATTTGCCTATAGGTCCCATCTGTCTCCCCCACCAGAGGCAGACCTTTGTCCCTCTGGCGAATATCCCTTCCCCTCTCCCTTTTCATCCCCCCACTTTTCCTTTTTTCTTTCTTCTTCCTCGTCTCCTAAACCCATCTTTTCTGGGGTAAAGAAATCCCTTTGTGCTGAGATCTTGGTCTTGGTGTGTCCTTGGTGTGCAGACTCCGGTTCTTTTAGCAGGAAGTGTGTCTCTGGGAAGGGGGCGGGCCTTGAGAAGGTAAAGACAGCAGCATTCTGGGTTGTGCTTGCCTTTTACAAGGTGAGCTGTCAACTTCCCGCACCTGGTGCCCTATGTTCACCCTGCTGTCATGCACTCTAGCCCTCTGGAACTATAAACCCCCGAAAGTTCCTCTAAGTGGCCTTGGCCACGCTGCTTTAGCACAGCAGCAGAGAAGTAACTAACATGGTGGCATATGGCTGTGTCCCAGCACCTGGGAGGCCGAGCAAGAGGAACCTGGCTCATAAACAGAACGCTCATAGCTGACTCTCACCGTGACATCACATGACGCTGGACGTCGAAGCCCATGAGGGGAGATGGAGCCGGAGAGACAGGTTCGAAGTCAAGATTCAAAACTCCCACCTTTTACCTAGAAACCCAACAGCTAACAAGCATGTTGTGACCCCTTTATCAACAACATCTCCGGACACAAGTTTATCAGGGGTGTGTCTCTACGCCAGCAGGAAATCAATAAACACTCGTAAGACGTATACTTTTCTCACATTTTTTTCTGTCTTTAAAATTTGGGGGGCTTCTCACATCGATGGTATTGAAGATCTGGATAAATACACAATAGACGGGAAAAAAAAGTACTGTCCCCCAACAATCAGATGTTTTAGACTATCTTAGACATGACGAGGAGTAGACAGGGCACCACAGAAGAAACGTGGCCACAGGAATGGAAGCAGAAGATAAGACACCAATGTGGGGCCCAGGCCGCCCTCAGAACTCATCGCTGTCCTGCTTCAGTGCGTGCGTTACAGATGTGGATTACAGGTGTGCGCCACCATGCCTGGATATAGGGCCATGTTTTGATTATGGTTTTGAGGTCAGTCGGCTTCCCATCGTCAAGAGGTGTGGGGGAGGGGAGCTCATCACAATAGGGTTCCCCCTTAGAACCAAAGCTTCAACTGAAGCCACATTGTGCAGTATGGTTTTGATGGGGTGTCTTGCGGTTTTTATTGCTGTGAAGAAACACGATGGCCGTGGCAACTCTTACAGAGGAAAATATTTAATTGGTGGGGGGCGGGGCGGGGGACTCATAGTTTCAGAGGTTCAATCCATTCTCATGGTGACAGGGAGCATGGTAGCATGTGGGCAGACGTGGTGCTGGAGAAGTGGCTGAGAGTCCTATGTCTCGCAGGCAACAGGAACTTGACTGAGACACTGGGAAGTATCCCGAGCGCCTCAAAGCCCACCCCCACAGTGACACACGTCCTCCAACGAGGCCACACCCACTCCCACAAAGCCGCACCTCCTAATAGTGACAGTCTCTGAGATTATGGGGGCCAATGACACTCAACACGGGGTGTTGCGGAAGGAGACCCACCTTTTGGGAATGGGATCTCGGGTTTCTTCTCTAGCCCCCCCCCCCCCCCCCGCCCCAAAGGCATCTCTTTCCAGAGCTTCCTTGACCCTGTCTTTCCCAGTTAGTCAGTGTCCTGTTTACAGCCCTTAAGGATTCTCTTACTGTCCTAGGACTGTGGAAACAAAAGATCACAAAGCACATGCCTTAAAGCAACAGAGACCCACCTCCTGTAGTTCCCAAAGCCAGACGTCCAAAGCCAAGGCTGTGGGCAGGAGTGGTTTCTCCTGGATGCCCCTAGGGGGAATCCATGCTCTTCTCCCAGATACTGAACTCCTGGCAACCCTAGGCTTTCCTTGGCCTGTAGCTACATCCCTCCATCTTCTGCTACAGTCACGTGATCTTCTTCCTGTCAGGTGCTATGTCCGCACCAGCTTCCTCAAAGACATAGTGCTCAGTGGACACCATTGGCTCCAACTGACCTCACTGTAACTAAAGATATGGACAAAGCCCTCATTTTCCATTAAAAGCACTCTGCGGTCTAAGGTGGGCATGCACTGGAAGGGACATTTCGACGTATGATGCTACCAGAGGTGGTAGGGTCAGAACCCAGCCCCGGCAACCCTGACTAGCCAGGTTTAGACAACAGCCAATTCAGCACACAAAAACCAATGAAAAGGCAGAGAAAGGAAACTAATTCAGTGCGGTCTCATTTGGAGGAGGAGCGGAAGTCTGATGACTCTAGCCCCAACTCAATCTTCTGGGTCCTGACATAAGGTGCAGGTTTAGATGGAGGGCAAAAAGCAGGAATAACTAAATGGTCATGCTGGGGCTGGAGAGAGGGCTCAGCGGAGAGAAGCTCTGGCTGCTCCTCCAGAGGACCCGGGTTCAGGTCCCACCATCCTCACGGCAGCTCACAGCTGTCTGTAAATCCAGTTCCAGGGGACCTGAAACCCAAGGCAAAAGATAAGAGTAAATAAGTGTGTGTGTGTGTGTGTGTGTGTGTGTGTGTGTGTGTGTGTGAGAGAGAGAGAGAGAGAGAGAGAGAGAGAGAGAGAGAGAGAGAGAGAGACATACGCATCACCATCTGGGCTCCAGTCTCCCGCACGGTAGTCTTGTGACTCAGAACTGTGTGGTTCCTTTTTTGGGAGACAAGTTCTCCCTCTGGCTGGCATAGCTCCCAGTCATTTCCTTTTCCCAGAATGAGTTTCAGGGGAAATTCTACTTCTGCGAGGTCCACTGTTTCAATACTCTGATAGGCAAAGGGAGGGGCACAAGTGACTCTTTCAAATATCTTCACTCCTGTCATTCGGTCATCTGTGATCCTGCATCCTTCTCCAGCTTCCTTGAGCCCCCAGCCACGCATAGGAGGAGGATTCTGAGGGTTTGGGGCATATCCAGGTGAGCAAGGGCAACCAGTCAGGGTCTGATCCCGTCCCAAGGGTTTCTCTGTGCTCTTCCTTGCAGACCTATTAAGGGTGTCCTGAGGGCGGCAGCTGAATGACATTGTCACCCCACGGAATTTCGGAATTTGGAATGAATCTCTTGGCCTGGAAATCCCAATACTAGGTACCTGTTCGGTGGGAGTTAGCCGTGTGTGTGTGTGTCTGTGTGTGTGTACATGTGCGTGTGTGTGTGTGTGCCTGCTGCCTGTCCTCTGTATGTATGTACTCCTACAGAATGATCTCTGGAACCTTCCACTTCACAAAGCCAGCCAGTGCCTGCAGTCAACCCAGACACCCCAGTAAAGCACCCGCTCTGTCCAGAACCTTCACTTCTCTGCTTGTCATCACCTCATTTTGGGAGCACAGCTGAGGTGTTAGCCATTAATAATAGAACCTCTGAAGGGCTCTCCCAGGCCCAAGCATGGCAGACATGGCACCAACAGGCCTTGCCCTTCTCACTTCCCTCTCCCTTGCTAAGATATTACAAGATTCCCTGTTTAAGCATTTCCCATTCCTAAAGCTAGCCACCAAGGTCCTTTCCCTTATTTGGCTACTTTCTTATGCCTGACTCATTTTTTGAGGCTGATCACCAAGGTCCAGCTATCAAAATTCATTGCTTGGCTACACTAACATGTCCAATTAGGACTTACCAACTCATCCTTACACAGGCTCCCCCCTTTTCATTCTCCTTAAAAAAACAACCCCTGCAGAAACTCCTGCTGTCTTTCCCACACACACACACCTCCTCTTGTCCCCCATGAGGTAAATAAAATCTTTGTGCTGAGAGCTTGGTGTCTGGGTGGGTACTGTACCCACCCTGAGGCCCCTTTCCATCTCTACCTGGCTGTCTTGTGCAGGGGCCTCACATGAGCTCCACAGCCATCTGAAGGTGAGAAGTTCCAGACACCATTACCAGCTAGCCATGTTGCTCTTAGGCTAACACGGTGGTGTTTATAATTGGCCCATTCACAAGACTGTGACGTGCATGGAACCTGGCTGTCTCTCTCCATTCTGTCAGCCAGGATGGGCCCAACACTTGGAAGATGGTCCATTTTCTGTGAAATATTTAACTATATAAAGATGTGTTGTATTTGTTTGTGCTGTGGAATATTACTTACTGTGTAGAAGTGTGTTACATTTATTTCTTCTCCCTTTGTTAATGATGTAAGGATGGGTTACATTTGTTTCTGCTCCTTTTGTTAATGATGTAACGATGTGTTGCTTTTTTACCTTGCCTGCCTAAGGCATCTGATTGGTCTAATAAAAAGCTGAATGGCCAATAGCTAGGCTAAAGAGGGAAAGGCAAGGCTGGAGGGCAGAGAGAGGATAAATAGAAGGAGGAATCTAAGCTTGAGATGACTGAGAAAAGAAGAAAGAAGGGAAGGGAGAGAAAGAGAGGGACACACACGCCTGGTCAGAAGCTAGGCAGCTGCCAACCAAACACAGAGACATCAGGATGGTAAAATATACAGAAAGAATGAAAGGAAAAAGACCGGAGGCAAAATGTAAATGAAGAGAAGCAGATTAATTTAAGTTAAAGGGGAAAAGGCTAGCCAGAAACAAGCAGAAGCTAAGAACGGGCATTCATAACTAGTAAGACTCTGTGCCGTGATTTGGTAGATAGCCCCCAAAAAAAGGTCATACACTCATTCACACAGCTGTCAGATCCAAGCTTGTAGTCCACCCTCTCCATTTTGGCCACAGGGCAGCGTGGACTCCCCTTGCTGCAACTGCTTTACAAGAGCGAGTAACTGGAGAGATGGAAGCAAGCTACACATCTTAAGGCCTGGACTCCAAGTCCTCCAAGTCCATGTCTATTGACTGAATACTCTGACTGATTTAAATCATTTTTTCACGTGCATTCATTGCCATACATTAGAATATTTTGAAATGTCTTTGTTACCATATTCAGCCTTTCCATCAAAACACCACACCCAAGCGGCACAAATGCACACTTCCCCTACAAAGTTTGGATGCATCAGCGTTTGGTAGTTTGGGGGCCGCACGATGGCTCAGGGGTTAAAAGCGTGTGCTGTTCCGGCAGGATATGAATTTGGTTTCTGACACCCACGCTGGGTGAGTCACAGTCGCCTGTGACTCCAGTTCCATGGGCTACAACACCCTCTGCTTGCCTCCAGGCACACCCATGCACATAACACACACACACTCACACAAACCTCCTCCCCCAATACACACAACTAATAAACTAAAATCAAATTGTTACTTAAAAATGAAAATTTTGTTGAAAACTCTCTTACTTTGAGGAAACCATGGTTGGAATGATGGCGCAAACCCGTAATTCCAGAACTCTGATGGTTTCTGGAGAAGGGTCGTGAGTATGAGGTCATGGCTCAACAACTATATAGACCAGATCCAAAAGAGGGAACACTGAACCTTCTTCATAGAAAGAATTAGCTACTGCAAGTAGCTCTGTGTCAGGCACGGGGAGGGGGGAGGACAGAAAACATGTGTTGAGCACCAGCTGTAACCAGCATGCATGTATGATCTCATTTAAGTCTTAAAACGTATGACATGTGAGATGCTAAACCCCAAAGAGGCTCAGGTCCAGCTTCCTGGGACCTGTGGCAAGGACACACTATTTTTAAGATGTCAGGATACTTGGCCTTGGGAATTAAAGATCGTACACGCACAGACACAGAGAGATACATACAAACTACATACACATGTGTGCACACACACAGACATACACACACACACACATGCAGGCAGATCTATACACATACGCATACACATGTGTGCGTGCATGCACGCACACACACACACACACACACACACACCATGACAGAGGACAGAGGGCAGCTTGGAGAGTTGGTCTTTCTTCCATTATGTGGGTTCTGGAGATTGAACCCATCAGGTTGGGTGACAAGTGACTTCTCCCACTGAGTCATCTTGGTGGCCCCAAAGAAGAGTCTGGCCTTGACAGAAAGTCTCGGTCTAAGCACCCAGGCCATTCCGAAGGGCTGGTGGTAAAGTCTCACCCACAGGGCCCCAACCAAACAGGGCCTTGGTGAAGCCTTGTCCCCAGTGTGAGGGTCTTGCAGGTAGAAGCTCTGAGAGGAAACTGTTGGAAGGTGGAGCCCTTGTGAGTGGGATGATGTCTTTATTTAAAGACACGGGAAGGAGGAGGCCACCTGCTGTCTCAGAGGAGTGACCTCCCTAGAACCCACCATGCTGGTCCCCTGCCTGGTCTTGGGCTTTTAGTCTTCAGTATCCCAGGGAGTAAGCGCTGAGGTTGGGGACGTAACTCAACTGATAGCATGCTTGCCTAGCACGCAAGAAGCCTGGGTTTGATCCCAGGGGTCACATAAACAGGGCACGGTGGTGTGCACACCTGTGATCCCCTGGGAGGTAGGGGCAGGAAGGTCATCTGTTCAAGTTATCCTTGGCTACACAGTGAGTTCAAGACAAAACTGTTGTCTGGGTGGAGCTGTTTAAGCCATTCAGACAACCTGTGATTTTGCTCTGTGTGTGTGTGTGTGTGTGTACAGGTGTACAATCGAGTGTGCAGGTCAAAGGTTGACCTCAGGGTATCCTCCTCTATCCCTGTCCCCTGTCCACCTTCTCCTTCTTCTCCTTTTCCTTCTCCTCTTTCTCCTCTTTCTTCTTTCTTCCTCCTTATCTTCTTCTTCTTCCTCCTCCTCCTCCTCCTCCTCCTCCTCCTCCTCCTCCTTCTCCTCCTCTTCTTCTTCTTCTTCTTCTTGCTGTTCTTATTGTTCTCTGTCCCCTTCTTTTCCTCCTCCTCTCTCCTTTTCTTGGGACAGGCCTCTCTCTCATTAAACCTGTTGCAGAAGACATCTGAGATGGCTCAGCTGATAAAGTACTTTCATATAACCAAAACACCTAAGAACAGTCCTTATAACCCCTGAGTGGTGGTGTGAATGAGAATGTCCCCCACAGGCTCATAGATTTGAATGTTTGGTCACCAAGGAGTGGGGCTGTTTAAAAGGGTTACAAAGATTAGGAAGTGTGGCCTTGTCAGAGGAAGTGCATCATTGGGGGTGGGGGTAGACTTTGAAATTTCAAAAGCCCAGACAAGCACAGTCTGACTCTCTGGGCCTGTGGCTCGTGAGGTAGCTCTCAGCTACTTCTCCAGCACCATGCCTGCCATGCCTCCCACCATGATGATAATGAACCAAGCCCCTGAAACTGTAAGCCATCCCCAGTTAACTGCTTTCTCTTCTAAGCGTTGCCTTGGTCATGGTGTCTCTTCATAGCACCATGTGACTAAGACATCATTAAAAAAAAATGATAGATTCAAAGGATCATTTCTATAAACCCAGCACTCACACTCACACTGCTAGGAGAATGGGCCAGAACTTTGCATACACAGCACAGGGGCAGAAATAATAAGAGAGATTTTTTTAAAATACAGGGTTTCTCTGTGCAGTGTTTGGAGCCTGTCCTGGAACTCACTGTGGCTCAGGCTGGCCTTGAACTCACAGGGATCCATCTGCCTCTTCCTCCTGAGTGCAGGGATTAAAGGCAATCATTGCCACGGCCCAGCTGGTGATGTTTGTCTTTAATTCCAGCACTCAGGAGGCACAGACAAGAGGATCTCTGTGAGTTGGAGGCTAGCCTGCCTGGTCTATATATCAAGTACCAGGACAGCTAGGACTATAAAGAGAGACCTTGTCTCAAAAAAAAAAAAAAGCAAAAAGCAAGTTGCCTTCTGACCGTCACATAAGTGCGTATGCAAAGACACGTGGTGTATAAAATATATTTTGAAAGTTGCTGGGCTTGTGAGACGGCTCAGCAATAGAGGCACTTGTTGCTAAACCTGAGACCTAAATCAGATCCCTGGAACCCACATGGAAGGTGAGAACCTGCCCACAAGTTATCCTCTGACCTCCACACACATGTGCCCCATACAAATAAAATAAATGTGCTTTTTTTCCTTAATTAAAAAATTGTTGCAGACATAGAGTCAAGGTAGCACTGGCTGTCTTGGAGATAGAAGGGCCAGTCTCTGAGTCTAGTATGATGACAAGAGTCCCTCAAAGTACAAAACAGAGTAGGACCAGGTGGAGAAAAGCCCGTGACCATGGCAGCAGGGTCAGCATGACCCAATAGAGAGAAAGAACAATGTGACCCGTTTTGGCTGGAGATAGAGAAAGGGAGATAGGAGCCAACTTGCTGCCTTTGAAGCTCCTCCTCACAGCCTGGGTGTGTGGCAGCCTTTCAGTTTTCCAATCTTGCTAGGATGGGTCTGGCTGCATGTTTGCAAAATCACTACAGCAGGCTGGAACAATAAAGACCCTTAACTATCTGGCATGAGGAGACGTCCAATGGCAGTTTGCTGCGGTGGCTTACGAGCCGTCCCGTCTCTTCCCTCTGTCATCCTCGGCACGTTGTGTTGCTTTTTATCTGAGGACTGTGGCTTCCTGGCTGCAAGATGGCTGCTGCAGCACCGAGCATCTTGTCCTCAGGCAACTGCGTTCAACTCAAGAGACAGGGAAGGGAAGAGCATAGTAAATTCATGACTTTCATCGGGAGGCAAAAGGCTTCCCCATATAGAATCTCCCTGTCAGAACTCTGGCATGGCCACCCGTAGCTTCAAGGAGTGATGGGAAAGACCGTCCTGGGCAAAGTGCCCTGCTTAGTTTAGCCTGATCACAGTTGTTCTTCTTTGTTTTGTTTTGTTCTGTTTTTTGTTGTTATTGTTGTTGTTTGGGGTGGGATGTTGAGACAGGGTTTTTCAAGACAAGGTTT
Source organism: Myodes glareolus (assembly GCF_982192425.1). Lineage (NCBI taxonomy): Eukaryota > Metazoa > Chordata > Mammalia > Rodentia > Cricetidae > Myodes > Myodes glareolus. The sequence continues at coordinate 42,513,227 of NC_142051.1, read as the reverse complement.
TTCTCTATAGCTTTGGAGCCTGTCCTGGAACTAACTCTTGTAGACCAGGCTGGCCTTGAACTCACAGAGATCCACCTGCCGCTGCCTCCCCAAGTGCTGGGATTAAAGGTGTGCGCCACCACACCGATCACAGTTTAAACCAGGGTTTGAGGAGGGGCCCACTGTCCTTGAACCCAAGAAACTGAGCAAACTCAGGTTCTATGTTCTGTCTGCAAAGAGTTGGGGTGGGGAAAAGGACAAAGCATGCATGCCACACATAATGACATGTGTCACATCCATGACCTTGGGGTGTTTTCAGGTTGACCTTATGAGTCTGTTAAGGTAGAAACAGTCCCTTGCTTTTGTCCAGTTGATGTCCTTCCCACTTTCTTCTGGTGGGTGGGCCTTAGTCTCTGGCGTAAAGCCAATTCCTCAGTTACTGGGACTCATGTCTTGGATTGAAACTTCTGACAGCTAGGTGCACTGTATCATGGCTTGGGCCCTGTTCCTCCTGCGGTACCCAAAGGAATGCGGTATGATTCAGTTATTTGGAGGATATTAAAGAAAAACATCATATGAGAGATTATTTTTTCAAGTTCTCTGAAGTATTTTCCCCCAAGATCTGCTTATTTTTATTTTGTGCATGGGTATTTTTCCTGCATGTATGTCTGCACACTATGTATGCCTGGCACCCACGAGAGGCCAGAAGAGGTACAAGACAACTGTAAGCGGTCACGTGAGTACTGGGACCAGAGCTAAAGAGCAGCTGGTGCTCGCTCTTAACCACTGAGTTGTCTCCCTAGATCTGGATTGCTTGGTTGTTGTTTTGATACATGGAAAACAAAAGTGTTTTGTTTCTGAGAACAAAAAAGAAAGGCATAATGATGAACGCCTATAATCCCAGCCTTTGGAAGGCTGAGACAGGAGGATCCCTGGGAGTACCAAGCCAGGCTGGGCTACACAGTGAGTTTCATGAGACCCTGTCTCAAAAAAGGAAAAAAAAAGAATTAGAAAGAATAAAGATAACAGCCAGGTGGTGGTGATACGCACTTTTAGTTCCAGCACTTGGCAGGCAGAGGCAGGGGGATCTCTATGAGTTCAAGGCCAGCCTGGTCTACGGAGTGAGGGCCAGGACAGCCAGGGCTACACAGAGTCACAGGAGTCCAGCATTGTACCAGGACAGTCGCAGAGCTGTCTTCTGTGAATGACGTTTAGCAGCTAAACAGAAGTGAATACAATTCTAACCAAGATCTGTTCAGCCACTTGTAGACATTCTTGAACTCAGCAGAGGACCAAGGCTGACATTTCGGTGGTTTGATGAGGAGACGTAATTCGCTGATGAGGAGTGAAGTATTTATGAGCTGTAACAGTAAAGGCAACAATTTTCACCTGGGCACCCGCCATGCAGCACACACCACCATTCTGACTAGAGCTCCCACTGGATCGATGCTGCACACACCCGGAGGAGATATTCAGGTTCCGAGAGGTACACTTTCAGGACTATTCTGAGTCCATCCGTTGCTAAGAGTAACTTGGAAGTACTGCAGCGGGGATCTCAAAACTAGAGAAACAAGCTGCAATGCCATGCCCCACTCTGGTTAACGGGCACACCGCTGGCATGGCTGGTATCTGGTGTGATAAAAAATGCTGATATTTAACCACGACAGTTTGGGTTCTAATGACGGGAAACAGAAGATTAGGCATATCGGACTGGAAAGTGGGTGTGTTGGGTAACAGTGTCACAAGTAATAAACTCACAAATTAGTTCATTAATGATAATGATAATATTAATTATAATAAAAGTGTATTGTGCAGCAGGAGGGTTTAAGGACACAACTAAAACTACTTTTAACTTTCACCTCATCTCCAAATAGAAAAATGTCGGTTCCTCCAAGTTTAATCAGCGTCACGGCTTTCAGCTCAGACCTGAGTTATGCAGAGCCCAGTGACCTGGGACTGGCTGGTCCAGAACACACTTGCCAAGAAGACACCTATTTTAAAGGTTACTACACATGTGTGCCTGCACTTTGGGGTCACACAACAAAGCACGAGAACACAATCCACCCACAAGCCCAGACTGCAAGGATAATGGCGGTGCCGCCGTTAACTTAGACTCAGAGGGCTGCGGCGGGGTGTGTGATGCCGGGAAAGCTACACGCCAGCAATAAACAGGGACGGCATGCTTCTCAGAGTCTCCCTCCTCTGATTCCAGCCTGTGGCGGTCCCTCCATTCCTCAGTCAACGCTTGGTGTAAAACACAAGCTTTTATCACGGAGCTGTGGAAGTCTTTGTGAGAAGCCACCTCCCTCTTTGTCATTTACGCCAAGACTTGTGTGAAAATGGGAGAATCTGCCGATTTCCAGGGTGTGCTCAGCCTCCCCCCAAAAAGGCACAGCAGGCTTGTACCCTGAGCTGTAGAAATCTCTAACCTGCCAACGAAGCTACTCCCAGGGGAGTTTGCTATTTTACACCTGTTGCTTAAAATAGAGTCACTCGCCAAAACCACAGGCCCACAGTACATTCTAGAGAACTCTACCAGGGCAGATGCGTAGAGCGTGTCTGTAACATAAGATCATACTCAGTCAATGTTATCACATTGTAGAGAATAACCTGTTGTTTTAGAGAGGGCTTCTACTGCTACCATGAAACACCATGACCAAAAAGCAAGTTTGACTTACACTTCCAGAGGGCTATTAATCGTTGAAAGAAGTCAGGGCAAGCAGGGTAGTGGTAACACACACTTTTAATCCAGCACTTGGGAGGCAGAGTCAGGAGGGTTTCTATGAGTTCAAGGCCAGCCTGGTGAAAGAAAGAAAGAAAGAAAGAAAGAAAGAAAGAAAGAAAGAAAGAAAGAAAGAAAGAAAGAAAGAAAGAAAGAGGGAAGGAGGGAGGGAGGGAGGGAGGGAGGGAGGGAGGGAGGGAGGGAGGGAGGGAAGAAGAAGAGAGAGGAAGGAAGGAAGGAAGGAAGGAAGGAAGGAAGGAAGGAAGGAAGGAAGGAAGTTAGTTAGTTCCAGGGGCTGCCAGCACTCCTTTCTTACTTTGGGATGGGGATTCTTTGACGCTGTCCTCAAAAATGAGGACGCACAGTGCAGATTCCTCTCCCACACCCAGCATTTTCCCACTTGGTTCCCTGGCAAGGCTGCCTCTCTGCCCTCTCTTGCTCCCTGCCCCCTCCAGGCGGTCACCCTTTTAAAGCTGGCTTGGATGACCTCTTCTGTGTACCAGATCACAGCTGCGTCTGCCTTGAATCCATGTAGCCATAAAGATGGACCTCCAGAAAGAGCTGAGTAAATGTTGACTCGGGCAACAAATGGCTGGCTGTAAAGAGTGCCTAGGAGTTAAACAGATCAATAGGGCTGGGGGCAGGGGAAGCTTCAAGGATGAATAAAAAGGAATCTGGGGACCAAGGAAATGATTTATTCTCTGGGGCTAAGGGTTACGTGGCTATATATGTTTGTGAAAATTCATGAAACTGTAAACTAGAGAGGGTGTAATTAGTTGTATGTACATTATAGACAATAAAGGTTATTGTTGTCGTTGTTCGGGAAGGAAAAGAAAGAGGAGGGAGAAATAAAGAGAGCAGCAGGCTCGATTTCACAAAACCCTTATCCGGTGGGATGGGGGTTGAGGTTCAGGAACGTTCCTTTTAAAATAAAATATCTACTGTGAGTCTATCTTGGTGGCTAGGCAGAGACCACACACAGCAAAGCAAGACCGTAGCAGGTCTGAAGAAGTAGCCCCTAGACAGGGCTGGGTCACCGATCATCCTCTACCCCCTGCAGATACACACCTTCCCTACCAGTACTCAGGGCACACAGGGAGCTTGGTTTATGAATCCCATCATTGACCCATCAAGGTCATTAAGAACTTAAGCTTAAAACAAAACAAAACAAAAAAACTTTGAAATCTTTAGGAAATTTTTTAGGTTAATTCAATCCCAATTTCAGGAAAGGAAAAGATTTTTTTTCTTTAAGAAAGCATTAAGCCTCAATGGAAAGGTTGGTCATTTTTGTTTACATTAAAATTAAGAGTATTTTTTTTTCACCTAAAAACAGCGAAAATTTTAAGCCAAGCAGTGGTGGCACACACCTTTAGACCCAGCACTCGGGAGACAGAGGCAGACGGAGTTCAAGGCCAGCCTGGTCTATAGAGTGAGTTCCAGGACAGCCAGGGCTACACAGAGAACCCCTGTTGTGAGAGAGAGCAAGCGAGAGAGACAGAGAGAGAGACAGAGAGACAGAGACAGACAGCGACAGAGAGACAGAGACAGAGTGAGAGAGAGAGTGAGAGAGAGAGAGAGAGAGAGAGAGAGAGAGAGAGATCTTGACTGTACCGGGAGAAGAAACCTGCAGAGCACATATTTGACAGAATAGTACAAGAATGCGTACCGGGCCCCTATAAATAGATTTCCTACTTTATTTTCATTGGTCTGTTTGCCATCTTAAAATTCTGAAACAAGGCGCCTGGTGCTAATCCACCCAATGGCTCTCTCACCGTCTCCACTGGTTCCTGGCAATGTCATCATGCACTGGATACAGGCTAAAGGCTTCTGTGTCACACTCCAATCTTGGCTTGTTCTCCCACGTGTGACCCAGCAGCCAAGTCTCCCTGTCTTGGGACAAGACACACCCAGTAATTCTCATGTCTCTGCAGAACCCTGTTCTGATCAGGTCACTTGTGCCCAGCACCTCCTCGCTGAGATTACTGCAGTCAATCCTCCGGTCTTCTGAGAGGGCCACACCCCTCTGCTAGTCAAACTGCAGCTCAAACCTTAAGACAGCAGCCAAAATGATCCCTTGGAGGCACAGTAGATTCTGTTTCTCCTCTTAAAAGGAAAAACAAGCTCCCACACACTTCCAGATTTCTCAAATGAAAATCCGGCTCCCGATCCTGGTCTTGGGTTCTGGATAATCAGAATCTCTCACCTCACCAGTCCCTACTAACCGCTGTTTACCCTGTGTCCACCACATGGGCCTTCCTGCTGTCCGGACGTGATCCACCTCAGGGCCTTCGCACTTACTGCCCCCTTTGCTGGAAGGTTCTTCCCTCAGCATCTGCATGTTCCTCTCCCTTCTATCCTTCAAACTTTTGTTCAAAGGTCCTCTGTTCAGGGACTCTTCCCGGGCCATTCAGTCTTTCTGCAGGACTGTTTCTAGCCCCATATCCAACTGTATTGTGCCCTATAGAACTAAGTTACCATTTGGAATGTATACATTGATTGGTTGGTTGGTTTCCGATAGCACGAGTACATATAGAATCTATAGAATCCTGCTGCTCCATTTCAGACATCTCCTTAGATGCTAACTTTTCAGGAGGCCTTCCGTGATCACCTAGTCTAGGTTACAGATCAACCCACCTTCAGTTCACATTCTCAGTTCCTTACAAGCTCCCCGACACACACACACACACACACACTTGCTACCAAAGGGGCAGACTCTGCTCCATCCCTGGTCATTCCCTGTGGCTAGGATTTCTCTTCATCCCCAGTAATACACAGCACAGCAGGGAACCAGAAGCCAGCACCTTCCCTATGGACCCAGCCCTGAGCTCTCTCCAGGGCAGCCTCAGGGGAACCCTGCCCTCATTTATTAAGGCTGGACTCATTGCCACCAAGTAAGAACTGATCTTGTCATCCAAATAGAAAAAGTCAAGTCAGCAGACCCTGTGTCTGAGGTCATTTGGGGAAAAGCTCTGGTGTCCTGGGACCCCCCTCCAAGCTAACCAACCACATGCTCATTGGGCAATTGCCCTCCAAGCTCTGCCCAACTTTCTCTGACAAGGAGTCTTTGGTCTGCCCTTAGATTTGTTCAGTTGTTTGGTTGGTTGTTTTCCTATAGCACAGGTGGCAACAGGGACAACTTTTGACCTAAGAAGTGTTTTAGACACTTAACTGCCATTGTAACACACACACACCTAACTTAATATGGCCATGCACAACGTCTTGGTTTTCTAGAACATTCAATGTGGGCAACAGAGAGCTACCCTTCTGCTATTTATTGCCTGTCATTAAGGGTAACGGTTCTTCCCAACAGCGCAGACTTACTTATTGATGAGCCCGCCATTAATAAGCGGTTCACAACATATAATTACAAGTCCCTGAAGACCTCAGTTCTTTGAATTTTTAGGTGATCTGCTCACACAGTACAGGGAACAGTTTCTCAAATGTTAGACAACAACATTCAAAGATGGACTTTGTTTCGCACAGGGTGGGTGCTGGAAAACAAGATTCTGTCAGACTCCCTGGCTGGACACATGCTAGAGACGAATGAAATCCCGGGTACTGGCTCTGTAGGGCAGGGACAGGTTTTATTGGGTTCTCGGTCCCTTGTTGTTGGTGCATGCAGCAGTTCAAGAGGTTCAGCCAAGGCTGGAAACATGGTTTAGCAGTCTAGAGCACTTCTTGCTCTCCAGAGAAGTTAAGTTCCCTGTACCCATGTCAGGAAGCACCAGGGGACCCGACACTCTCTTCTGAATGCGCAAATACAATACGTATATGAAAACACAATTGATAAAAACTCAGAGAGAGAGATTGGGGTTCACCCTGAAGGTCAGAAAAGCAAAACAGCCAGCCACTGGCTCTTACCTCAGTCCGGAAATGGCGATCCTGCCTCCAGGAATCTCAAAATGAGACTAAGAGCTGTCTCCTCCCATCTTGTATTCCCCTCTAGTTCTGGGATTAAGGGTGTGCACTCCTACCAGCCTGGTTTCTATGGCAAGCTAGTGTGGCTACTGGGATTCAAGGTGTGGTCACTACTGCCTGGTCTGTAAGGCTGGTCAATGCAGCTGCTTTACTTTTCTGATCTTCAGGCCAGCTTTCCTTATTAAAAATACAAGTGAAACACCATTATACACATACATACTTTTTAATTTTAAAAGCTTTAAACGTGTTGGCCAACTCACTTTGGGCATCATTAATTTTATAAACAAGAGTTCACGACTAGTAACTAGGTATTAGCCACCTGTGTCACCGGTAAACTCATCACTGCTATTCTCTGGCCTGGTGTTGGTCAAGGGCACAGCGAATAGAACTTTCAACCAACATCTCCTCCGGTGACCCGACCCATCTGGCTGACAGTTCATCATCCCCCCCCTCTTCTCCCCCTCCCTGGATTCCCGCCTGGCCTCCTCAACTGCAGCGGCTATAAGAGCCATTGTAGTCTGTCCAGCTTAAACAACAAATTCTTACCTGTTGAAGCTGGAGGCTGGGCAGTTTGGGATCCAGGAGCTGGCTGATGAGGGATCCAAGAGCTAGCTGATAAGGGATCCAGGAGCTGACTGATGCAGGACCTAGGAGCTGGCCAATGCCGAATTCAGGAGCTGGTTGATTCGGGATCCAGGAGCTGGCCGATGTGGGGGTCTCGTGGCCACCTCCTTGATGACCTGCTCATGAGAGTCTTCTGTCCCCACACGACAAATAAATACCTTTTCTACCATCTAAGTACTAACCAGGGGTAGACTTGCTTAGCTTCCAAGACTAGGCACATTCAGGATGATGTGCCCACTGATAAGGACCCCTTCTCAAGGGCACTAACCTTGCCCACCAGGCCCCTCCCAAAGACCCAACACCATGTCCTTACGGAGCAGGTTTCAACATTTGAATTTCACGTAGACACTTTCCTGGTCTACAATTGAATGTCCCAAGGGTAGAATACAGGTCTTGTAACACCAAGGTCTTTTTAACCCTTGAAGTTCACAGATCTGTTCTCTGCCCCACCCCACATGAAGTCTATGCATAGAATTCAGGGGTCTAAGCTGAGCAAGATGGTACACCCCTTTAAGGTCAGCACTCAAGAGGCAGATGTCTGTGAGTTTGAGCTCAACCTGGTCTACAAAGCAAGTTCCAGGACTCTGTCCTGAAAAACAAAAACAAAAAACAAAATTCAGAGTCCGTGATTTGAAGTAAAGTAAACACACATCTTTTTCCGTTGACTGTATTTGCCACACCTCTGACTTCCTTGTCAACAGAAGCTGTGTGTTCTGCATTGTACTGCACCTGCTGTGTGTCTTGAAGCAAACACTGGAGAATTGAACCCGCCGACCCATCTCTTACTGACCTCTACAACATGCAAGTGCCGCCACTGTCTTTATAAGAGCTTGATAGCTAGGCTTCAACAGCTCTAGCTGTCTCTGCAATCGTGTGTGTGTGTGTGTGTGTGTGTGTGTTGAGGTGTGTTATTCTGGGCATGCATCTATAAGCATTTATTGCCAAAGGAGTCCATAGCCTAGGTAAGAATGGTTCTCTGACAGACCTGAGACTCCTCATGACCCACGGCTCAGCCTTCAGCACATGGCTCTCTTTCCAAGCTTCTGGGTTGAGAATTTTCAGTGTTGTGTTTAAAATCCCCACCCACCGGCAACATCTGATAGCTTCGTGGCTTAGAACCATTTTACCTACCAAGATTGAATCAAGTGATGCGGATTCAAAGACGGAGATCTCATGTAGGACATGTATAGAGAATCTGTCCTAGAAGGAGTGGGATGTGGGATCCAGCGCATGGAGTCGGCGTGGAGGGGAGAATCGGAACTCTATCTGAGGTCACCACTCTGAACTGCTGCATGGAGCAGACCTCAGGGAAGAAGGTACCCTGGGGTAAAGAGGGGTCTGCAGGATTCAGACGACAGTCAACCCACTGCTGGACAGATGCTGTGACCCCAGAGGGCTTCTGTGGCACAACGCCCTGATGCCTGCCTCTGTCTGTGTCCTGCAAATGGCTCTCTCGCCCTCCTTTGCTCTCCGCCACACCTGGCTTGTTCATTCTCCACGTGTCTCATTACCCAGCCACTAACAAATCTGAAACTGGGAGCAACCAGAGACGGCAACAGCCAAGCCCAACTGGGAGGTCCCAGATATGGCAGCTGAGGTCTGGGTCACCGGGAAGACCTTGTCCCTCCCTCCCACGTGCTCCCACGTGCATGCGTGTTGCCAGGAGCAACCGGGCTGGCTCCTCCCTTACACGGCAGGCCGCAGGTCATAAGCTCCACCTGTTCTCCAGACCAAAGTCACTGAAGCAAGGCCTTTCTCTAGTTTCCCCCCTTTCCCCCTTCAGAATCTCCTCCTCAGTTTCACTTCCCATTTCTGCTTCAAGAAATGGGACGCGGCGGGAGCACACGCTCAGCCCCTTCCACGCAACCCCATCTCCCAGAATCCTCTCCTTCAGGTCCTTTCCCACGGCCACATCTACTTGACACTCTGGTTACTGTGACCCACCCCCTGCCTTGTCCCTCTTCCTCCCAGTCCCCACTGGCCAGGTAGACACACTGTCACCAGCCGGGTTAAATGCCAGTTTCTTCCCAACAGCTGGGTGGCAAACCAAGCTTCCACACCGGCTCCTGCCTCCTGCACCCGTATTGGCCCTGGGATTTCACTTAGCCATGATTTCACTTCCTGCACCTTCTGCTTCCTGAGCTCAGCAGTGCTTTGCAAACATTACACGGAAAATTCCAGAACTAAATAATTCTCAGACTTTCAGTTGACTACTCTCGGAGCCACACGGCGGAGTCTTATGAAGTCTTGATTCGTGCCTCACAGGAAGGAATCAACCCCCATACGGTGTACCCTACTCTCTCTGCCGCTCATCCATCACTTAGCGGTCTCTCTCATCATATAGACCGTCAAAGAGCACAGTACCCTTTGGTGGTAACTTAATGCGGCGTCATACTTGGGACTACGCCATCTAGTGGCGGGATGAGTGCAGCACTGGAAGGAGGAAGGGAAAAGGAGGAGAAACAGAGAGCACATGTGTTTTCGTTTATTACCTTTATATTTAATCTAAGTGCGCACGCCACGCGTGCGTGTGAGTGCACAGCGGGGGGGGGGAGCACGTGTGCCGCAGCACACAGGTGGAGATCAGAGGATAACTTTGTGGAGCTGGTTCTCTCCTTCCATCTTCCCAGGATCTAATTCAAGTCACCTGACTTAGGAAGCAAGTCCCTTTACCTGCCATCCCTTTATCTGATGACCCATCTGGCCGGTTCTTGTTTGTTTTAAAATGCTATTTATTATTGCGTGAGTAGGCATGATGTGTGTGTGGGTGCACAGGCCACAATGAGGACCTAGAGGTCAGAGGACAACTTGCCAAGAGTCATTTCTTTCTCCCACTTTTACAGGACACCTGGGGATTGAACTCGGGTTGCCAGGCTGGCCTCGAGCTCACAGAGACCCACCTGCCTCTGCCTCCTGAGTGCTTGGATTAAAAGCTCACGCCACCACTGGGCAGGAGGATCTCTGTGAGTTCAAGGACAGCCTGGGTATATTCTGCCCTGCCATAGGCCAAAGCAGCTTTATTCATTAACCAATAAAAATGACACATAAACATAAGGACATCCCACATCAAAACACCACCAGATACAAAAGTGTCAGAGCTTTATGACATAGGGGTCACTGTGTGTGGATAGGAAACTCTGTGTCCCTCCTGGTGCTGTTCTGTGCTTCTGTCTCTTATATTTTTTTATACCTCTGTTCCTTTTGCTTAATAATTCTAATCCTCAGGTTCCTGCCCTGGGACGTAGGAGTTACGTCGAAGCTGGACTTCGACAGATGTCAGACCAACGTGGTGCCTTCGACAGATAACACGCAATGTTTGGCTTAGGATGCACAGCAGAAAACACATGGACGTGGGGCCAGCGATACAGGAGAAAATGTGAAGAACCCTGCCAAGCGGATATTACACCACAGGTATGGAGGTGAGAATTAAGTGCCCGATAGTTGTCAATAATAGACAATGAAAGATAATAAGGAAGAAAGGCGGGGGTGATTTATAGGGAGTAAAATTGTATATAGCTGTAGATTCGGGACATTTACTTGGGTATACTTGATAAACAGAGGGCCTGGGGTGGAGCAGAAACAAATGCAGAGATATTTAGAGTTTGTAGATAATATTAGGCTCCCTCCTCCGCACTGACTACAGACAACTCCAGCTGCAGGACTTGGAGAGGTCAAGGTGTGGCCTCACCTGTGCCACAGCGAGGGCTGCTGAGTGGGCAGGGCAATGAAGGAAGCTCAGCCCAGCAACGACCTGGATTGCCACTGAGAGTATGGCTGCCCACACACGCGTGCTATAGCCAGCTGAGCCTGGCCCGTGCTGTGCCTGCCGTGGAACCAGGAACGGTGGGAAACAGGAAAGTTTGGAGGGCTGTGCGTCGCGCAGCCAGCACCCAAAGCAGGGAATGGCTAGAGGCTATAGACCCGTGAGCCCAGGAGCCTATAGGGGTAGATCAATAACTTTTAACAGAGGAGAGAAAGCAGAAATTCTCCTAATTTTGTGATTACAAGATTTAAAATAAGAAAGCAGGGAGAGTAAAAACAGCGTGGCTCTACCCGCCTGCGCGGCAGTCTCAGAGCCCCCCCCTACGCCCCCGCAATGGTGAGCACCTGGAAATCTGACCTAACTTCGCCATCCGGTCCAGGTCTATGACGGGACCGCCGAGAATAGTCTGCACCTGGGCACAGGTGCAGGAAATGAGGGACCAGAGCCTCCTGGTCCCAAGTCCCCAGTGGGACAAAACCACGTGGCGTGAGAATGACTTGCACCCCACCCTACTCCCAGATTCAGCTGCATCCTGGTACCCAGCCTAACAAACAGGCTGCAGAGAAAGAACCTGCAAGCAGTCAAGTGTCTGTCGCAATGCAAATACCTCGACCCAGGTGTCTGTGGAAACCCATCAGCTCCGGAGACTGATGGCTTGGATTTGTTTGTATTGTTTTCTTGTTTTCCGAGACAGGGTTTCTCTGTGTAGCTTAGGAGCCTCTCCTGGGACTTGCCCCGTAGACCAGGCTGACCTCAAGCTCTCAGAGATCCACTTGCCTGCCTCTGCCTCCTGAGTGCTGGGATTAAAGGCGTGCACCACCATCACCCGGCTATGGCTTGGGTTCTTAAAAAAAAGCAATGACCCAAATTCCACCAGAAAGCTTACGGAAGCTGCCAGACAAGTACTGGCGCAGGAGGAACACGCAATACAAAAACATCAGGTATATTATATTAATTATGGTCAATCTTGGCAAGCATGTATATTACCTACAATGTTCCCTCCCAGAGCAGTATTACGGCAAAACAGTCTGTTTCTATGGCAACACCTTCTCATTTCACCAGTCGAGGTATTAAACCCTTATTTTGAAGCAGTAGCTTGCTTGGTACAGAAGAGCAGGATGGTGATATTTTGACAGAGAACCCAATGTGATCAATGTTTCTTAGACTAAGCCACAGATCGATTATTTCAAAATAGTGATTCTTGAGCAATTGCCTCTGCTCAATTTGAAGGCCAGATTAATAATCTTGCCCCAGCTGATCGATTGCTGCAATTCACACAACTATATCCCTTTATTTTCCCTAAAGTTGTATTGAAGGACCCCTTGAAGGATGCTATGTTCATTTTTACGGATGGTTCGTCCCATCGACGAGCAGAGCAAGTTGTGAATGGTAAGGGACCATCTAGAGCAAACAGAACTAGCCTCAGGTCAGATGGTTGAGCTGTAACTGTGGCTGTGGTATTCCAGCTTTTTGCCACGTTTCTTAATGACCTCTGCACAAACTGGAGAAGCCACTAAGCGTGTGATAACTCGTTGCTTAATGCGCTTTTCATATTTGGGATTTCATGGGAACCCCAAAATTGTAAAGACGGACAATGGGTCCGGATATATTAGTAAAGCATTTCAGCAATTTCGTTCCCAGTGGAACACTGAACATAAAACCGGCTTTTCTTACAATCCTCAAAGACAAGGAATTGGGGAGCGTGCCCATGGCTCCTTGAAATCACAATTTCAAAAGACAAAATCAGGACTTATACCCTCGATCACCACTAATGCCTTAAATCATGTCCTTTTTACTCTAAATTTCTTGCATATGGATGCCCGTGAGCAATCTGCCATAGGCAGATTTTGGCATGACGGCACCAAGGTGACCTTCGCTAAAGCAAGGTGGAGAGACCCTTGCACTGAGTTATGGAAAGGACCCTGTATTAATTTGGGGTCCAGGATTTGTCCGTGTTTTTTCACAGGAGGGCGGCGAAGCACAGTGGTTTCCAGAACGTCTGGTCCGATACGTACAACAGAAGGATGCCAGCCCCGATGACATCGTAGAAGGGTCAGAGTGAGGTTCCTGACTCTGGCTTCCTGACTGTCTTCATGCCATCATGCTGCAGAAGGAAGGAAGATCGTGGTGATGAATGGGGATTCCTAGCTTCTTGGTGAGCCCACTGCACAACTTTCAGACCCTAGTGAGTCCTGTTGACCTCAAAGTCGGTTCACAAACACTGACTGCATGTTTGACAGTTTACCCATATTCTATCTTGGGACACAGAACTCATTTTGCTAGTATGGTATCCAATCTGCTGTTGAAATCAAGGACCTGAGAACTGAGATCTCAGAAAATTTCCTCTCGGGGGAAAGAGGCGTGTTGAGGCAATGGAACACTACTGTGGAGGCAAAGAGGGACTGAAGCCCCCTTCAGAAATGATGAGGAATGGCCTAAGGGCTTTTGCTGCTGCTCAGAGACCAGGACGGTTCAGACTTATCTTTGACAGTTAAAAGCAGCAATGCAGTTGGACTACAGGCGAGAAAAAAGACTCACAGCCCAGCCAACACAGAAAGTACCTCTTGTCTTTGGTTAGGATGGATTTAAGAGAATTGTGATTTGACAAATTGTATGTTTACGCTAAAATTATGGTATTGACCTGTTAGTGTTTGTAGTTTATTATGAAGACGTTACTGATTAGAACAAGATTAGAACTTGTGTGAGAAAAATTTGGTATGGTAAGTCCTAAAAAGGCAATCCTCTCTCTGGTCTTCCTCCACTCCGTCATTAGGAGATATTGTAGCCATAGGAGTAAATGTGTCCAAAGCATTATCTGCTTACATGTGATTAACTCTCTTGACAGAAAATTGGCTCAAAGATGCACAGCGCCTAGAGATGCTTCCTCCCTTAACCCTTTCCTCTCAGAGGCTGGTAGTCAGAGATGGGTAAGATCTCCCCGGCCCCAGGCAACCTAAGACAGGACATACATGACTGTATCAGAGTGTGTGTACCAATGACAGGTAAGTCTGGAAAATGAGAAAACGACTCCACCATCATTTGTCCTATAGCAGAAGCACAGGCTTTATTAAATAAAATTAAAAGGGAGGACTATGTGGGGGCTGACAGTCGTGAGCCTGTTCCACCTTGACTGGAGGCCAGAGAGTCTGAGCTTACTTTTTCTCTCTCAAAGTTGCTGGCAACAGGTGTGGCTACAAATGAGAGATTCTGACCTAGGGCGTGGTTAATTAGTATTTTGGGTGTAGAGGTGGATCCACTCCACCTGGACCAAAGTTGGAAAATTCAAGTCTCTTCCTTATAGCATGATAATGAAATCTGTTGCATCCCCTCCTCCTTTGGAGTGAAGTATATAAGCATGCGGAAAATAAACGAGGCAGACTCAGTCCCTCCCCGAGCTGTTGTGTTTCTTATTTCTCTCACATCTATCACTGTTCCTTTTGCTTAATAATTCTAATCTTCATGCTCCTACCCTGGAACGTACAAGTTAAGTCAAGGCTGGTCTTCGACAAAACACCACACACGTAGGGGTCAGTGCTTTGTGATGGAGGCTCCACAGGGCATGTGTGAACAGGAAACCCTATTGCATAAACGGGGTCAGTGCCAACTCAGCTTTGGGCTGCTGCCCACCCCCACCTGAGAGCTCCCCTCCCCCCAGAGCAGCTGATGAGGACATGCAGATTAATGTGATGACATTTACTGTTTTTTTTTAAATATGTGCAAGAGGTAACACATAATGTTTTATGTGTCAGTTTATCAGCGTCAGAACTCTGGATGCTTCTGTGATAGGCTTTTTCTTCTATTGCTGATGATATTAATATCCACATCCAAATGGATGCTCTCCAAACTTCTGGTGGACCTCACACAAAATCTCTTGACGATCTGAAGAGAACAGAGCCCCTGAGCAAGAAGGAACTCTGCCAACAGACTGACTGCCTTTGACCTTTAACCCATAGTTCTTCCCCGGGTCTCTGCTAGATTTCTGCTTTTCAAAGCTGCCACGATGCTGTGAGCCAAATATCTATCTCACCACTCCCAGCTATACACACATGTGCACACACACATGCATGCCCACACACTCTCTCCTGGCTACATGCACACACACTTGTGCATACATGCACACACATGTATACACACATGCACACCCTCCCCTGGCTACATACATGCACACACACATACACACTTTCTCCTGGCTACACACACACAGACATGCCTTCCTCTGGCTACACACACACAGACACACATGTATACACACATGCGCACACACACACACCCTCCCCTGGCTACACACACACACAGACACACACATACGCCCTACATACACCCCATTGCTTCTGTTTCTCTTAGACCCTTGTACAATCTGTTACATGAGAATGAATAGACAGACAGACAGATGGACGGACAGACAGGGAGGCAGAACCCTCTAGCGTACAGAGACTTTGCCAAAGATGCAGAGATCAAAAGCAACACCTGCCTCATCTGTGCATTAAATCACCTAAGACATGAGCAGAACTCCTAGCTCACTGTTCGTGGAGAGCCAGCATTAAAAACAAGCGGGCTTGGCTCCCATCAGGGGCACTCCCACTGGGGCTGCCTCTCTGCCTTTGGGTTGTTGTTGTTGTTGTTTATTTGTTTGTTTTTTGAGACATACGCTTACTATGTAGACTGGGCTACAGAGTTGCCCTTTCCTCTGCCTCTGAGTGACTAAAAACCCGTGCCACCATACCTGGCTGCCTTTGTTCTTCCTTCGTGCCCTGAACACCCACGACCACATGAAGGGAGCTGTTCACTGCAAGCCCCGTCGCTCTACTATTCCAGCCTGTGCTCCTGGGCCATCTTGAGAGGGCAGCTCCACCTCTGTACAGGTCGTGGCTCAGGGGAATCTCCAGTGTCCTTAGCTCCCCTGTCCCCAGGGCTGCACAAGTGTCCTAGTGACTGCAGAGCCACTTAGGGTGAATCCAGTGGAATAGGAAATAAGTTGGAGGTGGTGGCACACATTCAGGAGATGGGGGCAGGGGGATCCTGAACTTGAGGCTAGCCTGAGGAAAAAGGCAAGCTGCTGTCTGAGAAAATAAATCAGGGCAGAGAGCTGCAGTAAGCAACGGTGCTTGCTGCCAAGGCTGACAACCTGAACTTAGCACTTAGGAACCTGTATGGTGAAAGGCAACAACCAACTCCCTCAAATTGTCCTCTGACCTCCACACTTATCCTACGGAATTCATTAGAACACACGTGTGCGTGCGCATACATGCATACACACGATATTTGAAAATAAAAAAACAACAAATACATAGCAGGAAATTCTGTTGTGCCCTGCCCTGCCTGAATGAAGCCATTCTGATATCTCCCTCCCCATCCCCAGGACTAAATTAGAGACCCCAGGGCTTCTGCATGGTGCCAAAATGAAATTCATAGAGAATCTCACCTCCACACACGTACGGTTTTAAACAAATCAATAAAATGTCCTCGCTGTAATGCGAAGGAAGAATAAAAGTAATTTGGAGTGAAAATAACAGTAATTTAGAATAAAACGATCCCCACACATTCAATCATCCCACAAATGTTTATGAGCGCCTTCTGCCAAGTACGGTGGTGTCAAGCAGCAAACAAAGCCAGCAGAAAGGAGGTGCTCACACAGCCCAAGGGTGGGGCAAAGTGCAGGCCATACCTGTCTGGACGTCCTAAAAAAATAACTAGGTGCCTGTGTCTCATTGAATTGATGACTCCCATAAACACTTACTAGCGTTGGTGGGTCAGGCTTGGTTCTCTGTGTCCCCAGGGTGAACGACCACTTCCCTGTGGAATTGTCCTGGACCGTTGTGAGGAGCTGTGGGCAGGCCTGCTTTTCATCCCGCCCAGCTCCCACACGACTAGCTTAGCCCCAGAAATAATAACACACAAGTTGTATTCATTTAAACACTGCCTGGCCCATTATCTCTAGAGAGTTAGTTACTGACTAACTCTCATATCTTGATATTAACCCATTTCTAATAATCTCGTGGTAGCACCACGAGGTAGTGGCTTACCGGAAAAGATTCAGCATGTCTGACCTGGTGGCTGGCTCCATGGCGTCTGCCTCATTGCCCTCTTCCCAGCATTCTGTTCTGTTTACTCCACCTACCTAATTTTCTGTCCTATCAAAGGGCCAAGGCAGTCTCTTTATTAACCAATGAAAATAACACAATAGACAGATAACCCTCCTCCATCATTTCCCCTTTTTCTGCTTAAACAAAAAAGAAAGGCTTTCATTTTAACATAGTAAAATTACATATAACAAAACAGTTATCAAGCAAGAATTATAATTACAGTATTTATATCTATTTTATCTTTTATCATCATTAAGGAAAACTATAACTATAACCAACCATTCTTCAACTCCATCAAAGACTTCAGAAGAATATAATATTACCTAAGCAAATAAGAAATAAACAACTTCCAAAACTCTAGAAATGACGGAGACATCTTGCTGCCTGAACAGTCACCCAAAGTTCCTCTGTATCGCTGGGGCACCCATCTTTGGCCTTCAGGCCCATAGTATCCAGCAGACATTTCCACAAAGCAGGAAATTTCAAAGGCAGTTCAGTTACTATCTGCTGTGTCCTGCAGAATGTCTCACATACTCTTTCATGAATCAGGAACCCCAAAAGATCATCTCACCTTTAGGCAAGTTCAGCAATCCTCTCTCTGCGGGTTCTCTGTGTCCAGTTTATACAACAGTCCAGGCAAGAGCAGTTTCTTGCCAAAAATGGCTATCAAACTCCATAAGGAGCCTCTTCGATGCCCATCTTCCTCTTGAAGTAGATTGGTGCTGCCAGGATCAGACTTGTCTCATTGTCATGAAAAGTCCTAAGTTATTAAAACATTAAATGCCATGTTCTGTAGTCTTTGAAAGATATGAAGAATGTCTCTCTGAAATATATCTATGCACATCTAGAAAATCAAACTAACATTACTACAAGCTTGACTATTATCGATGATTATCCATTAACAACCTATATTTTTAATTATACATTGCATTTTTAAATGAACTATACAATCACAATACATCAATCAAGATCAGAAATATATACACATATAACAAAATTGACCTTAAAATCCATACCAATGCAAATTATTTATATCTATATCATATCCCCCTTTTAATGTAAAAGAACATTTATAAACAATATTTGGGAATATGGGCGTAGTTATTTCTCTCCAAACTTCTTCCTGCTGTATAGGGGCACTGTTAATCAGGTCTTTCATGGTATAAACTGTGTTAGATTCATCTCAGTTGGCAGTTGAGCAAAGTAGTTTCTTGAGGGTGTTCATAGCAACCTTTCAGGAGGATGGGGTCTATCATACCATATTGGGATAGAAGCAATCCACAGGGTCTCATCCTCTGTGAAAACAAAAGAAGAACTTTTCCAAAGCATCATAACCTTAGATACAAATTTTGAAGTCAAGGTATTTTTAAAATACCTATGTTGGGTTAGTTCAGCAGCATTTATAAACAAAAGTCCTTTAGCAGCTGTTGCTCCTTCCTCAGCATTCAAACAATTTAAAGAGAGCATAATAGCATACAATAACAAGATTCTCTGTGTATTTTCCATCTTTATGTGGCTTTATTTCAACCTCTATTTCTTTTATTTTTACTTTTAACTTTTGACTTTTTGAGATAGGTTCTCTGTATATATCTTTGTCCTAGAATAACTCTGTAGACCAGGCTGTCCTTGAACTCACAGAGATCCTTCTGTCTCTGCCTCCCCCTGTACTGGGTTCAAAGGTGTTTGCTACCGTACCTTGAACTCACAGAAATCCACGTGTCTCTGCTTCCCCAGTGCTAGGATTAAAGGTGTGTGCTACCACACCTTGAAGTCACAGAGGTCAACTACCTCTGTCCCTTAAAGTCTCAGAGGTCAACATACTTCTGCCTCCCAGGCATTGGGATTAAAGGTGTGTTTTACCACACCCAACTACTCTCTTTCTTCCCTTTTTACCCTAAGAACTTTAACCTTTAACCTGCATGTGTTTTTAACACATAGTAAACCATTTAGAGGTTTTTTTTCATCTTTGAATCTCTCTTTACTTCTGACCCCACAAGTCAAAAACCCGTGACTTTGACGGCTAGATCTAGCCCATTCCTTAGATTTCCAGCCCCATGGCAGAGGTACTGCAGGAGCCATTTTTATTACCACAACTCTGTGGTGTTTCAAGGTCCCTGCTGGCAAGCAAGCTGCAGCATTCTGCTCACAGACCACACTCAGACTGCCTGCCTGAAAGAGTCAGAGTTTGCCCTGGCAGGACAGCCCAGAAAGCCAGCATTTTAAAATGGCACAGCTTTTTTCCTGATATGGCTGAAAACCGAAAAGCATGCGTTCAGCTTTTCATCAACACCGTTTAAGTATTTCATGACAGGACCTCTTAATGAGCTGCAGGGGTTTGCAGCTAAAGCTGAGTCAGGAAGCCTCTCTTAGACGAGAGCCTTGCTTGCCTCTAGCAAGCAGAGCAGACCCGAGAAATTGCTGCCACCAAGAAGCCATGCTTTACTCTATTCTTTTCCAAGCTTTCTCAGGCTTTCTGTGGATTCAGTTATCCACGTGGGTGCCATATGTTGTGAGGAGCTGTGGGCAGGCCTGCTTTTTATCCCGCCCGGCTCCCACATGACTAGCTTAGCCCCAGAAATAATAACACACAAGTTGTATTCATTTAAACACTGCCTGGCCCATTATCTCTAGAGAGTTAGTTACTGACTAACTCTTATATCTTGATTAACCCATTTCTAATAATCTGTGTAGCACCACGAGGTGGTGGCTTACCGGAAAAGATTCAGCATGTCTGACCTGGTGGCTGGCTCCATGGCGTCTGCCTCATTGCCCTCTTCCCAGCATTCTGTTCTGTTTACTCCACCTACCTAATTTTCTGTCCTATCAAAGGGCCAAGGCAGTCTCTTTATTAACCAATGAAAATAACACAATAGACAGATCACCCTCCTCCATCACTGGACAAGACCGCAGGGGACATCCGAGGAAGGAAGCTTTCAGGAACTGCCTGAGAGACTGGAGGAGCTGGCAGAATGTGGGGACCTGAGCATGAAAATGAGGATTGTCACACGCCTTCAACAAATGGAGGGAGAGAGAGCAAGAGAGGTGTCAGCCAGGGCAGGCCGGCTTCCCTAGCTGTCTCCGAAGATGCCATAACACCCTCTGGATCTCAGGACTCCTGAAGCAGACTGGAAGCCACTCCCAGGCTTCTTCTTATCCCCTCCCACCTCATCCACATTCACTCTAGGCTGGCTTTTCTCCCTCTCTCCCCCTCTCTCCCCCTCTCTCTCCTCTCTCATATTCTTTGCCCAGATATTTCCACGGACTTACCCTCACCTCACATTTGTGCTGATAACACACCTCAGAGAAGACAGCCGTGTCCACGGTCCCAATGCCCCTGCCCATCCCACTTCACCCGTACCCCTCGTCTGATCTCCTTGATGACACCCTCTGTGTTGTTCCCGCTTCTCCTGCTCTGGGTATAACTGAACAGGACTTCTGTCTGCATCTAGGGCACTACCTGAGGCGCAGGAAGCCCTCAATGGGTGTTTTATTGTTTTATTATTGTTGTGATGCTTTAGGTTTGTTTGTTTGTTTGTGGAGACAGAGCTTCACCTAGCCCAGGCTAGACGCAAACTTTCTGTGGAGCCCAGGCTGGACTTGAACTCCTAATCCTTCAGTCTCCGGCTCTCAAGTGCTAGATTACACCCAATAATATAGCAGTTGAAGATGTCATCATTTTTTTTTTTAATCTATAGCATCCTAGGACCAGTGTATGCAGGCGGTGGCATACGTCTGACCCCGGACGCTTATTCCACAATGCTGTGACGAGATCTTCAAGTCTGCCACAGCAGAAGTAGGAGGTATTCAGGAAGCATCCCCCTGGGAAGTGGAGCACCAATAATAAAACCTCAGAGTCAGAAAAACAAAACTTGAAGGTCAGAAAAACAAAACATCCAGCCACTGGCTCTTACCTCTACCTCAACCTGAAATGGCGATCCTGCTTCCAGGAATCTCAGAATGAGACTGAGCCTGAGAGCTGTCTCCTCCCGTTTTATATTCCTCTCTAGTGCTGGATTAAGGGTGTGCACCACCACCGCTCTGTTTCTATGGTAAACTGGCGTGGCTCCTGGGATTAAAGGTGTGTGTCACCACTGCCTGGTCTGCAAGGCTGACCAGCGCAGCTGTCTTACTCTCTGATCTCCAGGCAAGCTTTCTTTATTAAAATACAAATGAAATGCCACTACAGGGAAGTGAGCAGTTTAAACGTTTTCTAGTGCACGCTGGACATAAGGAACAATGGCCTTTGTCCGGGCGTAGGTTCCCAGGAACAGAAGCCCTTGCCTGCTCTACCTGGGCTCCTAGCAGGGGGGCAAACACCGTCAAGCACCTCCTGTTTACTCTCCTTGTGATACATTTTGATACAAATGTGCAAATGTGTTACTAATGACACCAGAGCCACCTCAGCTAAGGGATAACATTTTTTTCTTTTAGTCCTAGTAATTAAAACATGGCAACCGCTCGTCATTAAAATGGGGAAACAGATAAATAGCGGCGGTAATCATCCCATTTTTCTCTTCAGAGAAAACAGCAATGCTGGATGTGGTCGTTTTCAATAACTATAGAAAATAACTAATTATTGCCAGAACTACTCATTAGGAATCTCTGTTCCCGCTCTCCCTGCTGCAAACACATCCATTGTTTAAAACGATCACGAGGAAGGGCGAAGGAAATGTCTCATTACCCGCTGACGGGCACCGCTGGCAAGGAGAGATGAAGATGCTGGGGCTCCTGAGAAACTGGGCATCTCAGGACAGCTTGTGACAGGTCACAGAAGCTGGTCTCACCCAGTGAGGAAGAAATGAAACGAACAAGGCGAGAAGAATGTGTTTTGGTGTGTTTCAGTGTCAGTGTGACAGTCACAGGCGGCTATAGCTTTGGAGAGCTAATTAAGAACCTGGTAAAAGCAGAGGGTGGATGGATTCCGTCCCCTTGGCCACAGAGGTTGTTTTTTTTTTTTTTTTTTTTTTCACGTCTAATCTTGGCTGAACCACGCTTCACAGAAAGAATGCTGCCCCTAATGGAAAATAAATTCCTCTGGATTCTGATAGAGCCATTTAAGGCTCCCTCCTCAGTCCCTGAAGCATTTAAATGCTTTAAAGCTCACACACTCATCCTCATTCTGCTAGGAAGCCAAGTCAGGCCTGGGAGTGCTTATCTCTGTCCAGACTCCTAGGACCATGCGGAGCTGCCCTCCTCCCTAGCCAGGACTAAGCTCCTGGAGAGAAGGGATGTGGAGACCAGGAACAAGAAATGGGCGCTTACAAGCTCCGCAGGAGAGCCCCTAACACCATCCAGGGTGCTATAACCTACTCAGCACATGTAACCTCAGTCCCTCCGTGGTCTTTCTTTCTGATCTGAACAAGACACACTTCAGACCGACAATCCCCGATTGAAAATGCTTGGGACCAGAGGAGTTTCTGGCTTTGGACATGTTCAGATCTTGAAGCATTTGCATGTACAAATGAGACATCTTGGGGCTGGGAGTGAAGAACAAACATGAAATTCATGCATATTCTACACATACTATCCACATAGCCAGAAGGCAATTTTATACAATATTTTTTAATAATCTGGACCATGAAATAAAGTGTTGGGGTGCAGAAGTTTTTATTTGCATCATGATATTAACATGTGAACAGCTTTGGATTTGGGGTCAGGGATGCTTAACTTGTATCAACCATGGGGAAAGACAATCAAGTAACTGTAGAGATCCATGTCCAAATCCGGGCTCTGACTCGTGTTTGGATGAGTCCCCCTCACTCTCTGGTCAAACTGTTCACTGAGAGATATGGTGGTTCACAGTGGGGTGCTGGTCCACAGTATGTGGAGGGTCACAAGGGCAACCTTGATGCTCACAATAACTAGGGGTGCCAGCATTTCCAGACCCTGATGGGGGCACTGATGTCTTCCCAAGCTCAGGCAGCCCCTGCAGTACACACTGTCCATTTTCCCTGCAACTCAGACATTTCACGCGTGTACTTGTGCCCATGTGACCCTCCAAAGTCACTGCACTTTCAGCTCTGCTCATCTTTGGCCAAGAAGTATTTCTCTCAAGTCATGGGCCGGGTGGGGTGTGGAAGAAATCTACGCAAAAGATTAAAGTAAAAATGTTGCAGGCGTGGCGGTGGTGCACACCTGTAATCCCAGCACTCAGGAAGCAAAGGCAGGAGGACCTCTGTGAGTTCAAGGCCAACCTAGTATACAAAGCAAGTACCAGGCCAATCAGGGCTATGCAATGAGGCCCTAACACACACACACACACACACACACACACGCACGCACGCACGCACGCACGCATACACGTATGCACACATACTCTCTCACACATGCACACACATGTGCATGCACACACTCCAACATGCATGCACATACACACACACTTTCTCGCCACATGCACATATGCACATGAATGCACATGCACGCAAGCACACACACACTCTCTCTCTTTCTCTCTCACACACACATACACACACTCTTCCACAAGTTCTTGACTATGTACCACATGCCTGTTTGTAGGCTGGCTTTGGGCTACTAACAGAGCCAGGCAGCATGGGACTCATGGCCCTGTGCATTGAAATTAGTGTTTCTAGAACATACAGACATTAATATCATACCACCTTGAAGTTCAAAACCTACCTATAGGGGCTGGAGAAATGGCTCAGTGGTTAAGAGTATAGGCTGCTTTTCTAGAGGAAAAAAATTTTTGAAATGTATGCCCTGGCGATGCTGCAACATACATGGGCAGCCCATATATGGCAGTTCTGCTGAACTTGTCCATATTGGGTTTTAAGGTCTAAGTTGATGAGGATGACTGACCAGGTCTCTCCCTCACTCTTCTCGAGGACCTGGGTTCAATTCCTAGTGCTCACATGGTGGCTACAACCGTCCTCAACTCAAATCCCGGGGGATATGACACCCTCTTCTGATCCCTGTGGGCGCTGCATGCATGTGGTACACAGACCTATAGATGTTGATATATAAGCCTGCTTGTCTCAGTAAGAACAAGCAGTAAGTGGTGGGTGCCAGGCACTAACCCAACACTCTGGACTCAGACAGAGCTCAGGAGTAGCAGGGGTTAAACAAGCACACGGATGGGTGTCCTGGCCACAGAGGAGTAAACCCAGGAATGCAAGTCTGCGTCCAACTGCCAGCACCACGCAGCGTGCTAGACTGGAGATGACGCTGCACCTGTGTGATGTCATGTCAAGGAGCCCATGTGTCACCGCTTCTGCCTAATTCCTACACTACTGGAAACATTTTTGGTGAGGCTTCCATTTGTTTTAACAGGCAGGCTCTCAGTGGGTAAGCCAAGGCTAGCTCCAAACTCTCCACCCTCCTGCCCCTGCTGGGGTTACAGGTGTAGGCAACAGGTCTGGCTACTTGATGCTTTTCTTTAGCCTATTTGCAATCGTTAAGCCAGTCTTTATCCTAAGTGATCTTTAAAAACCAAAAAGAGTAGGAGGTGGTTTGTGGGTTTTAATGCCGTTGTTATTTCAAAATGTCAGCTGTTGAAATCCTCTCTCCCACAAATGTTGAAATCCTGACTCCTACTAGCTCCCATTAAATGGCGATAGGTTATGACTTTGGGAGGAAATAGGGCCATGAGAGTCCCAGGAATGAGACTGGTACCTGTATTGGCTTCTTTTCTCGTTCTTGTGATTTAATACCCAACAGACGCAGCTGGGTATAATTTGCTTCACAGTTTCCGCACGTGCCATTCGTGATGGTGGGGAACGCAGGGCAACTGAGCCTGTGGGGCCTGAGGCACGGCTTATTTACAAATTGGCAGTTTAGGAGCTCAGGAAGCAGAGTTCAGAAGCAGTGTTGGTTAAAACCCTCCCTAGCGGATCACCAGCCAAGTTTCCCACCCAAAAGCTCCATAATCTCCCTAAACAGCACTCCTAGCTTGGAGTCAAGTGTTCGGACACATGAACCTGTGGAAGGGAATTTCACATTCAAACTTTTAATCAAGCCCTCCAAGAACTCAGGCTGGAGAGATGGCTCAGAGGTTAAGAGCACTGGCTGCTCTTTCCAGAGGTCCTGAGTTCAATTCCCAGCAATCACATGGTGGCTCACAACCATCTGTAATGGGATCTGATGCCCTCCTCTGGCCTGCAGGGATACGTTCAAGCAGAAAACTGTGGACATAATAACAAATGGAGGAGGAGGAGGAGGAGAAAGAAAGAGGAAGAGGGAGAAGGAGGAGGAAGGGGGAGGAAAAAAAGGAGAAAGAGGAAGAAGGAGGAAAAAGGAGAAGGAAGAAAAAGAAGAAAGAAAGAAAGAAAGAAAGAGGAGGAAGAGGAAGAAGGAGGAAGAAGAGGAAGAAGGAGGAGGAAGAGGAAGAAGGAGCCCAAGAACTCTCCAGTCTTGTTCCCATCCCACTATGTGAGGTGCCAGAAGAGGGCACCGAGCATCTGGTCCCTTCCAGGTTACTGCCTGACCTCACACTTGAGCATCCCAGAACGAAGAGAAGCTTTATTTGTTATAGCATAAACAATACAATATCACCACAACGACCTGAAAACGACCCTGAAGCAGGGGGTGATCATCAGACTAACCTTAAATTCCCTCCACTTTCTAATGAGGATTTCTAAGAGAACCAGATGCCAACTTTACAGCCTAGGCAAGCTAGGGCGCGGCAGGGAAAATGAATTCATTTCCCAATGCCTCCTGGTCTCATGAGCTGTGCTTGGTGTTGCCAATACACTGACCAATCTATTTAAAACTCGAGAAGTTCCGGGCAGGGCGGTGGCAGCCCACATGCCTTTAATCCCCAGCACTTGGGAGGGAGAAGCAGGCAGATCTCTGTGAGTTCAAGGCCAGCCTGGTGTACAGAGTTCCAGAATAGGCTCCAAAGCTACAGATACCCTGTCTCGAAAAACCAGAAACAAGCAAGCAAGCAAACAAACAAACCAAAACCTCCAGAAGCAGAGATGGTGCTGAAAGCCCTCATGTATTATCACAAGAGGAAGAAAAGAACTACCGCTACTTGAACCCAGACTGAAAGAAGCATGTATGTACAGCATGGGGTTTTCACTTCCTTAAACGTACTTATTTTTCCCACTAAGTTGTCTACTAGAGGTATCATAGCATAAGAGACTCTACCTTTGGAATGGATTTATTCACACCAGAAGGGCCATCAACTACTAATAGTTTTTCTTACTATTCTTGCTCAGTTAGTAAATCAGGGGAAAGAGGACCTGATGTCAACAATTACATGGATTTGGTCCTTGCTGTTTTATATTACTCTTAATGAACAACCAGTGTTTTAAGAGCCTTACAGAACTCTATGGATTTTCAAATTCCGTTTGCATATTACTGTGGAAGGATAGGAAATCGTTATCCAGCTGGTAAACTATGGAGTTTTCTCACAAGAACTGAATTCGTGATTACAAAAATGGCCCAACCTTTACCCATCTCACAGGCAGATACTTATTCTATTGGTGGCTTATCTAAGGGTGTAGGAGGGATTCATGGCTCAGATATCATCAGTCTATTAATAACTTCTTTCTCCTCAGGCCGATAGGTGGAACTGGTTACAGTCAGTTACAATTAGTTCAAAACCCTTAAATATTGTTTTGGATTCTACTTAGGTTGTGGGATTATTTCCAGCAACAGACTCATACTCAAACACACGCTAACCTCCCTGGTTTCGTGGCAGAAGGAAATAAGCCAGCTGTGCATTAGCCTGCCCTGTTTTTACTCCCCAGAAGAAAACCGGGAAGGGATACGCATCTGTCATTGCAGATGGACCCACTGAAACATATGGGCTCCCCTTTGGCTCCTCCTGCCCCAGGCCATCAAAGACAATGGGGGAGGGCGAGGAGGGAGCAGAACTCACCAGAAAGATAGCAAACTTCCAACTAAAGGGCAAAGGGAGTCAGGTCTGCCCATGGGGCCACGTCACCTCCCTGTGCACCAAGCAGGGAGTTATTCTATAAAACACATGGCGATCTACGTCACCTGGGAATCTCTTTTCTGGCGAAGCTAGCTGCTTTGACCCATCATCTGCTGCGAGTGCCTCTAAAAGCATCTATTGATCTTACGTTTCTCATCATCCTTTGACTTGTGCATTTGCAGGGCACGCCTCTGAACACGTCTGTTG
This sequence comes from Myodes glareolus, assembly GCF_982192425.1. NCBI lineage: Eukaryota > Metazoa > Chordata > Mammalia > Rodentia > Cricetidae > Myodes > Myodes glareolus. The sequence goes on along the minus strand of NC_142051.1, from coordinate 42,486,033 downwards.
GTCTGGCGTTCCCCATCCTCTTGTGACCTGAGCACCTGCAGTGGGTGCCGTTGAGCACTTGCATCCACCTTACTCATCCTACTTCGCCTCGACTCGTAGATTGGGTGGACCCAGCTCCTGCTGTCTTTATTAATGACTTGTTTATGACTGGACCTCGGGACCATAATGGATTCATTCATTCGTCAGGAGAATTTTCATTCATCTGCTTTTAATTTTAATATATCCTGGGGATTTGAATCACTTCCCATTTGCATGGGATGTCATAACATTTGTATTTCTATTACAAGGAAAATACGGGCTCTAGATTTTTTCTGATCAATATAATAATGTAATCAATGGCACTGAACATCATGTGATTCTGCTCTTGGTGGTGGAGGATTACACACAATGCTTGTGCTGTTCTAAAGTTATTCATTATATTAATAATTTGCTTGTTTATAAAATACTCACACATCAAATGACAATTAGATTTATCTATGACTTCTCAAATCAAAACAACTCTGGATACCCTGTACTTAAAAAATAAAAAAGGGGAGATGTCAGAACACGGTCCATCTAATGGAGTCACGTAAGAAAACTCCAAGAAACCAAGGTAAGAAACTTGTGACCTCCGTTTCTTCAAAAACACAGAACTGTTCTTGGAATGTGCTTTTGTGCCCCTCCCTGGTGTAGCAGATAGGAGTGAGTTTACTTCAGATCATTCGTTACAACTGGCTATTGTTATTTGTTTGTGTGCCTCTATGGGAAAACATGCTTTTGGCCCATGCAGCTTGTGTGTGGCTTGTCCACCACGTGCAGCTTGCCCTGTGATCCTGAACTTTATTCAGGGGACTCCTTTGGCCCTCAGAGGATAAACTGACAGATGTGCTGAATAAAGTTGGCTAAGGCCTGAGACTTTAGCCAGCCTCCTTTATCAGCTCCAATCTCCCCACACCCAAAGTATCTCTCCGATCTCCCTGCATCTAAAGTGTCTCTCAGATCTACTTTCTTTTTTTGCTGTCATGATAAACATGACAGAAAAACTTTGGGAGGAGAGAGTTTGTGTCATCTTCCAGCTTCCAGCCTGTCACTGAGGGTAGCTGAGGCAGGAGCTTTTACCAAGAAATTACGCAAGAGCGCTGGCTCCCAGGATTCCATTCAGCTTCTTTTTTGATATGGCCAGCTGGTACCACCCACAATGGCTGGGCCACTGTCACTAACAAGCAATCAAGAAAACGTCCCACAGACCAATGGGGGGGGGGGAGGCAATTCCTCTATCAGGTTTCTCTCTTTCCATCTATTGACAACCAAGATGGACCATGACACTGCCTGCCCCTGGATTCTCTCCATCACCTGAGAGGTGAGAAACAAAACAGTCAAGCATCCCATTGTTCAAAATCCATTCATGTGATACTTACTATCTTAGGGCTGGGACATGAGGTTGGTCACTGGTCTGGAGGGAAGGCACGCGAGCTGAGGCGGTCTATCACACCCCAGGAATTTCTCCTGGGTGAAGTGGAGGCTGTCAGTGTCCTGGCCTAGGTGACACAGGAGTAGGCAAAGCTGAGATCCAAACTCAGGTCAGACCAGCCTGGCATCCACCCGTTCACCCCCTCTGGCCAGGGTTCCCATGCGCCGTTAGGAGTTCACCAGCGCTCCCCTCAGGCTGGCTACCTGAACACACGCTGAGTGAGCCTGTCTCAAGCTGAGCTCACCTTCTCCTGTATCTCCTGTGGTATACAATGAGCCCATTGGCCATGCCAGGAAACTGGACTATCTCATAGGTTCTGGCTGCAAGGAACAGAAAGTCCAGCTCAAAACGCGGCTGGAACCTTTGGGAAGTGACCCTTTGCCTACTAAATAAGTCTGTAACATCGATTCTAAAACCAGAAATCATGGTGGCTCAACCTCGGATCAAGATCCTGAGCCCGTCTGTCGCTCTTTGACCGCTTGATTGCACCTGTATTAATTTCTTCTCTCCTTGCTGTGACAAGTGCTGTCAAAAGTATGATATTTTTGACATACTTAAGGAAGGATATTCGAGGGTACAGTCTTCCATGGTGAGGAGACGTAACAACAGGGTCATGAGGAACCTGGTCACATTGAAGACGTAACAGCAGACCTACAAGGGCACCTGGTTACATTGAAGATGTAACAGCAGGCCTACAAGGGCACCTGGTTACATTGAAGATGTAACAGCAGACCTACAAGGGCACCTGGTTACATTGAAGATGTAACAGCAGGCCTATAGGGTACTTGGTTACATTGAAGATGTGACAGCAGGGTTATGGGACACCTGGTTGTGTTAAAGACATAACAACATTCCCACCTCAATTATCACCCAAACCAGAAACATCATCATAGACAGTCCCGGGAGGACTTTGTCTCCTACGTGAGTCCAGATCCCCACAAGTAGATGGTATTAACCATCACCACACACTCATGGTCTCAAGATGGCTGCCCTAGCTCCAGGTAGCACAAGCAGATAGCAATGTCCAAGGGTAGAAATGACAGTGTCTGCCCAAAGGCCTCTAAAGAAGAAAGCCCTCCCGAGGTGCCCCCATCATCATCTCTTTCAGTCTCCTGGCCACAACCACACCAAATGTTTGTGCTCAATCAGCCATGGGCAAGGACTTGCCGTGCGATCAGAGCTGCCGGGTGAATTGTGTTTCCTCTGGGGTCGGGTGGAGACCTGCCTGTGCTCTTGGAGCTGGTAACCCAATTCAGGAACTAAGCACAAAATGGTGCCGTCTTGGAATGGAAGCTGAGGTGGGCGACCCGCACTGCATAGCAGCTTCCTCCCGCTTCCTCCCGCTCCTTCCTCCTCGCCCATGGTTTGCAGATCTCGCCTCCTTTGTTTCCTCCGTCTCCACACCTGGGCTACTTACTTCCAAACTTCAGTAAGTTGGAACAGCTTTGCAACAAATTGAGTCCTTCTCGGGTGCCGAAATGACGCATTCTTTCTCTCCAATGGTTAATACTGTCAAATAGATCCCCAAATCTTTCCCTCCTAGATATACCAACCGTCACTTTTATCCCAATTTTTTCGTGCAAACTACTTGTTTAAAAATGAGCTGTCGGAATTTCGTTTCATTGGTGCTGTATCTGATGCTCTTGGTTTCAAGAAAATAATTATACCCAAATTATTATAGAATCTGATTTTTGAAGATGCCTCAATTAACTCTGGTTTAAAGTGTTTCATGGGAGGGAGACCGTGGATGTTGGTAGCTAATTGCCACTTGAAAAATGCAAGAAAGATGCAACCACAAAACAGAAATATGTGCATATCACACACATGAGAAACCAAGCTCGCAGTGCCCTCCCCGCTCACCCCACACCCCATCCCCTGCATTCATCCACTGTCAGAAATGGTGACTTCATTCTTCTAGTTGCCCTGACCAAAAACCCTTGTGTGTTAATTATGAACCGCTGCCTAACAAATCACCCATAATTGAAAATACATGTACCAACTCCTGAATCCTTGAGTGAGAATCTGAATCTGGCTTAGCTGACTCCTCCTTAGGGCTCTCCCAGTCTGCAGTCCGGTACTTAGCGGGTGCCAAGAACACATCTTAAGGCTCACCAGGGCCAGAGCCGCGGCCTCTCAGGACTCACCAGGACCAGAGCCACGGCATCTCAGGGCTCACCAGGGCTAAAGCCGCGGCATCTCACCAGCTGTTGACATGATTTCATCTTTTTATTGGACTAAAGCCTCAGTCCTCCCTGACTGCGGGGCGGGTCGGGGCTGCCCACCCCAGTTCCCTGCCACACAGACCACCCCAAGGCAGCTTGCTCCGTTGACAAGTGCAAGCTTGGATAGAGAGAGGGAGCCCAACAGTGAAGACCATTTGCTGTTCTTCCATAGAAGCCACGTTCAGTTCCCAGCATCCATGCTAGGTGGCTCCCAATCATCCATAATTCCAGTTCCAGGGAATCTGATACCCTCCTCTGCCTCTTCAGGCACCTGAACATGTGTGGCCACACTCACATAGACATAAATAAAAATAAATCTTAGGCAAGAGGAGGGGCTAGCCAAAAAAGTAAGTGAACTTACCACCGAGAAGGTAGGCAGGCCCTGGGCTCGTCATGGGAGTGAGAACTCATAGACTTAGGTAACTGACCAGCCTGCACCATGTCCAGTGAGCGACAAGTTGAATTTGGATAACTGGTTGTTTGTTGTTGTTGTTTGTAAACGTTTATTTATTTTTATTTTATGTGTAGAGTGTTTGGCCCACATGTATGTCTGTGTGCCTCGTGTGTCCAGTGCCGGTGGAGGCCGGAAGACAGCAGCAGGTCCCCTGGAACCAGAGTTACAGATGGTTGTGAGTGCCTGTGGGTGCTGGGAATTGAACCCAGAGCCTCTGGAAGACCAGCTAATGCTCTTCACTGCTGGCCAACTTCTCCCAGTCCTAAAGGGTTCTTCATCTTGCAGTTAGATGCCGTCCTGGGCCCTGGGAATTTGTCAAGCTTGGGTTGCTGTATTTATGAGAATGTAGCAATACTAAGCCACTTTCATGATTCTAAGATAAAAACACACTCCACATTCTCGGCAGCTATGTTTTCAAAATGCCTCCCAGTCTTTGATTTATGGTCAGTTATACAAAGTCACAACATCATTGCCATCGTTCAATCCTTTCTGGCGAGCTCCACAAAGCTCCAGTTACAAATTCCCATTTTACTTTTTTTTTTTTTTTGAGATAGGGTCCCTCTCTGTAGCCCTGTCTGCCCAGAAACCCACTCCGTAGACTAGGCTGGCCTCGAATTCACAGAGATCCTCCTCCCTCCCGAGTGCTGGGATTGATGGCATGTGCCACCACACAGGGTCAGTTACAAAATTTTAAAGTGAGCCCCAGCAGCACCAGAGAGCACCTGAGGGTAGAAAGTCCCCTTCTCAATGACATGGATGACATTAACGGCATGGGCCACTGCTGTCCAGCAATGTGTAAATTCTAACGAACACAGGTTTTATCTGCTTTGTTTATTGCTGTGCCTCATACCTGAGGGAAGGTTTCTCTGTGGGAGAACAGTAGAATACATAGAAATGTTCTCTCTGTCTCTCTCTCTCTCCCTCTTTCTCTCTCTTCTAATACAATGAAGAAACTCTAAGATTTGTGAAGACTCCATAAGCATGGGCTCTACCAGTTCCACAGGGCTCCATGCTGAGTCCATCTTAGGTCTAACCACTCATCCCAACTCCAAAGCCAGAAATTCCCCTTCTGGATCAAGGGTGGTCTCTGACTTAACCTCAGAAACCACACTATCTGGTCCTTGGCTAAAGCTGCAGGGGACACTCTGCCAAGATGCGGGCAGCTCTGAAGACACCGTCCACCAACAGACAGACGCTGGGAAGGATGAACAGCCATGGACAGCAGCCCAGGACAGGAGGAACTAGGTGTGATTCTCTGCCTAATGACCCAAGGCCAAGAGAATCAAGGGGCTCTTTGTGAAAGGAACTAGTCAAATTTTTCCATAGCAGCGGGCCCGGAGCAGACAAAAATGACCCCTCAACTCTGAAGGCTTGCCTTGTTGTGTCTGAGGTTGACCAAGAAGCCAAAAATGTCTCCACTAGCTTAAATCATATTTTAAAACTCCTTGGTAACATAGCTGCATTCTGTTTAATACAAAAACAATGTTTTGTTTGTTTATTTGTTTGGAGATAGCCTACTATGTGCCCTGGGTTATCCTTAAATTTCTTTTAGCTCTTATGTGTGTGTTCGTATGTCTAAGTGTGGGGACGCTCATGCCACAGCACACGTGTGCAGATCAGAAGACCATGCATAGTTCTTTCGTACCAGAAGGATCCTGGGGATCTAACGCAGGTCGCCAGGCTGGGTAGGAAGCTCCTTTATCCTGACTCCCAGTGTAGGGCCTTAAACATTTGATTCTCTGCCTCTACCTCCTAGGCACTGGGATTACAGGCATGTGCCACCGTGCTGAGCCCCAAATGTTTTAAATTCTCTATACAAACTTCCTGAAAATTTCAGCCTCCTTCTCCTTGTCCCTTTCCTCTTTGTCAGTCCGTGATTAGGGAGCAAGAACGCTCAGGGATTTGGGTGAGGTTGGTGAGCGTGTGTTCTACGTAGTGGAGTCGGGACCCAGGGCTCCTTTATCTCTTCAAGCATTTACTTTAGACTTCCTTAAATTCCTCCTTTAGACCTAACTAGGTCTATCATGTGTTATCTGGGGGTACATCTAAAAAGAGAAGTATGGTTCAGATAAATTGACTATGTGATCTCCAGCTCTTCTCGTGGTTTTCAGCTCAGCCCTGCTGGCGTTGGTATTTTTCCAGGTACAGTCACTCCCTGGCCATCCATGGCACTGAGAAGGGGACTTTCTACCCCATGTGCTCTCTGGTGCTGCTGGGGCTCCCTTTATAATTTAGTAGCATTCTGTGTGGTGGTACATGCCACTAATCCAAGCACTCGGGAGGCAGAGGCAGGAGGATCTCTGTAATTCGAGGTCAGCCTGGTCTACGGAGTGAGTTCCAGGACAGCCAAAGCTACACAGAGGGAATGGAAATTTGTAACTGGAACTTTGTGGAGCTCGCCAGAATGGATTGAACGATGGCAATGATGTTGTGACTTTGATAACTGACCATAAATCAAAGACTGGGAGGCATTTTGAAAACATAGCTGCCGAGAATGTGGAGTGTGTTTATATCTTAGAATCATGAAAGTGGCTTAGTATTGCTAAATTCTCATAAATACAGCAACCCAAGCTTGTCAAATTCCCAGGGCCCAGGACGACATCTAACTGCAAGATGAAGAACCCTTTAGGACTGGGAGAAGTTGGCCAGCAGTGAAGAGCATTAGCTGCTCTTCCAGAGGCTCTGGGTTCAATTCCCAGCACCCACAGGCACTCACAACCATCTGTAACTCTGGTTCCAGGGGACCTGCTGCTGTCTTCCGGCCTCCACTGGCACTGGACACACGAGGCACACAGACATACATGTGGGTCAAACATTCTACACATAAAGTAAAAATAAATAAATCTTTTACAAATGGCAACAAACTCAATTAGTTGTCTAAGTTCAACTTGCCATTCACTGAGCACAGCCCTGTCTGGCTATACTTTGGCTGAGGCTGGTGGAGGCTCCATCAAAGCTGGGGTGTACGGGTCACCATCCAAAGAGCAGTTTAGTTGTTTTGCCTGAGTTCGTTTGATGGTGAATTTGAAGGAGAAGGAAGTAAGCTTTAGTTGGTTCTCTTGGGTCAGCTCCTCCCTGATCCTCAGGCTGTTCTTGCTGGGGATTCCAGACTCTTGCCCCAGAGGGTCTTGCACCCCACGGTTCCCCTGGCTGGTTGTGATGCCCTTACTAGGTGAATTAGCAAAAAGGCCAAACTAAAGATCCTGGGAGGCTGGAGTAAACCCTGGTTTGGCTCTGGAAATGAGACCTGGGATGTGTGGGGTTATCTGTCTCTTGGGAACAGGGTCTCACTATGAGCTCCGTATGTAGATCAAGCTGGCCTTGAACTCACATAGATCCATCTGCCTTTGCCCCCTGAGTTCTGAGATCAAAGGCACCTGCGACCATGTCCAGTTAGGAATGTGTTGGTAAGAACTGGCTCTTTCTGGTGGTGCTGCTGATAACTAGAGTTTGCCTATCACAGCTCTAAGAAAATATAACAGGATATGAAAATGAACCCCAAAGGCGGATGCCCAAGGATGAGACACAGACTGTGGACAGGGCAGGTGCAGAAGGCTGTATCTGAGGAGCCTATTCCTAAACAATGGCTCCTTTAAGGAGTTGGTGATTTTGTAAATGCTATTAAGATTCCACGAGAGGGGCTGGGGAATGCAGCTCAGTTGGTGGCGCACTTGCCTCATGTGCACGAAGCCCTGGGTATTATCGCCAGCACTGTAAAAAAAACCAGATGTGGTGGTTTATGCCTGCAATCCCAACACTGGCAAGGTAGAGACAGGAGGATCAGATCAAGGTTATCCTTGGCTATAGGGGAAATTCAAGGCCAGCCTTGGCTACGTGAGACCTTGTCTTTAAAAAAAAAAATATGCCCTCCAAAAAAGAGGAAGGAAGGAAGGAAGGAAGGAAGGAAGGAAGGAAGGAAGGAGGAAGGAAGGAAAAGCCAGGTGATAGTGCACGCCTTTAATCTCAGCACTCAGGGAGGCAGAAGCAGGTGGATCTCTGCGAGTTCGATGCCAGCCTGGTCTACAGCATGAGTTCCAGGACAATTAGGGCTGTTACACAGAGAAACCCTGTCTCGAAAAACCAAAGGAAAAAAAATGTCCTAAGAGATATGGAAAAAGATGCTGTGGGTAGGACTTGGGACGTGATATTTAATCCAAAGTCATTAGAAGATAGAAGAAGTAACTTGGAAGGGTGACGTCTCACCAGAGAGAAACCCAGGGGAGCCACCTCCCCTGAAATCATCTGCTGAAATCACGAGGCACCTTGCCCCGTGCCACCTCTCTCCACAGGCAGCATCCCCTGCATCTGAAGGCTGTGGCCCACAAGGGTAACAGCAACTGCTGGGGAAGCCGCACTCTTAGGAGGTGTAGGGCTTTGTTGGAGGAAGTGTGCCATTGTGGGGGTGAGGGGGGAATGGGCTGTAAGCCTGCCCCAGTTAAATGCTTTCCTTTGTAAGAGTTGCTGTGGTCCTGGTGTCTCTTCACAGCAATGGAAACCCTCACCAAGACAGCCTTCTTCCAGGTAGACCTTGAGAAATAGCAGCCCACTAGATCAGCTGTTCAGAGGCACTGTGTTCTTCAGAAGACGTGAATGACGGAGTCCACTGTGGAACAGCCTCGAGGACAGTTTTTAACCACTCGTAATCCGGGTGGCCTTGTAAAGTGACTCTCTTTCACTTATTAATTGTAATTTTCTAAATATAATTTTAAAAACCCGCGTAATGTTCACACAGCCATCGTCATAATGTGTACAAGTTTATGAGCGTTTTTCTTTCTCTTAGTGCCACTCTGTGAACCGGTCTTCACCTTTTATGACCACTGTATCATTTTAAATAACAGCAGGATTTTACTTTTAATTGGCAACACCATAACTTGCATAGCAAACACTCCTGCTTCTCCCAGGTCTCCTCTGTCGCTGGCTCCGATGGAAATCTTTCTTGTGCCATTTTTAGACACTGACTGCTAAAACCCATTTTCATGTTCTTTCTGGTCCTGTGAACGAGGGAATTTTTTGAGACATCGAGTCCTATGTTTGTTATTGAACCTGCAGGACAGCTGGAGCTCTCTGTTCTCGGACACCAATCAGTCCTGCCCCAGAGCTGTTCAGAAGAGTGCCGGTTACTCCAAACGTGAGTAAGAAATGAACGAATGGCAACACACCTACCGAGCATGTAAGACCATCCTGGGATCCTGCTGTTCCGAGCCTACGGCATACCTACACGGCTGCGTTGCCTACTTCACGTACGGCAGAGAAGCTGACCTCTTTGGGGGAAGCCACTGAACTATTTCAACTATGCAGAAATGTATTTTTAACGTCTCGTTGCAGGCTCTCTCTTCTGCTTCCCGGCGTCTTTTACTCATCCCAGGAAAAAATTCCAGTTAATCATGGTCCATTAAGGATGCAGAGGTGAAAGGAAAAAAAAAAAGTAAGAGGAGGGGGAGAGGGAGCCCTGATCCTCCCTGGGGAAGGAAAATCAGCAAAGTGTAAAAGATCATCTGGGGCTTCTTTTTTTTTTTTTTAAACCGGCTTCATTAATTAACAACACATCGCTGGCATTATTAGCTTTGCCCTTGATTAGATTTGATCAGATTAGTTTGATCACTGCTAGCACACTGGACATTAGTACAAACAATCCTCCTGTCTCATGCTCGTCCTGGCTCGTTCTGAGGAGGGCCGTGGCGGTACTGCTGACGGTGACGAGGGTAGTGGCACTCGTGGCGCTGCTCGGGGTGGCGGTAGTGACAAAGGTAACGGGTGTGGCGGTCATGATGGTGCCTCTGTTGCTGAGAGTGGTGGTGGAGATAACAAGGGTGACAATGAAGACGACACTGAAGGTAGCGTACACATATGGAAACATTGTCACTCTATGCCCCGAGTCCTTCAAATGCATTGACCCACAGTTCCAGCAGTCTGCTCAGTGGGTATTGTCATTCTGAATTTACAGAGTGGAATCTGAGGTTGGAGCGGTTACACAGTTTGGGAGAGACCCTGATGCGGAGGGAACTATCGACTCCCTGACACACCGGGACTGTGGGTTAGGACACTGGCACGTCCATTCGGCCACTTGTCTTGGTCAGGATGGGATGGGACATGGACAGTAGTAACAAGCTTTGGCCCAAGTTCCCGAGCTCCTTCCCTGTTTGTGTGACCAGATTCCTTCAGTTGACAACTGGGGACAGCTGTCCTCCATGCAATGACTGGCTATCCAGGCTGCCTGGTCCCATCTCTGAGAAGCTGTCCATGGTCTCTGCCCCCGAACCCGTCACTGCTTGTGTGTTCCCACCGAAGGAGAGAGGAAGGAATGGGAACTGCTGAAGCCCAAACATGTCTACCACATTACACTCGGGCACCATCCCTTCATCTGCCTATGTTCACGGTTGGCTGTCTCCCTTTTCTCTTTCATTCAGTCTGGGAGTATACTCACACTGAGGGTGAGCTTCCCTCCTACAATGTCTGTTGGAAGTACCTTCAGGTGCCCCTCCAAAGGTCTGCCCCACTTGGAAGTTGATAGCCGAATTAACTGTCACACCACGGTGGGAGTTCACTGTGTCCTTGGTTAAGCTTGGTTATCTCCCCCAAAGCCACACCTCCTATCATAATCTTGGGGGTGTCAAGATTTCATCATCTGAACCAGAAGGGAAAGGAGGCACAGACACTCAGACAACAGAGATCTAAAGACAACAGGACACCGTGCCCTTTCTCAACAGTCTTCCTTTCAGAACTCAAATTTAGAACTAGGTGTTGTGGTGCAGGCCTGGGATCCCAAGACTCAGGCAAATTGGAAGCTGGAGGAAGCCTGGGCTTCAGAATGAGACCTCATGTCAAAACAAGCAAATCTACAGTAAACCAGCAAAACCCGAAGCATTCTGAGCTGCCTGCTGCTAACTATCTAAATGGACTCCTGTTGACTGAGGCTGCTTGTTCGCTCCTGGCTGCCCAGACCACAAAATAATCACACAGAAACTATGCTATTTGCAATACGCTTTGGTCAGTAGCTTAAGTGTATTTCTGGCTGACTCTTATATCTTCAATTAACCCATTTCTATTATTTTATATTTTATCATGAGCCTCGTGGCCTACAGGCAAGGTTCCAGCTGGCAACTCGCGTCTTTCTCCTTTGGTGGCTGGCATGGCTTCTCACTGACTCCATATATGAATATTTCAGCCTAGCTATATTCTGTTAAGCCATTGGCCAAAAATTAAAATTAGCTTCTTTATTAACCAATAAAAGCAACACATATACAGAAGGACTTCCCACACCAGACTCTGACCTTGGGTCTCTCCCAGCATCTCAAGTACCTCTTTGGAGACTTTGGAGACCTGGCTCCTCTTAATATATCTCAACCCACCCCTACCCTACAATTCTCCAGCCCTGGAGTGTCCTTTCCTCCCCTCTTTCCTATATAACTCAGCCATTTTGGCTGTGCAGTCTCTTGGTTCTGCTCCTGGACCTCTCTTTTCCCTCCTGCTCTCTCTCTTCTTCCCTCCCTGACCTCTCATGGCTCAATCTATTCTGCTGGCCACGTTCAGTCTGGACCCTTCCAGATGCTTCTTCTGGCTATTTTCTCCCTCATACTGACAATAAAAAACTCCTCGACCAGCCCTAGAAGCCGCCGTGACCTCATTTTCATTTAAAGCTAGCTGAGGGCCCCCAGAGATGGGCACAGACCAGCCTGAAACTTGAATGTGGTGCCTTGTACGGTAAAAGGTAATGTACTGTCATTGCCAACTTAAGGATACAGAGATGCACAATCATCCTCGATTTCCCAGATGGACCCAAGTTAATAGCGAGGACCCTGACAGGGAGGAAGAGGACCCAGATGGCAGTAGGAGATAGGACAACAGAGCAAAAGGTTGGAGTGGCGCACAAGAGGGGTCGCAAACAGGCAGGGCAAGAGGAGCAACAACCTCTGGAAGCCTAGGGAGGAAGGAGCTGGTGGAATGCAGCCCATGCAGCCCTGACTGAGACCTGCAAAAGAGCTAAACCGGCTGCTTTAAGGCGCTGCGTTGGTGGTGACGTGTCACGGCAGCCCTGGGAAGCACACTTCGACTGCCCCCAGGACATGTGCCAGCTGCCACTGGCTCCTCACGTGGACCTGTGCAAAGTGGAATGGGAGCCTGACCCTGTGGCTGCATTCTGCGTGTGTCTCCTGTACTTGGACAGCGTAAGACATCGGCATAAGGCTACTGCAAAAAACGCTCAAGTGCGCATCTCCTGTGAAGCCGGTACTCACGCCTGCACGCATCTTATGCTGCCTCTACGTGCCTCTTTCTTGTAACCCTGTGCATAAGTTCCCTCCCTAATAAACTCCAGCTGCATCTCCTATGGGCTCATCTGAGAACCTTCTCCGCAAGGCAGCCAGGAATCCCCGGCCCAGAGGTCTCTGAGAACTCCTTGCCACCGCGGGGTTGGAGATGCATCTCTGCCCCATCACTGCTGTTGCAGTGACACTGGTCACGTCTCAAAGGGCTGCTAAAGAATTCTTTCCTTCTCTCATTGTTTATTAATTTACAGGCAGGGTCTCAGGTAGCCCAGGCTGGCCGCTAACTTAATTTATAGCCAGGGAGGCCCTTAAGCTTTGCTACTCCTGCCTCTGCCCCTCCACATTGTGATTGTAGACGTGGATCACCATGACTGCTTTTCTGTGTGCTGCGGACCCAACAGAGGGCCTCCAGCACCCTGAGGAAGTACTCTACCCATTGAGCCACATCGCTAGCCTTTTTTCCTTCCTTCTCTTCCTCCTTCCTTTCCTCCCTTCCTGCAGCAAACGGGATCATAGAATGGTCCCTGACGCACACTGAGTAGGACTGCAGATGGTCCCTGAAGCACATTGCGTAGGACTGCGGACAATTAAGTAAAACCATGGGTCACAAGGGTTGCACACATAAGCTAGGACCCGCTTTTGCTGTGGATGAAGGTTACAGCCATGTTTGTAAGAATCCCAGGCGTACAAACGGAGAGGAGAAAGTGCATATACACTCAGGCTGTTAGCATGTTCACTGCTGGTCTCACGTTCTTGTTTGAGACCACTGTGAAGAGACTGTTGTATGCAGACAAGGCCACAGCCAGTGCAGTCAACTATGATGGAATTCTTCGCTCACAGCCGGTGAGAGTTCAGATTCCTGAGCAAGGAATGTCCCTTTAACTTACCCTGTCTTTCTATCCTGTTTCCATTGTCCTTTTAGGTCACCCTGGGGTCCAGGAACAACAGAGTAAAAGTCCTGGTGACAAGAGACCAAGGCCACACCCAAGTGGGACAGACCACCCCCAAGATGAGCCACAATGGGAAGGCTTAATCTGAGGAGAGATTTTCTCCAGAAGCCAGATCTGTCCCTTTCCCTGATCATTAACAATGGATCTGATGACCCCACTGGACCCGAGCTGAGACAATGCTAGGGAACAGAGGTCAGGACCCAAGTCCCGACTCCTCCTAAAGTTCACCTGGGTTCCCTGAAGATCTGTGGGCCTCGGGCTCTACTCTGGCTGCCCTTCTGCCCTCTGGATGCTGACTAGGTAACTCTGCCTTCACCACCACGCCTTTCTTTAATTAGTGGGTCAGGACAGGCGACTGGGCCCTGCCTACTGAGGAGGCAGAAGTTGGGCTTTTGGGCTGAAACTGTGGGCTACGCTGGGAGGTGAAAGACATACAAGGAATCAGAGCGGTAGCAACACTATATGGATATCTGCCAAGTGCCCAAGTGCACTCCTGCCTGTCTGGACAGGAACCCCACAACTCCATGGAGGAGGCTGGTCTTACCTTCACCTTAGAGTTTTCCTGAAGGAATAGTGCCCCCTGCTGACAGGGCAGTAAACAGTCCAGATGGATTTTTTTTAATGAATTTATGTATTTATTTATTTATTTGGTTTTTCGAGACAGGGTTTCTCTGTGTCATAGCCCTAGCTACCCTGGAACTAGATCTATAGACCAGGCTAGCCTCGAAGTCACAAAGATCCACCTGCCTCTGCCTCCCCAGTGTCGGGATTAAAGGCGTGCGCCACCAACGCCCGGCTCCAGGTAGGATTTTAACATAAGCCAGAATCTGGAGAAGATTCCATATGCATCTTGCCCAAGGCATGCAGCAAATCTGATCAGGGAAGTTGAGGCAGTCAGCTGCAATTCCAGTTGAGTTTTCTCTCCATGGCTGAGCTCCTCATAGCTAAACAACTTGTTATTATCCCTTTTTTTTTTTCTCTTTTTTGAGACAGGGTTTCTCTGTGTAGCAGCTCTGGCTGTACTGGACCTCGCTCTGTAGACCAGGCCAGCCTCGAACTCACAGAGATCCGCCTTCATCTGCCTCCCGAGCTCTGGGGTTAAAGGCTTTCAAGCTGCTTTCAGGACAAGGACACGGTGTTTTTACTCTTGATCTGTTTGCTATTCTCTTTCCTCCCTGTTACTGAGTTGGGGCGGGCAGCCAATCCCTAGCCAGACAGTAGCCTTGAGGTGACTCTGAAATAAACATGCTTGGGTCTGAAAAGGGGCCAGAGGTGCATCTGCACTCCCAAAACTAGCAGCTCAGAGTTCAAACAGCACACGACAGCTTCCCAATACCTGCACTGCCACCCGACCAGAGAGGCAGCGCTCTTCCACGCTGCTGACTTCTTACAGGGTTCCAGCCGGCACCATCTCTCCAGGGTCCTCCCTCTATCTGCAGAGACCAAGCACAAGCTCAGAGCTCGGGAGATTCTTACAGATTCTAGTCTCAACGTGCATCTCACCCAAGGAACAAAACACTCCACAGACCCTTCCAGCTGAACAGAATTGCTCTGAACTGCAGGTGGCAAGTGTATGTCCTGAGGGCCACCTAGTGGTGGTACCCGAGTCCCGGTTATGTAAACCTGGCCTGGACAAAGTCGCCTTACCTGGCCCCAGGACATGTCCAAGATCGCCGAGCCTTGTCATTTCTGTGAAATCCCCCAAGTTTCTGCCTGGATGTCCAGGAGGTGTTCTGGATGGAGGTCCAGACTTACCCCATTTGTGGGGCATCCCCTTGAGAGAGTGGCCAGGCTCTGGGGAGTCGGCATTCACTTTGGTGTGAGGAATAAAGGAGAGAGAAGCTTAGAACACTCTCTGAGAAAACATGTTTGTTGGATAACTTAGAATATGCTTGAAAAATACAATTCATCCTGCGCTGAACTATGAACAGAGCCACGACTGCTACAGAAACTGAATCCCTAATTTAAAAACTCACAGAAATGAAGTCTCCAATTCCAGATGGCTCCACTGGAGAATTTACCAAATGTTGAAAGAGGAGTTGGCCCAATCTCTACACAGTGTCTTTCAGAAAACAGAAGAGGAGGGGGAACTCCCAAGCCGTTTTATAAAGCTAGCATGGGTTCTGATAGTAAAACCGGAGACAGGACAAAGATCCACAGCCAAAGCTCCCTGGTCTCCTCGGACTTTGAAAGTTAATAGGATGGGGCCTGGTTAGTACTTGGATGGAAAGACCCATAGGTCAGCATTCCTCTTGAATATGGATCCAAGCATCCTTAATAAAAATATTACTAAATAAAATTCAGCAATATGAAAAAAAGTCATAATGGGGTTTGTTTCATGGATGCCAGTTGTGGCGGTTGTAATAGGAACGGCCCCCATGGACTTGTATAGGTGTGGCTTTGTGGAAGACAGTGTGACCTTGTTGGAGGCTCTTTGTCACTGGGGGGTGAGCTTTGAGGTTTCCGAAGGCCATGCCAGGCCCAGTGTCTCTCTCTGCCTGGGGATCAGGATGGAGTTCTCAGCCACTGCTCCCATCGTGCCCCCGCTGCAATGACAATGGGCTGACCCTCTGAAACTGTAAACGAGTCCCCAGTTAAAAGCTTTCTTACCAGGGCTGCCTTGGTCGTGGTGTCTCTTCGCAGCAACAGAATACTGACTGAGAAACCCGGAGAGCGGAAAACTTTAAAAGCGGCCCAGTAACCTGCCATACTCACAGCTGAGCTTACAAGAGAGTATATTCATGTGGCTGTGGTGTTGGACACAAGGCGATACCCACTCTGCGTTTTTTAAAGAGCTCTCAGAGCCGGATGTGATGGTCCGTGTCTTTAATTCCAGCACTGGGAGGCAGAGGCAGGCGGATCTCTGTAAGTTTGAGGCCAGCATGGTGGTCTACAGAGTGAGTTCCAGGACAGCCAGGGCTATATACTGAGACTCTGAGCAAAATAATAATTACCAGAAAAATGAGAATAGAGGAACATTTTTTCAATTTCATAAAGAAATATATAGAAGAAAAGTGTTTCAGCCAACATACTTAGTGGAGAAAGGCTAGGGGCTTTCCCCCGTAGATTGTGACGGAAGGAAAGGGCTCACTCTCCCACTCCTGCACGGTACAGTATTTGGGTGGAATGAGGTAAGAAGAATAAAGCTAAGGTGCAGAGACCAGGAGGAAAGGTGTACTCGCAGACAGCAGAGTGTGACTGCAAGCCTCAAAACCACCAAAGCAAACAAACCCCCAACTAACAAGTTTAAGGTCACAGTAGTTGGGTGCGGTGGCGCACACACGCCTTTAACCCCAGCAGCCAGGAGGCAGAGGCAGGTGGATCTCTGTGAGTTCAAGCCAGAGGTCTACAGAACGAGTTCCAGGACAACCAGGGATACGTAGAGAAATCCTACCTCAAAAATTCAAAAACATATAAAATAAAAAACACACACAATAAAAGATGGAAAAATCCAAAAACAAAAGCAACAAAAAACAAAACAAAAAAGAAAAAAGGACACTATGTAAGAATACAATAATCAATTCTGTAGTTAAGCAATGAGCACACTTGAATGCCAAAGTATAAAATACAATATTGCTTGTAATTACACACCAAATTTAAATACTTAGCTATCAACCTATCAACACACAGTTTGTGAGTTTTTTATACCCAGGCTGGTCTCAGATCTCTTACGTAACTGAAGAAGAACTTGAACGTCTGATCCTCCAACCGCTACTTCATGAGCGCTAAGACCACAACCAGTTTACAGGGTGCAGGGATCAAACCCAGGGATCTGTGTACACCAGGCAAGCGGCCCGGTTTCAGCCCTAGCCTGTATACCGATCTCTTATGCTGACAACTATAAAATATTTATGAAAGGAACTCAAGAAGTTATAAATACATAAAGAGACACCCCGTACTTGTGATTGGCAGGTTCATCATAGTAAAGAGGTTGTTTCTCTGTTAAGCTGCCATCAAGAATGCTCAGCTATGAATAAGATTATTCTAAACTTTATATGGAAGGGAAAAAGAGCAGGAATAACTCAGACAACTTCTTGAAAAGAAGAATAAAGCTCAGGAGAAATCTGTCTCCCCACTTCAAGAGTCATTACCAAGTCAAAGTTACCCGAAGTGTGTAGGCTGGCAAAGAAAGAAACTTGGAGATCAATGGGATGGGATAGCAAATCCAGACGGGGACCCAAAAATACACTCAATGAGGGAGGGGGTGTTTGTTTGAGACAGGGTCCTGGCTGGCCTGATACTCACCGTGTAGACTAGGCTGACCTCTAGCTCACAGAGATCTGCCTGCCTATCCCTCACGTGCCGGGATTAAAGGTGAGCACCACCTTTATTTTTGAGAGACACAAATGTAACTCATTAGAGAAAAGAATATCTTGACAATAGATTGTCTGGCTCAGCTGAATATCCGCAGGCACCAAGCAACAACAACCCCAAACCACGCATCTCATCCAAAATTACATCACCCCCAAAGTACAATCTATAAAAAAGAAAATCTGATACACTTGACTTATCAAAACGAAGTACAAGTTTTGCAAAAGATCCCGTTAAGAGATTGAAAAGAGAGCGACAAAAAGTATCTGTAAGCCACATCCCCAACCAAGAGCCATTGTCTCCGTTCCAGCTTCCCTGATAGTTGGGAAGAAACAGAATGACGGGAGAATAATGCAAAGCCACTTGCTACCTGTCCTATAGTGGAAGGTCTCAGAGAAGCAGGGGCAAATGCCGAGCTGCCTACTAGCATAGCAAGGCGACCCTGGCCTCCAGCTTCTCCCAGCGTGGCAAGTACCTGTTGTGGGGTCCTGGCTTCTTTTAGCACTTGTTATTCCCACCCCACCCTAAACCTCTCCAGCCCCTGAGCTGGGCTTCCTTGCCCCCAGCTTCTGGTTCCTATATAACAGCCATCGTGGCTTCGTGATCTCTTGGCTACCCTCTCGGTTCTCCTTGGTCTTTTTTTTTTTTTTTAATGCATACAGCCTCCATGTATGCCTGCACGCCAGAAGAAGGTGCCAGATATCATTACAGATGGTTGTGAGCCACCATGTGGTTGCTGGGAAGTGAACTCAGGACCTCTGGAAGAGCAGCCAGTGCTCTTAACCACTGAGCCATCTCTCCAGCCCCTCTCCTTGGTCTTTTTTCTGTCTTCCTCTCCTCTCGTGGCCTGGGCTATTCTGCTGGCCATGTGCTGTCTGGACTCCTCCGGATGCCTCTGGCTGTGTTCTCCCTCAACCATACTGAGGAGATAGGCTAGACACAGGCTAGACAAAGACTTCCCACTGTAATACACCCCAACCTTTCAGCCCCTGGGTTAACAAGCCGGCTGTATTTTGCGGGGGCAAGAGGGGCGTCTGGGAATCTGGGACTTTCTGTACTAACTCCAGGAAAGTTCCTGGCAAATCAGACATAGTTCGCTGTGCTGGAGGCTCTCGGCTGTGCCATCACTGCTCCCTCCCCAGCTTCCCAGTAGAGGGTAACCTGAAGGGCACCACTGTGTTTACATCACAGCTGTAATGTCAGCCTTGACTGTTAGATGCTCATGAAGTATGTGGAGACAGAAGGAGCAAAGGGAGACCGAGGAGGACGAAAGACGGTGAAGTCAGTGGCAGTCAGCCTGCCTTCAGGATCTCCTAACTACCTCTTCAGTTCAGGAGGGCCCCATGCACAGCACCCTGCGCTGGCTGCCTGCAGTTATACACACATCCTGCGACCGCTTCTGAGGATCGCGTCACACCTAGCTTTTATCCGCAGGGTCTCTCCCAGCACACCAGGAGCAGGCCCTCGGCACGACTGTCTGACACGTCATCCATAAGCCAAGGTGGCAGAGCCCAGACATGAATAGGATGGTTCTGAGCGTGGTCAGCCTCGATTCGACTCCCAGCTGAATGGGTTGCCAGCTGTGTGACCTGGGACAGCTGGTTTGATGTTCTCTACCTCAGAGTCTTCACCTAAAGTGGATTTAGGAATAACAGGAGATCTAATCCCCATTAGAGAGGCTGCAGCTGACTGCACATTCTGGAAGGTAAGCAGACAGAGGTTTCTGACACTCGGAAGGTCAAGAGAGGGTATTCTGGGGTGAGGAAACGACACAGGAGGCTGCAGGTCCCCGCAGTCTATCCCTTACGAATGTCCCCTTTCACGTGTGCCTGCTTGTTTCCACAGAAGCCAGATAGCCCAGTGCCCCTGAAGTCCTCTGGGCACCTACCTACACCCACACTTCTGCATACCTTGTTATTCGACCCGGCCAGGGCTTTCGTGGGGAGGATTCCTGTTCAAGGCTGGGTCCTCAGAGTCCAGGATCCTTCAATAGGCACCCAAATGATTTAAATGGCTATTGGGATGGGTTTAAGTGTTTGGTCCCTGTTGCCCATCAGTACCTAGGCCTGCCTCATAGCCTCGTCTCCAGACCTGTGCTGATTAAGATCCTCCCAGCTATGTTCTTCCTGTGGTTGGGTCACAAAACAGAAAGCAGAATGTTCCTGCACAAAATGGCTCCACTTTTAAGCTCCTCGCCTGTACCATCCTCCCCAGCTCCTCCCCTGTACCACCCTCCCCCAGCTCCTCCCCTGTACCGTCCTCCCCCAGCTCCTCCCCTGTACCACCCTCCCCCAGCTCCTCCCCTGTACCGCCCTCCCCCAGCTCCTCCCCTGTACCGTCCTCCCCCAGCTCCTCCCCTGTACCGCCCTCCCCCAGCTCCTCCCCTGTACCGCCCTCCCCCAGCTCCTCCCCTGTGTCGTCCTCCCCCAGCTCCTCCCCTGTACCGCCCTCCCCCAGCTCCTCCCCTGTACCGCCCTCCTCCAGCTCCTCCCCTGTACCGCCTGCCCCCAGCTCCTCCCCTGTACCGCCCTCCCCCAGCTCCTCCCCTGTACCGCCCTCCCCCAGCTCCTCCCCTGTACCGCCCTCCTCCAGCTCCTCCCCTGTACCGCCCTCCCCCAGCTCCTCCCCTGTACCGTCCTCCCCCAGCTCCTCCCCTGTACCGCCCTCCCCCAGCTCTCCACCTGAGGGACAGTAGCAGAATGGATAACACACTGGATACAAATCCAAACTCATCCGCATCACCATCCTTTGTTTTTAAACGATTTATTTTTTTTTTTATTTTATGTGCGTTAGTGTTTTGTCCGCATGTAAGTCTCTGTGAGGGAGTCAAATCACTTGGAGCTGGATTACAGACAGTTGTGAGCTGCCATGTGGGTGCTAGGAATTGAACCCAAGATTACTAGAAGAGCAGCCCATGCTCTTAACCACTGAGCCATCTCTCCAGCCCCTATCACCACCTTTTCTAGGGAGTTAAAACACCCCCTTTGTCTGCAGACCCACTGAGGTACACAGATTAATTTCCTCTGCTTCAGGTACTCAATAGCCTGAAACACACACAAACACACAGGTGTATACACCACACACACAGAGCATTTACCCACACAACACATATATAGCACATGTGCGCGCACGCGCCACACACACACACACACACAGAGCACAACACATGAAATTAGAAAAAATAAATAAACCAGGCTGTTTCCCAAATGCTTGCAGTGTGGGTTTCTCAAGAGAGGACCCTAGAGAGTCACTCAGCTCCTGCAAGGGACACTGGCTTCGGGGAGGTCGTTGTTTGTATTTTTGGTTGTGAGCCTAGCCTTTAAGGGCTGAGCCATCTCTCCAGCCTGGCTTAGGGGAACAGAGGAGGTGAGTACAGGGTAAGGACAAAGTCCCCTGCTCTGAAGGAAACTGGATCTGTGTCTGAGTCTTGACCTTTGACAGGTTGGGTGACTCCAGTTTGTCCTTTGCGGCTTCGGTAAGGAGCACATAGGAGCCGGAGCTGCAGAGATGACAAAGAATGAAGTCTCAGGGATATTGAGACTGTCCTTGCCTGGTGCTGAAGCCTAGACTACCACAGCTTTCCCTGCCATGCCAGGATGGACCAAGGGAATGCGGAGAGCCAGGGATTTGGATGGAAGGTTAGCCGACAAGAGCTACAATGGCGCTTTTCTCAGTGGCCCAAAATGGTTCGTCTGCCACGGTGGCCTGGGTACTCTGCTTCTTCGTTACCTACGTGAGCGGAGCAAGGGCCAGGTCAGCCCCGCTTGGACCTCCCAGGAGATCTATGTTTGTGTGGCAAAGGAAAGCCTAGACAAATCCAGGGGCAACCAACCAAGGCCCAGGCAGGACACCCACAGCTCCCACAGAAAGCCCACGTCTACTCCAGGATAGTGGCCTCCTGGGAGGGGCAGTGTGGGACTAGGCAAAGGTTGTTTGTGTCAGCCAGAGCAGGGTGCTGGGGCAGAGGAGGCGGCAGGTCCGTGGGGACAGAACAGCGTCTTAGAGAGGCAACCACACAGTCCTATGCTCCACAGTCCCCACAGCCCCGGGGAAGCACACAAAACCCTGGCTGTTAGTCAAGGCTTGGGAGAGGGAAGTGGGAAGAAACAGGGTAGGAAACGGAACCCCCCCCCCCCCGAGCTGCCTAGGGCCGACAGTTTACGGCTTCACCCACAGACTCCAGCAACCAGCCTGCCAGGGCCGCGCCGCACTGAGGGTCCTTTCTGAGCGCAGCTCATGTTTGCCAATAATAACTGCCAAGTAAGGGACGCTTTCCTCTCAGAGGTGGGGAGATGGAAAGTTCCAGAAAGCCCCTATGTAATAGGGCCTTTCACAGCTCACCCATCAGACCCCAGAAAACAGTAAACAACTGGACAGCCACAGGGTCCCCTGCAAGAGAGCCTGCAGCTGGACTCCGGAGCGACGTGTGTTCATGCGCCGACGTGGCTCATAAACGGTGATCACGGAGAACCATCCCTGAGGGTACTGTCGCGGTCTGAAAGGTCCCCACGGAAACTCAGGTAGGGGAAATGACTCAGCAGGAAAAGTTTGCATGCGGGCGTGAGGATGAGGTCCCCAGAACCCACTTAAAAGCCAGGTGCACGTGGCAGTACATGCCCGAGATCCCAGAACTCCCACTGTGATGGGAGGCTGAGGCAGGGGAATTTCAGGAAGCTCAAGGGCATGCTAACTGGCATTCGCAGTGGCAGCTCACAGGAAACCCTGTAGTCAAACAAGGTGGGAGGTGAGCATGAACACCCGAGGTTGTCCTATGACTGTCACATGTGTGCTTCGGTGGACATGCACCATGCATGTGTGGACCAAATTCTTACACATACAGCCACACAAACAATATATGTGCACATATACATATATAGTTATATATATATATACATATATATATTTAAAGGGGGAGGTAACAAAATGGCATGTGTGGGACCTTCACATTTTAATTAATTAATTAATTAGTGTGTGGCAGGAGAGAAGAGACAGTGTGAAGGTCAGAGGACAGTTTGAGGGAGTTAGCCTGGGGTCAGCACTTGGCAGCAGGTGTATTTGCCAGCTGAGCCATCTTTGCCTGTGCCTTGGTAGGACCTTTGAGAGGCAGCTGGGGAGAGGTGGCGAGGGTTCATCCTCAGACACAGGTCATCCAGTCATGGACTAGTGGATTAGTGGCTCCGTGTCCTTGTTCATTTAAGTATCTGTCCTTCTGAAACAAGCTGGTTGGGGGCTGGAAAGACGGCTCAGTAGTTAAGGGCACTGATTGATCTTCCAGAAGTCCTGAGTTCAATTCCCAGCAACCACATGGTGGCTCACAACCATCTGTAATGAGATATGGTGCCCTCTTCTGGCCGGCAGGCAGGCAGAACACTGCATAAATAATAAATAAATCAGGTAGGTGCTAACCATTGCTCCCAGGGCAGACACCAGGGGGCAGGCCATCCATCTCTTGGGCTCAGGAGTCACCAATCCCACAGATGCTTGAAGTCAGCTCCAGTAGGCGACTGAGGGCCTCCTAGGTTACCCTGCACAGGGCTTCCCTCCCTCCCGTGGTCTCTCAGGTGTGCATGACGGCTTCAGTCTCCTGAGCGTGTGTATTTCTGAACTGCCATCTTCCGGTACCCCAAACGCAGCCCCACAGCAAAAGGGGCTCATCTACGAGTGTATGGGAACTGGATCCATCTGACTCAAAAGGCTGAGATCCTACTCTGGAGGCATTTAAAGATCAGGCTGTTGCAATTCTTTATGTTGGGTTTGTGTCACCACCTTCTGAAGCTTTTTAAAAAGTTGAAGGCTTTGGCAAGTGCTGGGCCTTTTGTTCGTGGCACCGAGGAGTGGAGACAACCCAGCCGTCACTGTCTTAGCAGCACTAACGGTGTTCAGAGATGACGTTCACCTCGCTTCCCGTTACCCGCTTCCCCACCTTCTCCCTGGAGGCCCCCGCTGAGCCCTCCCAGACCCTGAGGATTGGAGGGCTGGGCACACAGCAGCCCGTGCCGGGTTGTTCTGCAATTTGCTCAGAATGAAGAATGCGAGCGGATGTTGGAAGGACGACACACAGGCGACAGAAATCGGCGAGAGATGCAGAAAAAAAAAGTCGAAAAGAGGCAGTTGCCGTGGGAACAAGAAAAAGGAGCAACACCATCTATGATATGTCACTGTGTGCTTTTTCAGTCCAGAGAAAAGTGTGAAATTCCTAGATGAGCTTGAGATCGCTGTGAGCGCTGGCTGGCTGGAAGCACGGGTAAGTTCAGGCATCTAAGACGACCCTGACGGGAGAGAGGATGAGATCCGGATGTTGGTACGATGCTTTGCTCTTTCAGCATCCGGCTGAACAAAAGGTGATCCATTTGCTAGCTTGCCAGGTAGCTCACATTTTACAGACGAGGGACCTGAGGCAGAATGAAGCCAGGCGGACTCCAGTTCTGGCAGCTGGGAGTCAAACCTAGGTCAGGATGGCAGCAGGAATTCCCTGTACCCAAAGCTGGCTGGGATAAAACGCTGACCAACACCAACTTGGGGAAAGAGAGGGTTTATTTCAATTTACAGTTCCAGGTAGCAGTCCATCACTGAGGCAAGGCAGGACAGGGACCGCAGAGGAACGCTGGCCACCGACTTGCTGAGTTTGTCTGGTTCAAGGGCCGTCAGCCTGGAGATACCACCCACAGTGGGTTGGACCTCTCCACATCAACCATCTGTCAGAGCAACGCCCCACTGACACACCCACAGGCCAGTCTGATCTGGACGGGTCAATTCTCTAGTTTGTGTTCAGTTGACAATGAAATCTAAGCAGCAAATACCCAGGGGATGGACGGGGGGTGAGGCAGGAGGAGGTGGCTCTCATGCCCAGGCAGCGGTGAGCACCTTCCTGTGTTCTGATGCCTCAAGTCGGGCTCCTGCTCTTCCAGACTACTACCCAGCCTTCACCACCCTCCCTTCCCACCACCTTTTACCTCAAATGCCAGCTATGCCCCCGCTTGTCTGCCTGGGACACTCTCTCCTCGCCTCTGCCCTTCACTACCAACACGGTCCCTGGGCATCCATCCTCCTCCACCCTTTACTACCAACACGGTCCCTGGGCATCCATCCTCCTCCGCCCTTCACTACCAACACGGTCCCTGGGCATCCATCCTCCTCCGCCCTTCACTACCAACACGGTCCCTGGGCATCTTCTTGGGGCTCTGTTCCTTCAGAGTCGCTATGGCTCTTTACAGTGTTTCTTCTTCCTGAGCTCCTGCCCTGGAGGCCTTTCCACCTGTGAACACCCCTCCTGGCTGAGGCTCTGACTCCCGTTCACCCCTCAACTCTTCCTTTCCTGAACTTCTGGCTTGCGTCTGCTTGACACCTTGGCTCACACTGACCCCCGGCTGAGGCTGCCCATAGACCTGCCACGTCTCCTGCAGTTCTCCAAAATGATACCTCCACCTTCTATCCTTTGGACTCTTCAGATGCCAGCGCATGGAGCCACCCTTGGTCCCTTTCCTGAACCAACACAATACCCAATCTTTTTTGTTTTGGTTATGTTTTCTGAGACGGTCTCACCAGCTCGCCTGGAACTCCACGAGTGAACCAAGCAGGCCTCAAATTCATTCACAAGAGGCTGACCTGCCTCGGCCTCTGTGATGTTGGAAGTGGAAGCATGCATCACCACACCTGATGTCAATACCCAACCCTGTCAGCTCTGCTCTCAGGTGACCAGGATGACCGACTCTCCACAGCCAGACAGGTGTCAGCAGCCCTACCCCACCCCCACCCTTGGGGAAGGTCAAATCTATTCCCGAGAGCTCAATGTAGGGCCTCAAGGGCTGCGTGGGGGCCCATCCACAATGGTGAGAGGAATCTTACTGAATCTAATTCAATGTACACACACACACACACACACACACATACACGTGCACACGCACACTTTGTTCTCTGGTAAGGTTATTCACCACGCTCACAACCGTGGAAAGTATAGTGGGTTCCTGACCCGGTTTTCCTCTGCAGCCACCTCCCATGGGTCCTGAAGTTGTACCTACCTGCCAAGACAGTTACGCCAACTTCCAGAGTACCAGGCCTTTGCTGGAAGCTGAAGGCACGGAAGTGAAAGCTCCATGCAGTCACTTAAACAATACCGTGAACCCTGAGAGAAGATGGTGGAGGCTGGGGCAATACACAGCAAGTGACCTTTTAGGGAAGCCAGCAGTGTATTTGGGGACAGAGAGTGGATGGCAAGCCCAGTGACAGAGCTGGGCCTACCTGCATGCCTGAGAGCTCAAGGGTG
Source organism: Myodes glareolus (assembly GCF_982192425.1). Taxonomy (NCBI): domain Eukaryota; kingdom Metazoa; phylum Chordata; class Mammalia; order Rodentia; family Cricetidae; genus Myodes; species Myodes glareolus. The sequence goes on along the minus strand of NC_142051.1, from coordinate 42,460,119 downwards.
GTTTAGGAGCAGGGTCTGCTACGGTACGGGAGTGAGGCGGCAGGGGTAGGCCTGTTAGAGCGCCTCAGAATACAGTGGCTGTGAGAGGGCATGACCGCGCAGCCCAGATGCCCGCCTGTCAGAGATGCGGTGTGGGAAGGGGACTGAGACTGGGTTTTGGTGCCACAGGCCTGGCCTCTGTAGCTTGGTGTACCACAAACTGACGACAAAAATCCCAGAAGAAGGGACTCACACCTCCGGTCCAGGTGCTGGGGATCAAGCCATCAAATCACCACCCTCTCGGGGCTGTGGTGTTGAAGCCAGTCAGCATGTCTACCCGTGTCTGGCACATGCTCCAGGGCACGCATGGCGCTGACGGCAGCCTGCATTTGTTCACGGTGAAAAGCAAATACGTTTCGGAAAGGTACTTGCTAAGAACTAACCCCAAATGGGGGCTGCTTCTGCGTAATACCCGGTGCTAAGGGGACACGGTGCGCTGACAAAGGATCTGTGGCAGCACCGGCGTACAAGTCACTGAAACCAGAGACTGCACGTCCAAGGGTGGGGAATGTTGAGCTGGGTGACAGGAGACGCGAGAGAAACCAGCTCTCCCATACATTGTTGTGTGTACCCAGAGCGTGATTCAATGGTGCGGATGGCTTTGCCTCCTGGAAGACCAGGATGGACAGGCCAGTCAGAGCTGGAAGAGGTAACTGAAGGGCCAGCACCCTATAGGGAAACCTCAGCTGAGAGAGTCCAGGCAATAGCATGGCACCCTGGAGGCTTAGTACAAATGTTAGCCTTCTGTAAAAAGCCGTGGGGCCTGCTGGGCCCTCTGCAGCGTCAGAGAAGTCCGACCATCATTCAATAAGAAGGCACACAGTAACACCTTTTACTAGTTCATATTTTTTTTTCCCCAGAAAATTTGTAACAAAAATACATGGAATTGGAATCTGAGTTACAGTACATTGTGCGATTACAGAACATAAACAAGAAGACCATTCCTTCTCGTGGGGGTGGAACATTCCATTTCACTAAGAAAATCACAACATGATTCAGAACAGTTAACCCTACACTGTCGTTCTAGTCTCAGAGACTGGCACACTTGGGAGAAAAAAAATGTTTAAAAATAAATAAATAAAACTGAACAGAATCAACTCCCCTCGGGTCCCCTATCCTTGCTCCTCTTCCTATTGTCTTCACGTGAGCTGATGGGGTGAGGACGTGTGGGAGCCTCGTGGGGCCGGGAAGGTGCTGCTGGCTGAACTCTAGGCAAGCACGGGTTCCCTGAGGCGGCCCAGAGTGAGCTGGGAACACCACTCAGTAACTGCAGGTAGAGTTGGGTAAGAGGTGAGGGCAAGAAAAGAAGCCACAGGACCAGGGCCTGCGGCCTGTGGCTGTTTATAGTGGGAAAGACGGTGTGAACACAGACCTCAGCCTGCGTGTTCACAGTCATGTAACCCAGCAGCTAAAACCACGCTGCGAAAACACCAGCGGCGGTGCTGCCAGAGTTCCACTGGGTTCAAGAGAAAAAGGAAAAACCAATTGGTTTTTCAATGAAAATCCTTCACATCCACCTGTGTTCGATAATAATAATAACTTATGTTATGAACAGCTTCCTCACAAAAGTAATTACCTCAGAAGATTTATGTGCTGTGTCTGGAAAGAGCTGCTTGCCTATGAATGTAGCTCTCAGGGGACAGAAGCTTAAAACCAAATCCACCTCCCAGAAACCCCAAGTTTAAAGCAAATTAAGCGTTCTCCACTGCAGACAACCTCAGTTGGCTCAGACCAACGGACAATAAACCGTATCAAGAAAGATGTTTGTTGTCCATCATCCTGTGCTGGCAAAAATCTACCCTACGGCGAGGGCCACACAATGAAGCTAAGGAGACTAGACAAGTCGCCGCCTCCCTTCCTAAGCAGCTTCAGCGATGTGCGCAGCGGGGGAAGCTTGCAAAAAGTGGACCGAGGTCTCCTTGTTTTGGATGTAAGCCTTACTAAAACAGATGATGCTACACGGGTCAGCAAAACGATCAGTGTATTTTAGTCACAGGGCAATTGCTCTTTCTGGGACAAATGTGTGTGGCTCCCGTAAGCCGGTTCATTCCCCTTCTACACAGTAAGACTGTGGCTAGTCCAAGCCACGCCATGCTATTAGACAAAACTGATTGCTAACATTCCCTATCTCTAGTGTCATTGACCCCATGGGAAAAAAAACGAAAATGAGAATCGACATAAAACAGCTTGAGAAGGAACGTACACAATCTAAGGGAAGGTCGAGCTGGACAGGTCCGACAGCTGATCCGTCACTGCCCACCGCGAGGGCTTGAGGCTGGTGACTTCATGGACGCATCTCCAGGATGCACTGCCGATGTCTGTCTGAGTCCGTCAAGGTAACCCCAGTGTGATGCTGCCACCTCCTACCCACGAGATCCCAGGGACCTGGTGGCCGTAGGACAGCACCTTGTGTAGGTGCCGGGAGCTCAGGCGTCTTCCTGAACTTCACCTGGATGTGGGCAAGTTAACAGGTCTGTAGTCCTGCGGCAGCATCCACACCAGGGCTTAACCTCAGCAGCCAGTCTGGAGGATGTCTCCCCCAGAACGCTTCGTCACCGACAACGTGGTGAATATCTGCAGGAAAGAGGAAGAAGTTTCAAACTTCTGAGCAAAGGAGCCCACACGCAGCACCCTGGGCATTACGACTTAGGTGGCGGTAAAATGAACAGAGTGAGACCGACCCGGATGTCCTCTAGTGCTCCAGAGGACAGAGGAGGAGCTATGTGTGTAACCATTCAGGGTTAGGAGGGACTCACTACCCTTGTTCTTACACACTGGAAAGCTAACCCCAGCTCATACACATCAAAGCCATGGAAGGAACGCAGGCTGCGCAAGGACTCAGCTACCCCACTCTGTCGTGTCTCTTGCTGGTGTCACCCACCCTTTCCCCTGGTTCCCACAGCAGTGCTCCCGCGTCCTGGCCCTGTTCTGTAGCTATCTGCCCACGGCTGAGCTGTGGCGAGACCCTGCAGACCCCGGTCACCTTACAGGCTGCCCCGTCTGATGCACGAACATCACAATAGCCAGAAGCTTTGCCGAGTTCCACCTTAGCTTCCAGGTATTCGGTGCTGATTCTGGGAGCGGCTCCTTGTGGGTACACGGATACACACAATCTCCTGAACTGGACCCCCCAACACACACACCCGCCAATAAATTTACTGTAAGCATAGTGTGCCCACGGCTGAATTCTTCACAGCTCCTCTCAGGCAAACAAGTTTGTCTCACTCTACCCTCTTTTCTTGTGAAGTTCTCGGGGTTCAACCATCAGGCTGGCCCTAATGACTCTGTGATCACAAAAACTATACACTAACGACATGGCAGGCTCTCACTATTTCAGACATTAGCATGAGCCAAGGGGCCAACAGGTTCCAGCCGCCCTGCCCGGCAGACCCTCCTTAAACCAAAGGCCACGGTGCATTTGGAAGTGTCTGGGGGGAGCCAACACGGACTACATGTACCTCGCTAATATTCTGGAACATACTTTCCTGCCAATACCTTCACTGGTTCTCAAAACCTTGGATCTTAAACACTAACCTATTTATTGACCCACTTATCTGAGGCAGGACCTCACTGCTACCCAGACTTATTTGAAGCTCATAGCAGTTCTCCTGCCGGCATTCTGCATACCACGATTCACAGACGAACCATTACTTAGTATAAGGAGAAAAGAGCAAGAAATCAAGGCCATCTTTACATACATGGACCAAAGCAACAGGAATCAATCAAGCAGCCTATGTACAAACGGGGGTTCCTAATCCTTAAAAAGCCCTTGCTCTGGCTTAACCTTTGGGCAGAGACACAGCCATTTCATATAAACCAGCAGCAGCAGAGCGCAACTCCTAAAATACGACTGATCTGCATTCAAAACCAAGGGATTGTAATAGGGAACTCATCTTTGCTAGCAAGAATATGAAATCCCTGAAGTAGGCAATCCCTTTTGTAACGACAGAAAAAGGTCCATTCGCACCGAATTTCACAAGGCTCATTAGCACCCTTACATTCGATGCTGACACTCTGTGCGTCAGCCCAACTGTTTCTGAAAAGGAACACAATTCCTTTGTTTAAAAAATGTGCGTATGGATGAGCACAGGGACAATGTGTGATAATGAAGATGGTGTTAGGATAACGGCACTGTGTACAATGTAAGACGCCATCAGACGAGCGCTTCCCGTTGCCATGGGGTAGAAGAGGAATGAACAAGAGAATACATTTCCACAGACTCTTGGCTCCTGACACCTGCAAGTTTAATTTTGTTTCTTGGGGTGCAGAGAGATGGCAGCAGGCTGTTCAGTTACTGCTCTCCTGCAAGGCAGTCAATGGCCCGGGTGCTGTGGCCACTTCAGAACAATTCACGACAGCTTAGGACAGGCCTCTAATTTACCATCACATCTTCGGTGGACTGACATTTGTGAGATTCAATAAAACGTATTAGGAAAATGAAATTTTAAAAGACATGTAAATTAGCCCTCAATTTAGTATTATTATCTGTCAGATGGCTCCAGTTCCTGAACCCTTCTCTTTATTTCTAGCCCTTTCTCTCATGGGCACAGCAACCATCCCGGGGACCAGACAGGGCCACACTCCAAACACCAAGTGTCTGGACACTGCCTTCAGCAGACATGCCTTTGAGAGGCAAACTTCACTTTTCTAAATCAAGCCCTTTGCCATAAAAAAATTCTGCAGTCGGAAAGCCTTTGATTTGCTAAAATTCTAATTTCTAGTCAAGTAGAGTTCACAGGAAAGGATGATACATCAACAAACAAGCCCTTCCAGGGAAGCTGCTCCTTCTGTGTGGGAAGAACCCAGAGAGAGTGGCCACTGACTCAGCGGGCACAGTGACAAATGGTAGCGTCTAGATGCTTTGCCACGGGCTTTGCCACGGCCTTTCTGTCAGACCCACGCTGGACACTTCCTAGCTTAGCAAACTCTGCTGCAAGCCAAGCTGAAGAGCAAAGACCGCTGACTTCACTGAGAAACAGTTGCTGAATGAGATCACGACTCAGGCTGGGCAACGGTGGGCCAAGTCCTGTGATCTGTCTGTCACCAGGAGATGCTGCCCTCACCCTCCTGAGACGGAGAGAAAGGCTAACACAGGGAGAGCCTGGTGCCTGGCACACAGTAGGCCCTCTTGCCACGTCCAGTCCATGGGACCAACACTTCCACGGTCACTTCCCAACCAGACATCACCATTTGCTCTTTGTAAAAGAGGTATAAATTCTTAACTGCTAAGCCATCTCACCAGCCTGATTTCTGTTTTCTCACATAAGCCTGTTCATGGCACTGTTAATAGACTCTTAACAAACAAAACTCACCAGCACCTTCCGCTGCGGGCAGTCTGTCACTGCACTGATTGAAAGATACGGCCAAAGAGTACTGATCTAAACCAGATGGTGCTAAAACAAGCCTTCATTCCCACTCAGGAGACAGAGGCAGGCCAATTCTGAGTTTGAGGCTAGCCTGGTCTACAGAGTGGGTTGCAGGACAGCCAGGACTATACAGAGAAACCTTGTCCGTCCCCCGCCCCCAAAAAATCAAGCAAACAAATAATATTAATCTAGACTCTTCAGTCTTTCTAACTTTTTGCAGATCAGGCTTTTGGGTTTTGGGTTTTGTTTTAATGGCAAACAGCAGCTTCTGTGACCTGTTTGGAGAACAGGCCAGTAGCTGATGCTTGCCATCAGTCCGGAGCAGAACACATTCCTAATGACAGAAGCTCTGTGTTTTCCTGTGTCTGTGTTTTGGTTTGTTTTAAAGTTGGGGTCTTTAGCCTATGCAGTGTACAAATTCACTATGTAGCTGAGAATGACTGAACTTCTGATTCTCCTGTCTCTACCTAAGGGCTAGGATTACAGGTGTATGCTGCTATGCCCAGGTAAGTGCTGGAACTGAACCAATGGCCTTATGCATGCTGAGGTGAGCACTCTACCCATTACACCCAAGCCTTCTGTGTGTATTGTATGTATGTGTTTGTGTACATGCATGTGTGCGCATGCACACTTGTGTGGAGACCAGAAGTCAACTTCAGGTTGCTTTCCACCTTATATTTTTAGACAGGCTCTCACTGAACCAGCTGCCAGGATCTACCTGCTTCCATTCCCTGAGCCTTTGACAACCTCCCACCCTCCTGAGGTCACAGAGGCAGGCCACCACACCAGAGTGCTCAGGTCCTCTTTTGAGCAAAAGGCACTTGACCCACTGAGCCATTTCCTCACACACACCCCCTTCCGTGTCTTTTCAAAACTGGCTTTCACATGTTCAAAGAGTTCAGGTGTACAAGCACAACTGGAAACAGAAACCAACCAGTTATGAACTGCAGATACAACCACTAGGAATGCACAAACACAGGCCTCCTACGTGTGCACACACACACACACACACATACACACACACACACACACGAGCGTAGCATGCGACTGTGGCACACACCAACACTGCCATTATCAGCCCACATCAAAACCACAGAGTACTTCACTTAACACTCAGCTTATAAACCCTATACGGTAACAGCATTCAAGCTTGGAAAATCGGGGACAGTGAGCGAACACTGACTCCCAGAGGCCAGGACCGGGAAGTTACCACTCTTCCTCTCATTGGCTCAGTGTTTCTAAGCATCACTTCCCAGTATCCTTCTCGGATACCCACAAGTTCAGAGGCCCACACCATCTTCAGCTTCGAGGCTTTTCCAGACAACTAACTAGACAGAAAATAACCACCATGGGAAAACTTTAAGACATTATCATAATAAAAGTCGTGAGGGGTTTTGTTATTGTTTTTTCTTCCTTTGAGACAGGATCTCACTATGTAGCCCTGGTTGGCCTGGAGCTTGCTATGTAGACGAGGATAGCCTTCAACTCACACAGATCTGTCTCTGAGTCTTCACAAACTGTAATTAAGGGGCGTGCTGCCGTGACCATCGGTGAACAAAAGATTTAGGGTCAGCTTCTGTAAGTATTCTAAACAATTTTCTATCTGCAGTCTCTGATCTGTACTAGCAGCTGTAAATATGAAAGAAAAGGAAACCCCAGTCTAGAAGGTGAGCCTTCTGTTGAGGCATTATCAGTAGGAGGAAAGGGAACCCCAGTCTAGAAGGTGAGCCTTCTGTATCAATCACGGCCACACGGTCAGGTACAGAAGCAGCTGAAGGAGAAACACCAGTGACCCGAGGTCTGCCGCTCTGAGTGGCAAACGTGGGCATTTTTCCGGAGCTGGGAAGCGTGCGTGCTCACCTCCGCACAGACAGGGTGGATTCCAATAGTGCTGTCCAGCTGCTGCTTGGTCATTCCACACTTGAGTGCAGCCGCAAAGCCTTGTGTCACCTCCCCAGCGTTTGGACCCAGCACGTGAAAGCCCACGACACGTTCCTAAGATAGAAAATAAAGTGACACGGTTGAGCTGGTCTCCCTTCTCTCCCACAGCCTTTAATCCCAGCAGAGGATTTAATCCCAGGCAGAGGCAGGCGGATCTCTGTGAGTTCAAGGCCAGCCTGGTCTACAAGAGCAAGTTCCAGGGCTGGCTCCAAAGCTACAGAGAAATCCTGTCTCAAACAAAACAAAACCAACAAAAAAAGAAACAGGCCAAGGTCCCTCTGCTGCCAGTCCTGCTAATATGTTCTATATCAGACATATGGAATAAATACCAGAGATGGAGGAGCCTGCCTAAGGCTAAGTCACCTCTGTAGGGACAAACGTGTCTGAATTTCAGTCTGGAACCCAGGTGGCTGAGGGTCCAAGCAGCGGCAAGTCTGGGTTTGGGGGTATTTTTGGGGGGGGGTGTCACTTTTTGAGGTAGCAGAGGATTTCATGCTCTTCACTCAATACAGAAAAGCTCCAAGTGTCCTTGACTTCCCTCACTCCAGTGTGCTCTGACTGCCCAAGGTCGGGGAAGAATGAGTGGACAGGAGAGCCAAACCCTGGCCTCAAATGGTGCCTCTCGGACTGGGGACACCAGCAGGTGGAGCCCTAATGGCAAACACAGCTCCTGGTCAAAACTGAGCAGTGTCAAAAGCTAAACATTGTCAGAAGATCATCACCGCACTGACACCGTTTCTAAGGTCACAGGTCACCACTGCACTGCACTGATGCAGTCTCTAAGGTCACAGGTCACCACTGCACTGCACTGACGCCGTCTCTAAGGTCACAGGTCATCACTGCACTGACGCCATCTCTAAGGTCACAGGTCACCACTGCACTGCACTGATGCAGTCTCTAAGGTCACAGGTCATCACTGCACTGACACCGTCTCTAAGGTCACAGGTCATCACTGCACTGCACTGCACTGACGCCGTCTCTAAGGTCACAGGTCACTACTGCACTGCACTGATGCAGTCTCTAAGGTCACAGGTCATCACTGCACTGATGCAGTCTCTAAGGTCACAGGTCACCACTGCACTGACGCCATCTCTAAGGTCACAGGTCACCACTGCACTGCACTGATGCAGTCTCTAAGGTCACAGGTCATCACTGCACTGACACCGTCTCTAAGGTCACAGGTCATCACTGCACTGCACTGATGCTGTCTCTAAGGTCACAGGTCACCACTACACTGACACCGTCTCTAAGGTCACAGGTCATCATTGCACTGCACTGACACCGTCTCTAAGGTCACAGGTCACCACTACACTGCACTGACCCTGTCTCTAAGGTCACAGGTCACCACTGCATTACACTGACGCCATCTCTAAGGTCACAGGTCATCACGGCACTTACGTTGTCTTTAAGGTTACAGATTATCTTTGCGTAGCACTTATTGTTGTCTCGGGAAGGAACCGTCCACTCCAAGGGCCAAAAGAAACTGTGGTAAACCTGGGAAGACACAAGAACAGCAGGCGGCTGTCAAGCACCGGGTGTGGAGCCGCAGCAGTAATTGCGCTGTTAAACAACACAGTTCATCCACAAAAGGCAAACGACTTGAAGTTCTGTTGTCAAAGCCCCTTTGACTAATCTTGCTTATTTGGACTGACTAGTCAATCTTAGTAAAATAACAAAAGGTCAAGAAAATGAAGAAAGAAGTCATGTGATTACTGTCTTACGTAAGAATACAAGCCAGGTGGGGTGGCACACACCTTTAATTCCAGTGCTTGGGAAGCAGAAGCAGCTGGATCTCTGTGAGTTCAAGGCTAGCCTGCCTACACAGGGACTTCTGTGTATTAATGTTCTCCGCCCTACCCCACCCCCCAAAAAAAAAGAAAATGGAAAAAAAGGGAAGAATACAAAGTGACCACCTTGTTAGTGGTTCTCAACCTATGGGTCTTGAACCCTTTGGAGGTTGAATGACCTTTTCACATGGGTCACCTACAAATGTGGAAAACAGATATTTCCGTTACAATTCATAACACTAGCAATGTTATAGTTATGAAGTAGCAATGAAAAGAATTTTATGGTGGGGGTCATCAGCACATGAGGAACTGTAGTACAGGGTCGCGGCGTCAGGAGGGTGGAGAACCACTGGAGGAGTCACAACTGTAAATGAAAGCCCAGAAGACGGTAGGGACAACGGGAGCAGCCACCAGCTGCTGTCTCGCCGCCTCCTCCTGGGACTTCATTCGCCAGCACAGGAAGAAGGAAGGGGGTACGGGAGCCAGCAGACAGGGGCCCTTTGCGATGTGTCTCATGGCTGACAAAGAGGACTGTTTTCTCTTCTAACCAGCAGCTCAGTGTGAGGAAACCTTTCACAAGCTCCCTGGTTAGGGAGGGCATCAGACAGAGGGCAGATGCGTCCAAGTTCAGAGCACCATGAAATTCCATAGGGAAAAAGGTTAGGAAAAAAAAATCACTCAAAATTCTTATGTTCTTGACAGTCTATGTATGAGTAGATGTTTCCTATTTCCCTAACTAAATTGTTCAAAATGTCTTCAATGCAAATATATTACTTTTGTAAGGAAAATAGCAGAAGAAAATCAAAGACTATTTACATGAATGTGAACTCTTTACTAAGAAACTTAAGATATAAATACTTTTTAAAAATGGTGTGGTGGTTTGAATAGGAATGGCCCCATAGACTCCTGTTTGAATGGTTGACCCATAGCAAGGGGCACTATTAGGAGGTGTGGCTCGGGTGGAGGAGGTGTGGGCTTTGAAGTCATACACACGCTTAAGCTGCACCCATCTGCTGCCTGCAGGTCAGGATGCAGGACTCTCAGCTCCTCCTCCAGCACCATGTCTGCCTCCACGACACCATGCTTCCCACCAAAATAATGCACGAAACCTCTAAAACTGTAAGGCACCACCTCAATGACATGTTTCTCCTTTATGAGAGTTGTCATGGTAACAGTATCTCTGCACAGCAATAGAAACCCTAACTGAGACCCTTGGGGAGGTAACGTTTGTACAGGCTTGGATGCCCAGGAGAAGCCAGAGGAGGAATGCCACCAGGAATCCTCTACTCTCTGACTTATTCCCTTGACCCTGGAGCACACCATTGCTTGGGGAGGCTGTGAGCAACGTGGGGTTTATGTGAGGGCTGCGGTTTGAACTTTGATGCTGACACTGCTGGACAATCTATCCTCAAACAATGATTACAGAAATGGACAGTAGGTTCTAGGCATGTTAACAGATCTCAGCAGTACAAGCGGCACTGGTGGTCCTCCAGAGGACCAGGGTTCAAATCCCAGCCTCTACCTGGCAGCTCATAACCCCTTGTAACTCTCATTCCAAGGGATCGGATGCCTTCCAGCCTCCAGGAGTGCACATGTGGTGCAGAGACACAAGCAGGCCGAACACCCACACACGGGACAAAAAATAAATCTTTAAAAATTAAAGTAAAAAAATAATAAACATGCTCACTAATCTATTTATAACTGTAGTTTTCTGTACATTTGAAACCACGTTGAATGTCTGAAACAATAACATGAGAAGGGAAGGAAAACTCACTTCAATGTTTTCTTCCCCGAATTTCTCGATAGCTTTCTCTTCAGGCAGGCCACAGCAGCCATACTCCAGAGGAGTAAAGACAGTTGTTGGGACGTTTTCATAGTCACACTGTTTCAGATGGAGAAAAAACGGAGAAGTAAGATGATGTGGGAAGTCCTTCTGTATATGTGTTGCTTTTATTGGTTAATGAATAAGGAAACTGCTTTGGGCCTATAGCAGGGTAGGACAGAGCTAGGCAGGGAAAACTAAATTGAATGTTGGGAGAAAGAAAGCAGAGTCAGGAAGATGCCATGTAGGGGAAAGACATGGGCTGCCAGCTGGAACCTTGCCGGTAGGCCACGAGCCTTGTGGTAAAATATAAAATAATGGATATGGGTTAATACTAGGTCTAAGAGCTAGCTAGCAATACGCTTAAGTGGTTGGCCAGGCAATGATTTAACTAAGAACACTGTCTTGGTGGGTGACGGCACAAAACTCACCTTGACTGTGGAGCCTCCATACAGCCTCTGGGCCAGCAGCCGCCCCGCCTGGATGGCCACAGGTGTCAGTTCCAGCTTCCCCTCCAGGATGTCACCAATAGCATAGATGTAAGGCACATTGGTCTGCTCTTCATCCGTGACGGGTATCTTTCCAGTCCTGCAACCATCAGCAGCCACGATGAGTGAAGCAAAACCATGCCCTCTTTCTCCCCAGAAGAGCACGGCTCTAGCTACTAAAAATAAACCTGTGCACAGGAATCAAAGTGAAGATCCTGGCCACTGCTTTAAAAATCAGATATGGGAAACATTTTTAAAAACAAAACCAAACACCCTTTACCATGGTGCTCAAGACTGGGAGCAGTCGCACCCACTGCTGGGTACGGCTGGAAGAGCTCTCAAAGCTGGAAGTGAAGTTAACTGGATAAAGCAAGGTAGAGCGGAGCAATGAGCAACCGCGCCACATTTGCCTCCTTACTTCTCATTGATCTTCACGCCCACGGTCTCTAAGCCAATGGTTCTCGTACAAGAATCTCTTCCTACTGCCAGCAACACCTGAAAAAAAAACAATAAACTATTATCAAAGCCTGCTGTATAAATCATTTACCCCCAGACCCAGGAAACAAATTTCATTAATAATTAAAAATTCACGAGTGTAAGTAAATTAAAACCTTTTGTTTTTAGAAGTCTTTTGAACAGACACAGCGAACGTCCCTGGCAGGCCTTAAAAGAAAGGAACTCACTGCCTTAATTAAGACACATTTAAAACGAAGAGCACAGACCTCGGCTCAATTATTTCCTAAGTGACAGTCGGGGAGACAAAGGGAAGTACATGGACAGGAAGTCTACTCATGAACAACTTCTGCCGAAATAGATCCTACTATCAGAATCATTGAGATGTCTTAGAATGGACAAAGATGGGAGCATTTTAGAAAGAGGAGAGTCAGCCGGGTGGTGGTGGTGCACGCCTTTAATCCCAGTACTCGGTAGGCAGAGGCAGGCAGATCTCTGTGAATTCGAGGCTAGCCTGGTCTACAGAGTGAGTTCCAGGACAGGCTCCAAAGCTACAGAGAAACCCTGCCTCGAAAAAGGAAAAGACAAGAAAGAAAGAAAAGAAAAAAGAAATAAAAAAGAAAGAGGAGAGTCATTTGAAGTACACAACAGACGCCCAGTAAGGACGCCGCCAGACCTGGGCCCAGGCCTTACTGTGTTAAACTCGTCCTCGATGGTCTCTTCACTGGTCGTGGACTTAGCAGTTACCCTGAGTCGGCCTGGCATCCCTGCTTCAATTTGTTCAACCTATAAAAGGAATCAACAAGTTTTGCTCTTAGAGACACCGACAAGGGGAACAACTGTTTCCTCCTTTTCTACCTGCTCCGCCCAGTGAAACAGAACTCGGCCCAGCGAGGGCTTTTACACCGATCTCCCTCAGATCTCCCTAGCGTCGCAACACCAGGATAAGCATATTTCATTTACCGTCTGCTTTCGTGCTAACAGAACACTGTTTACTTGAGAAATGCAGAGAAGAAGGCACAGTGCACTCCCTGTAACGGATGCTGTCACTCCAAGAGCCACTGCCGCAGTCTGAGGGCATCCCTTCTGACTACCACTGCCGCAGTCTGAGGGCATCCCTTCTGACTACCACTGCCGCACAGTCTGAGGGCATCCCTTCTGACTACCACTGCCGCAGTCTGAGGGCATCCCTTCTGACTACCACTGCCGCAGTCTGAGGGCATCCCTTCTGACTACCACTGCCGCACAGTCTGAGGGCATCCCTTCTGACTACCACTGCCGCAGTCTGAGGGCATCCCTTCTGACTACCACTGCCGTACAGTCTGAGGGCATCCCTTCTGACTACCACTGCCGCAGTCTGAGGGCATCCCTTCTGACTACCACTGCCGCAGTCTGAGGGCATCCCTTCTGACTACCACTGCCGTACAGTCTGAGGGCATCCCTTCTGACTACCACTGCCGCAGTCTGAGGGCATCCCTTCTGACTACCACTGCCGCAGTCTGAGGGCATCCCTTCTGACTACCGGTGCTCACACGGCTTTCTCCGACAAACAGTCAAGTGTGTGAGTCAGGGTTTAACTGACACGGAGAAAGTGCTAAAAATCACAGTGGAGAAGATGTGTGGAAGCAGACGTGCCACAGTTGCTATGGATACAGGGAAGAAGATGAAGGCTTCTTCATCAACAGGAGCCCCCTGCATCAGCAGGAGCACGAACACCCCCAGCCTACTGTACACAGATGTTCACAACAACCTGCTGACAGGCTCAGGGCATCGTGTGCCACTGGACAGTCCACTGGCTCTCCACAGAAGCCTCTCAGACACTGACACTATTCAGGAAGATGCTACACTGAGGAGAAGCAAATCCTTCCCACCAGTACAACACAACTGTCTCCTAACCACAGCCTGAATGTAAATGGAAGTGCCACACCCGTTCCCTAAAGTCAGCTAGCCCGGTGGGTCTCAACCTTCCTGATGCTGAGACCCTAATACAGCTCCTCACGTTGTAGTGACCCTAACCATAAAATTATTTTTGTTGCTAAACCTTAGCTGTAATTCTGCTACTGTTATGAACTGTAATGCCAACATCTGTTTTCCAATGGTCTTAGGTGACCCCTGTGAAAAGGTCACTTGACCCCACCCCCAAAAGGGGTCTCGACCCACAGGTTGAGAATGCTGAAAGACTGACATCTTGGTAACCCCAGGACATCCAAAGCTCAGCCCTCACGGTAGGCCGCACAGGAGCCTTGAACTCTCTATGCCACGCTGTGCTCTAGCTCCTTAGACACATTAGCTAGCACCACCCTCACGGGAGACACTGCCATTACCCTCAATTTCCAGAAGAAACTAATCTCGGAGAGGTTAAGTAATTCTCCCTAAGTTGTAGGAGAACACATTGACAGAGTATTTGACAAGTGAGTCTGGTCTCCAAACGCATATCTCGCCAACACTAAGAGATTTAGTCAAAGTCAATTCCCTGAGAGAAAAACCCACTTAACATCCCTAAACTTTACCAAAACCAAAGCCCTCTCGCTGGCACCAGAGGGGCTGCTAGTGTGAGATGCTAAGTGATGACTTGCCCTTGTCGCGTGTGTTAAAGCAGACAGAGCCTAGACTGAGCCTTCTGCTCTTAGACACGCTCTTTACCACCGAGCTACGTCACAGCCCCATTTTACCACTCCTCTGTGGTAAGGGCAGCGAAGTCACAGACATGACGAGATGTACTCAGGAACCTTTGAAGCAAAGACTAAATGGAGTGGAAGGTGGCAGCCCAAGGACCACCTTGGTCTAGTGTGCAGGTGTGTGCACGCAGGGCTCTAGGGATGTAACAGTGTCTAGTGTGCAGGTGTGTGCACGCAGGGCTCTAGGGATGTAACAGTGTCTAGTGTGCAGGTGTGTGCACGCAGGGCTCGTGATGTAACAGTGTCTAGTGTGCAGGTGTGTGCACGCAGGGCTCGTGATGTAACAGTGTCTAGTGTGCAGGTGTGTGCACGCAGGGCTCTAGGGATGTAACAGGGTCTAGTTAGTGTGCAGGTGTGTGCACACAGGGCTCTAGGGATGTAACAGTGTCTAGGTAGTGTGCAGGTGTGTGCACGCAGGGCTCTAGTGATGTAACAGAGTCTAGTTAGTGTGCAGGTGTGTGCACACAGGGCTCTAGTGATGTTAACAGTGTCTAGTGTGCAGGTGTGTGCACGCACAGACAGTACCAAGTATGGCAGACCAGGGTCAGCAACATAAGCGAATGTAATAAATGGAAAAGAAACAAAGACAGGGTTACTGGTGTGTAAAGAACGATGGTATGGAGACGGCAGCCATGCACACGCTCGTGCACTAACACAGCATTCCTGATGATTTATAGCATTCAAAGGTCTTCTTCTACCGCCAATCCTGCCTGCCTCTTCCCAGGAACCTAAGACTTACTTTGATCGGAACAAACTGTCTTATAAACTTGACGCCATGTTCTTCCATGTGTTCTCCAATTTTGTTGGCCATGTCCTGGTCAAATCCTCGAAGGAGAATGGACCGCACCATCACCGTGACATCTAAGCCGATACCGGCGAGAAATCCTGCACATTCCAGAGCAACATAGGACGCTCCGACCACTAGGGTCTTCCCCGGGCAGTAAGGCAGGGAGAAAAGGTCGTCACTGAAAAGGTAAGGGGAGAAAAGAGGAGAAAGAGGAAAGAGTTCAGATATGGATGATAAGACAAGTGATCTACACTTCCCAAGAATTGGAACTTCTGGTAAGAAACTTACACACAAGGTGAGAAAACTCTAAAAGGTCTTACATACTGTTCTTTGTGGGAAATACCCAGCCAGCTTTCAATTATGGCAGGGGCTAAATACAGTCAGTAGCGTGACCTCTGGTGTGAGAGCCCACAGCCATTTTGTGCCGACTGGAAACATTACCCACGTGCAAACCCGCACCACTGATCTACCACTCAGTTTCATTCCTGGGTGGGTTTTACTTCTCACTGGGAACACCCAGTATCAAGAATGAGAGGGAGAGCGGGAAGAAAACCTTGAAAATCTAACTTTTGTAATACAAAAAGTTATAAAATTTTAACTCAACAAAAATTTTGTAGCACACAATAGATAAGAGATCATAAAATCAAAACACTCAAAAGGCAGAAGCAAGCGGATCTCTGTGTTCGAGGCCAGCCTGGCCTACAGATTGAATTTCAGGACAGCCAGGGCTACATGGTGAGACCTTTTCTTGAAAAAAACAGACGGGGTAAGGGGGAGAAGGATCAAAAGTATCATAGTACTAAAATGAGGTTTAAAAAAAAAAACCTTAAACGAGGTGTGACAGTACAAACTTTTAATCCCAGCCCTTGGGAGACAGAGACAGGAGGATCTCTTGAGTTTGAGGCTAGATTGGTCTGTATAGAAGGACCCTGTCTCAAAAAACAAAAAAGGGAGGGAGGACGAAAAGAAAGCCAAAATGACATCTGAAGACAGCTGGGTAAGGGAGTGCAGTTACAACCCCAGTACCTGGGAGACAGAAGCAGGAGGATCATGGAGTCAGAGTTGCCCTCAGCTATGTACTGAGTCTGAGGCTTGCCTGGGCTACACAACGCCCTGCCTTTACCAATCTCCAGCCCATCACTACCAAAATACTTAGTTGCCAGCCACACTGGCACATTCTTGTAGTCTCAACTTTTCAGGATGCCAAGGCAGGAAGATTGCTGGAGCCCAGAAATTCAAGGTCAGCCCAGGCAACACAGAGAATCCCTAATTCTAAGAAAATAAAAAATAGGAATGGAGCCTGTAAGGGTCTGAACGTTTGTGCGCCCAAACACCAAAACTCCTGCTAAATTCATCAAGTGTGCTGGTGTGAAGGGGTTTTTAATAGGTTAGGTCGTAAAGGTTCAGCTCCCATGAACGGGTCGGAGTCTATAAAGAATCCCACAGAGAGGTCATCACCTTCTTCACCACACAAGGACACCGCAAGAAGGTGCCATCTATGAACTAGGAATTCAGTCGGGAGTCACTGCCAGTGCCTCAGGCTTACTTTCCCAGCCTTCACAACTGTGGGGCTTGCTCCCTAAAGGCCCTGTTGGTCTCTGTGGTACAGCAGACAGCAGCAGTCTGGGGGCCGATCCTTTCAGTTTGTACTTCCCTAGCGTTAACAAGGACATGATCCTTGCTTTGCAAAAAAACAAACCTACATACGTGACCATACTTATTTTACAAAATGTTCCCGAATGCCCACCTGGTTTTCAGATACATATGCATTAATTTCAGTTGCCAAGAGAAGTGCACATCTATCTACTTATGTGGCCAGGGTAACGGGCTAACTGCAGGCCAGGAGGACCAACGCTTGCAGCGTCTAACTTTTAGGACGTTGTCAGTCCCTTGTTTCTTCCAATCTCCAAGGCCAAAACGAGTCCAAGCACTGAACAAGCAGGGCAGCCGTGAGCCTGCTCTCCCACCTGCTGATGCAGTACTCCTTGTCTCCAGGGATGCCCAGGTAGCGCGGCCTTTCACCTGTGGCAATGAGAAACCGCTCGGCTGAATACACTTTTTCTTTTCCTTTGTTGTTTGTCGCCTGCAAAGGAAACCACGTCAGTTCCAGGACAGGACACTTGACCTTGTCCCCTCAGTCCTCACTCACAGTGACAGTAAGGGACACTAAAGGCTGAGCAGTAAATCCAGGGAAGGCCCAGGACCTCAACGCTCCACCAACCCCACAGAAGGGCCTGAACTGTGACAGCAAAGTAACTGGACGGGACAATCTGGGTCTTGGTGGCCTTGCCTTGGACACTTTGATTTCTTTAAAACACATATTAGAAATGTTTTTCCCCCCTGCTAACACCAATGAAAACTATTTTGAAAGAACCGGGGAAGAATACAGAATGTAGCTTTACAATCACCTTAATCCTGTGCGGACCAATGAATTTCCCATAAGCGTTCTCATAGACGACCTTCTTCTCCCGGAGGGCCACCCGGTAGCCCCAGTTCAGCGAGCCGATGTGGTTCTGCACCGACTCTGTCATCTTCTCCCAATCGTGTTTGACTGCGGAGGACAAGAGGGACACTGAGCTTCCCGGGAACTCCTCACCCGGAGCCAGGCAGTTCAACCCAGAAGAACAAGTTCTCCGGGAGCACGAAAGCCACTTTCCCACGTTCAGGATCCAAAACCACAACACAGAGTCTTTTCTTTTCCATCGAGGTGTGAAGAGATAGTTTACTTTGGGTTATAAACCCTGACTGGTGGGGAAATTGGTGCCATTAAGGCCTAGGACCGCATCTGAGACAAGCTCAAAGACCGCCGTAGGCAGATGTGGGGTTACTATGCTGGTCACACACACGCTCGTGTGGGCACGCTGTGGCACCATGGGCCAGTCCTGATTTTGGTCAATGGTGTTTTACTGAAATACAGCCAAATTCATTTATATATCATCTCAAACTGTTCCACAATATGAAAACAGAGCTGAGTGGTGGCCACAGAAACTGTATGCTAAGATCCCCGACATCTCAAACACTTGCTTTATCTGCCAGTTTGCTGATTCCTTGTTCAGAGAACTTGAAATCACACAGTCCCCAAATCCCCACCTGGAAAAAAAAAATAAACATTTCCATTCCGTATTTAATCCTTTAAGTCAAGACACGAAATAGGATATTTCAATTCTTATCTGTGCCCTGTTTTCTTCAAGCGCCTGCGCCTGCACCTGCACTTACGAGGGCAGCTGAGCTACCTCAGTGCATTCCAGGCCAGCCTGGGCTACAGAGTACGCCTCTAATACCAGCGCTCAGGGAACAGAGGCAGGCAGGTCTGTGTGTTCGAGGCTAGTAAGGTCTACAGAGTGAGTCTCCAAACAGCTGGGGCTACACAAGGAGACCCGATCTCAAAAACTCCGACCACCACCAACAAAAATCAACCTTTGGTCGTTGGTTAATGACTGTTATTAATGCCTTGAAGGAAACAGGGCACACAAAATACACTCAGGAGACAGAGAGAAGACAATCCTTAGGGAGGCTGTGTTAGAAGGAGAAACAATTATGAAAAAAGGCCTCTCTCACAAAAAGGAAGAGCATCTACAACACACTAGTCAATCAGCCTGGCCACCGAGAGCATGGTGAAGCCAGGCCTGAGACATAACGGTCTGCTTCTTCCATTGGAAAGACGCACAGCAGCAGGTCTGTGATTTTCAGAGAACAAACCGCAGACATACAATCCCCACAGCATACAGTGTTAGAACTAGAGCCAACTGTACAAGGTCAGTCCACCCTAGGGGCTCTGGCACCAACAGAACTAGATACTTGTGGGGGGGGGGGGGGGGCGGGAATGCTATAGGGAGCTGTAAGGCTTGCCTGGCTGGTCTCTGTTTATAAGAACAGAACCCACTGTCTACCAGGAGGGAAGAGGACAGAACCAACCTTGCTCCCGAGGCCAATCATCTAACTATAGGAACTAACAATGTTTTATCAACCTTTGTACCTCTGTGGGTTGAATATGTTTTTGATTTGCCGGGTTTGTTTGTTTGTTTTAGCATTGCATTTTAAGTAAATCTAGAAGACAACGGACTTGTCACGATGCTAGCAAGTGACAGGGGCAAGCCTCAAACTCAGGGAAGTCACATGATGTAGGTAGGGTGGGGACGTAGTTGTCACTTAATGCCCAAAACGCAATGAACTCATCACAACTAAGTTCTCTCCACAGCTGCGAGAGCCAGTCACAGCGTCCCAAGCTCAGAGCTCAAGGGCCTCTGAAACTGTATAACGTATGGCTCCAGGCTAACCCAGGCCAGCTTGGGCTACTAGCAGAACCCATCTCAGAACGAAGTTCTGGATGTTTCAATGGCACGCTGCAAGACCACAGCACAAAACCCGCCTTGTCTCCCCTTACCTGTGTCCTCGACTTTCCATCCATAGTTGCGGGAGTCCTTCAGGGCCTGCCCTAACAGAGCCGCCTGGTGCATCAGCTTCTTCGGGATGCAGCCCACGTTCACACATGTTCCCCCGAGACCTGCAACAACAGGGTGCGTAAAGTCAGTTCACAGCCCGCTTCAGGGCCTTCAGAGACGCCAAAGCTATTAAGATCTAACGAGACGTGACTATCATTATTATTAAAGCTTAGTGTGGTCAACACTGTAAGTTTGCTCCCAAGCCCCATCACATGTCTAAGGCCATAGAGTCTATGTACAGAGCACAGTAGTCATTCTGAAACAAAACAGATGGATTTCCACAACTGCTCTAACTTCCAGATCTAAATGGTTGAGAGCTACACAAACCTTGAGATCTTACTATGTGCATAACGCTGTACTTGCTACTGAACCTACACACAGAAATGAAGAGGCTCTTATACACTGCTAGGTGCAGGTCTGAAGCATGTATAAAATTTGGTATCTACATGAATGTTTGAGGAAGCACCCTGGAGTTTTCACTGATTTCAAAAAACGACATTGGAACTCCTCTCTCCTAAACAGTCTTCTCGAAGCTTTACCCTTTTCTATCAGGACAGCACGAAGGCAGGGAGGGGGTGGCTCTGGAGCTCTCGGTTCACAGGCATGTCCTCTGAGGAGAACGCCACCACAGTGTCACTGTGATGGCCAAACTCCACGGGTCAGTGCCCCATGGCGTGTTCAACACTAATCATTTCCTGAATGGACGTGTGAATAGATTGAGAGGCCCCATATCTGTCACTTGTCACTGCTAACACAAGGACCTGGGCAACTTCCATAAATGCACTGATCACTCATCTTGCCTCAAGCTCCTCGAAGGAGCCGTTATCTATCCTTCATCTGCCTTCACGGACCAAAGTTCTCAACCTGGCCTAGAAAGTGCCGTACAGTCAGACCTGCCTTTCCTTCCACTTTTACTTTTGTCATGTCCAGCTCCGACTACCCCGCTATGCCCACAACGGACTCTTAACTGCCTTGGGACTCATGAATCCACTCTGAGAAGGCCAGCAAATACTGCCTGAAGTTCTGCCTCAGCTGTTAGAGCACCTACCCATTTCTCTGACAGTGATTCCTCTAGTGGGGACTTCTTTAGAGACCTCGCCTCACTCACCCCACTGCTCACTACGCTCTCCCCCACCCAAGAGCCCCCTCTTGAGCTCCACTCACCACCAACAGTACAGGGCTCACTTTTGTTTCCCGCTGAAGTTCAAGTCCACAGGGACAAGAACCCCTTCTACAGCGAGTTCGTCTCTGCGCCCCCTCACCCCTGCCTGACAAGAACTGACAGCAGTCAGCGAAAGAGCAGCCAGCATGTGATTCACCAGGACGCAGAATGGCCACAGCCGTCTCACTCAGGTATCTGAACGCGGGAGGTGGGTTTAGGGGAGGACACTTAAAAAGCTTCCAAGCCCACTGTGTCACGGATCGTGTCCCATCTACCCCCTTAGCCAGCTTGTGGTCAGGGTTCCTGCTGAACATAATCTGTAGCATTTAGCTGGGCCCCCACATTCAGTTCTCGTGAAGTGCTGGGTTTTAGGAGTCAGCACACTCCCGCAAGGGGACGGGACGCGCTTCTAGCAAACTACATGTACGGTGTCTCTGAAGCTCACCCCATCGAGTGCCAAGAGGAGTCGGTGTGACAAAATCCAAGACCAGCACCTTCTTTTCAAATTTGGCTGCCTCCTGGGGAACAAAATGATGAAAACGAGTTAAGGACAGAATGGAAATGGGGCTGGTTCTATTACGCTCTAAAACACAGCCACCACAGGCTAACGGGTGGGACTCTTACAAACTGCTGACCGGTTCCAAAGATCACACACCACAGCTAATGGAGGGGGCTCTTGTTTTGTTTTTCTGAAACTGTCTTGTAGAGACTATTTTCCCTGACAGAGCAAGCATGGTGTCCTGGTCACTGGACCTGCAAAGGTCACTGGAGAGCAAGGACTGAGGCTGTGTGTCCTTCAGACATGCCACCGTCACAGAACAAGTGGCCAGGTGCTGCTGCTGAGTCCCCTTTACCAAAGCCATGCTCCACACCAGATACCCGCCTGCTCCTGAAGTGGGAGGTTCCTGGGACTGCCTCACTGGCTGTCCACGGCAGCACCTCAGAGGGTGTAACCACCTTCATCTTTCAGAGATCTTGCTGGAAGATGGCAGCCCCGAGGGCCATCACACGGGCATCTCCTGTACCTCAAGCCAGGGCCAGAGCCTCACACTTAAGTAACTTTCCTATTAGCAGATCTTTTTCCTAGGCAGGCCCTGGACTGACTGACTGTTCTCAAATCACCCCAAATACAATAGAGGCAAATCCATTCTAATTAAGTTTAAGAACACTGTTTGGTGAAGATTAATTACAGAGAAATCATCAAAGTGAAAAAAAATCAAATGTTTAAAAAAAACAATGTCTATAACTTCAAAACATTCCCATATACCTTTATTACCCTTGAAAAAAAAAAAGCAAGCAAATTCAGAATGAAACAAAATGTGCCTTAACTCAGGGGACTCTGACTTTTTACCTGAGGATCCTACATTTCAGCCTGGAAAGTGACTTAAAAAGTGGTCCCTCTATTCTTGCCTAAGTTAATGGGAAACACACAGCCTGTACGGAGCAAATCCAGAGAAGATGGAGCACTATTGACCAGGGTAGGAGCACCTTTGGCCAAGGTGGGAGCACTGTGCCCCAACCATCGCCCAGGTGCCACGGCACAAAGGGCCCTTGCCTTAGCTGCAGCCAGGCCTCCGGAGCCTCCTCCAATGATGATGAGGTCGAAGTCGTAGGACTCGGGGGGATTTTCAGAGCCATCCATGGTTGGCAGCTTCTCAGGTTGGCCCTTTTGACAGGTCTGCAGGAAAACAACAGAAACGGGAAGAATTTAACTGAGAAGCAGCCATGATCAAAAAGCTTTGGAAATCTTTCTTTAAAGAAAAGCAAAGGTCGTTTTCAAAGAGAAAATGTTGACTGTTGCAGCAACATCTGGAAGCATCCAGCCTTCCTGCGGGAACCAGCGCCCTTCCCCATCCAGCCTTCCTGCAGGAACCAGTGCCCTTCCCTACTCTGGCTATCACATACTGCCAGC
Organism: Myodes glareolus; assembly: GCF_982192425.1. NCBI lineage: Eukaryota > Metazoa > Chordata > Mammalia > Rodentia > Cricetidae > Myodes > Myodes glareolus. The sequence continues at coordinate 42,437,242 of NC_142051.1, read as the reverse complement.
TCATCCCAAGCGACTAACACCAAGCGAAGTTAGATTAACACTCACCTCCAGGATTTAGTGTTTTACAAGAATGTATTAATTATGCACGATGTGATATTTTCATGCCGATTGCCCCGAGATTTATTTTCCTTACCTGGCTTTATTTATTTACTTATTTGTTTATTTACTTGTTGGGGGGAGGGGAGCCTGCCGCAGCACAGCTGTGGGAATCAGAGGAAAACCTGCCGGAGTCTGTTCATCAGCTCTGTGGCAGCCCCTTCACCTGCTGAGCCTTCTCACCAGCCCTTCCTAGAGTTTTTAAACCAGGTCTTAAATTAGGTTTCGCTAACCTTGGGGAAAATGAGACACAGAAACAAAACACTTCTGCTAAAATTCTTCCAGTCGCCCACTGTTGAGACTATTAGATAGAAGCACCCAGCGTGTTCTTACTGGGGCCAGCACTGAGGTCTAGCAATCACCTTTACTTTCTTACAAAAACACAATCAGTGGGCTATGGTCTCAGGCTAAGAAGAGAGTCTGGTAAATTGTGAACATAAAACTTTAACACAGTGATTGCAAAGCTGGCCGAGATTTAAGACTTTATTACACAGTGTGGTTGAGACGCAAAAATCTAAAATCTCAGAAAAATCACCAACCAGTACTTTTCTACAGGGAAGTTCAAAGCGTCTCCCTCTACAGGGTGTCTGACAGGTTGGGGGACTTTGTTTCCTGAGCCACTGCTTCCCTACGCAGCTCTGGGTCTCCTGACACTCACGATGTAGACCTGCCACAGCCTAAGTGCGGGGATTAAAGGCCTGCGCTGCCGCACGCTCAGTACACTCAGCTTCCAGCCCTCGGTCTTATGCGTGCACTCTACCACCCAGCGCTGTAGGACATTTTACACAGGCAGGGTCTGAAGTTGCTTTCCCTGCATGTCTACCGTTCTGGTCAGCTGTTTCAGTGCTGGCCTGTATCAGACTTTAAAACCGGGTACTAAGGCAGCATGTTAAATACTTTCCTTCTACTACAGTCTACACTGTTTTAGCAATACATTCACTACTACCTTATAGTAAAACCCTGGGCTAATGAGGCTAATAACTAAAAAGTCAGTAAGTACAGTAAAAATATTTTTAATCCAGTTTTACCCTTAGTAACTAAAAAGCCCCAGACTTACCAGCCCAGACTGCGTGTTTTTCTCCTGCCTACCATCAGGTGTAGAGGGTGGAGGGCAGGGACGGGGGTCAGCAGAACCGGGCGTCTGAGATGTGGAGGGGGGTGCCGTGGAGGAACGTATAGGAGGACGCACAGTCCCACGAGTGCCCCTCCAGAGCACATGGGGCGCACGCAGTGGCTGGGGGGCTGGAGGGAGGAAACCCGGAAACCAGCAACAGTTGGGACAAGTCTGCGTCACCCAGACAGTCTGCATGTAAGGGCTAGCTCGAGGTCTACCCCGGCAAGCTGGGAAGCACCACCAGCACTCATCGGCTGGCATGATGACCAGGGCTTCTCCGTCAAAGCAGAGCACTGTGGGGGGAAAAGAAGCTCGTAAAAACAGCCCCTCGGATCAAAGCAGGGTCAGACAAGCAGCGTGACTCCTTCCTCTGGGACCCAGAAGCAGCATCGCTTGGCTTTAAAGGGTAAACAAAACAAACAAACAGATATTCTTAACAACCCTTGGGGCTGAGGCATGATCAGTGTCCTGTTCCTAAAGAGTCTGCTTCCTAGACACCAGCTTTCACACGCACGCACACACTTAAAAATCTTTTAAATGGAGAGGCGTTACAGTTCTGTGGTTAACAACACTGGCTGCTCTTCCAGAGGACCTAGGTTCAATTCCCAGCACCCACGTGACAGCTCACAATTGTCTGTAACTCAACAGGCACCAGGCACACAAGTGGTACGCAGACAGACACGCATGCAGACAGATACTACACACACAAAATAAAAGCAAAATAATAGTAACTTGTAGCTCTCGTGTGCGCTTTTGTTCAACTGGTGAACAAAGGACAGGCTCCAAAATAAACCCTCTTTGGGAACCACTGTTCAGTGCGAAAGGCACAAGAACACCCTCACAGAACACAGCACACAAGAACACGCACACAGAACACAGCACACATGAACACCCTCACAGAACACAGCACACAAGAACACCCTCACAGAATACAGTACACAAGAACACCCTCACAGAACATAGCACACAAGAACACCCTCACAGAACACAGCACACAAGAACACGCACACAGAACACAGCACACAAGAACACGCACACAGAACACAGCACACAAGAACACGCACACAGAACACAGCACACAAGAACACCCTCACAGAACACAGCACACAAGAACACCCTCACAGAACACAGCACACAGCACGAAAGGGACGGCGGTGCTGGGACCGAGGTCAGCTCTCAGAAAAGCTCATGATTTCAAAGCACAGGGACTAAGAAAACTAAAATGTCCAGATCAACATTCCAATTTTAACTCAACGGACGAATACCCCCGTCTGTGGACACTGTCTAACCCGTGAACGGACGCTTGTTTCCATGTGGCAGTACACAGCCCAACCACCCTCCCCCCCCCGTCTGTGGATACTGTCTAACCGTGAATGGACGCGTGTTTCCATGTGACAGTACACAGCCCACTACACCTCCCCCCCCCCCCCCCGTCTGTGGATACTGTCTAACCGTGAACGGACGCTTGTTTCCATGTGACAGTACACAGCCCATCTACACACCCCAGTATCTGAGTAAGATAGGAACACACGGCACCTGGACTCATTCCCCCTCTCCCTGCCTTCGGTTTTTTTGAGACAGGGTTTCTCGGTAGCTTTGGAGCCTGTCCTGGAACTAGCTCTAGTAGACCAGGCTGGCCTTGAACTCACACAGACCTGCCTGTCTCTGCCTCCTGGGTGCTGGGATTAAAGGTGTGCGCTATCACGCTGAGCCTGAACTCATTCATAAGAGACCAATGTCAGCGAGCAGAAGCAGATCTATCCTAAAGTAGACTGAAAAGAACTGGAAGCCAAAGACCTCCAATGGGGAACTTTAAAGTTGCCACAAATGCATCCGTCTCTAAACCACTCTGGTAACAGAATCATAGTTATGGGCTCGCGTCACAACTAGATTAAGCATTTGTTCTTTGAGGAAAGGCTATCTTAGAAATCTTGAACTTCAGTGACCACAATGGACAACAAAAGAAATCATTTGAAATCCCATAAGTAAAAATTTGACTTAAAAAATAACTATCATCATCTCAAATTCATTTTAACTGCATGTTCTTAGGGCAGATGGGTACACAACCCGACCTTTTGCAATACACCTAAGCAGAACAGGCTAGAAGAAAAGCACTCCCTCTCCGGGTGGATGCGATGGCCCCCATGGACTCATAGCGAGCTGATGGAAGTGTGTCACTGGGGGCTGGCTTTGAGGTTTCCACCGCTCCAGCCAGGCCCAAGGTGGCATTCTCTTCCTGCCACCTGCCAATCCAGACATAGGGCTCTCAGCTCCTCCAGCTCCATGTCCGTCTGCTGTGCCATGCTTCCTGCCATGACGATAAAGGACTGAACCTCTGAAACTGTCAGCCAGCTCTGATTAAATGCTTTCCTCTGGTCATGGTGTCTCTTCACAGCAATAGGAATCCCATCTAAAGCAGTTTAAAGTGTTCTTTACTAAACTGTATCTACAGGATAAATCTACAGGATTTTACAGTTCAAGTTTTAAATCAAATGATATCAACCAGCTTTAAAAAAAAAAAAAAAAGTGTGCCGAAGGAGCCTGAATCTGTAAGGTGTAATGGAGAGACGCGAGCAATCGGAGCACCAAGAGACCTAGGACTGAACACTATACTTTCATTTTAACCCTACTTAAAATTAAACTGGCTCCAGCTAAATGGTGCTCCACTCAAAATGTAATCAATGAGAACAGCTCCCCAGGACAGGAACCAGACTGCCGATGTCCCGATTTTAGTCTAGCCAAACCCGCTTTGGACACCCAGCTGCCAAGACTGCTACGGTCCTACTGTCTAAAGCTACTGGGTATTTGGCGATGTGTTACATCAGCAGAGGGAAACTGGCACCCCAGGACGCTGTCCATCACGCTCTGCCACTCTTCTCCAGCAACCCAAGCAGCGCCTGGCACAGCGGGCACCTGCCAGCCGCTGAGTCAGTCAGCAGTGTACACACAACAGTCCTGGCAATGGAGTGCCCCAGAGCAAAGGTAAGGAAGCTCAAAAGTATGAGACTCAAAGTGAACGTCAACAGAAACATGCAGCGCCCTACAATGTGCTGTGTCCACAGGGAGACCGACGTTGTGCTGGGCATGCTTTGTGCACATTAAATCCCACCAAATCCACGCCAGATGTCACTTAAGGTATGACAGGCTATGGCATTAAACCTGCCCAAGCTGGTGAGATCAATCAAGTCACCTGCCACCAAGCTCAACTTAAGTTTAATCCCTGGCACCCACATAACAGAAAGAGAACCAGTTCCCAAAAGTTGTCCTCTGACCTCCAAATGACCATGTGTATCAAATAAATTAACTAATTACTTAAAATGTTTTTTAAAAAAAATATGGGGGAAACTTGCCCAGTGGTGCAGTCAGTAAAAGTGCTTGCTGGACAAACCTCACCATGACCAAGTTCAATCCCCAGATCACACACATGAAAAAAAAAAAACTTTCAAAAGTTGTCCTTTTGTGGTGGCACACGCCTTTAATCTCAGCACTCGGGAGGCGAGGCAGGTGGAGTTCTGTGAGTCTGAGGTCTGCCTGGTCTACAGAGTGAGACCCCGTCTCAAAAATTTCAAAATAAATAAATAAATAGAAAATAGGAAGAGGTTGTCCTCTGACTTCATACATGCAAGCATTACAAGCATGTGCACACACATACAAGCATGTATACACACATACAAGCATTACAGGCATGTGCACATCCGCGCACACACACACCACTCAAACACATCTTTCTTTTCATCTCTTACTTTTCCCAATACATCATATCTAGTAACTCTATTTAATCCCATACATTTTTCTAATTTAACCCTGTGTGTATGTGCACCACACATACCTGGTGCCAGAGTTCAAACTGTAAAACAAAACCCACACAATTAGAAGAGTCAGGCCCCTTCTAATGAACCTTGACAAGCAGATTCGCGATTCGGTTCATTTCTGTGACTGAATTCATCTCCTATTGCTCAATGCTCTTCCTAAGGTCCCTGGTTTAATCCGAAATAGTGCAACAAACTGCAAAATTACAACTAGCGAAAGCACAAGCCAGAGGCCAAGTTCACCTATGTAGAAACACCATCCCACCCGCTGACCAGAAAATTAAGCTCTCCCCAAGCCTCTTTATTTTCTAGCGTGTTTTTAAGCCGTCTCTACAAGTCAGAACACAACCAGGCAAAGGCATTCAACAAAGCAGTCAGCTGCGTAAGGAACTGAGTCATGTCTTGTAACCCAGCTGCATCTTCTCTTCCCACAGCAGATGGCCTGAAACCCCGGGGCTTTGGCTGGGAGACCCCAGGATGAGGACCAGCAAGACCAAATGATGCTGACCTTCACCTTGAAGGGTGGCCAGTGCTGGAAGGGTGAGCACTTCAGGTCTGAAAACGTGGAAACAGCTATTACAGGAAGCGGTCTCTCTTCATTCCCAAGGGGCGTGTTTTCTCCTCAATTCTCTCTACATTACCAGTGTGATGGGAAAAACTTTCTCCACACCAAGATCCCATCCCTCCTCTCAAGTTTGGTATCATTTAGACTTTGGATCTCCCTCCCCTGTACTATCTTAGATCCAGGAGGAAAATTTACTGTTACTATTAAGCATAGCAAAAACACCACTAACCACACCAGTGGCAACATTTTCCACCACCAAAGACTTACATTCATAAAATGGTAAGAAACCACTCAGGCCACGTCTGCTGCCTCTTCTGGAACTATTTTAATAACCCCAATTTTCTACACTGATCACCAAACAAACCAAACAATATAGACAGACAGACAGACACACCACTGATGCTGAGGACAGAAGCTCAGGCAGCACTCATGCTAAGAAAGCACTCGACCAGTGAACTATATTCCCAGTTGTCCTGGGATTTACGTTCTTCGAGACAGGGTTTTTCTGTGTAGCTTTGGAGCCTGTCCTGGAACTCACTTTGTAGACCAGGCTGGCTTTGAACTCACAAAGATCCACCTGCCTCTGCCTCCCAAGTGCTGGGATTAAAGGCGTATGCCACCACCGCTTGGCCCGTAATTTACAGTCTTAAAACTGCAAAGCACCAAAGAAAGAAAGAAAGAAAAAGCATGCAATATCCAGAGTACTGCTTCCTCTGACAGCATCTTCCAGAAGCAAAAGGCAATACTGCCAGCAGGACTCCTCAGATCAGCAGCTGGCTCCATCTAACTTAGGCCCACAAGAAACTGGGTGTTTGTGGCATAAGCCCTAGGGGTGGATGGAAAATTCACAAACCTTGCTATACAGGCCCAGATACAGAGCAAAACCCTTTAGGTTTTTTTTAATATTTATGTGCATGAGTGTGCTACTTGTACGGCAGTGCCTGCATGACAGAGCCCGCCAGAGAGGAAAGAGCACTGGGTCCATTACACGGAACTGTGAGCACCATGTGGTTGTGGGAATTAAACTAAAGACCTCTGGAAGAGCAGCTGGTGCTCCTCACCATTGAGCCACCTTTCCAGCAACCCCTCCACTTTTTAATCAAGATTATTTGGGACGTGCACCCCAAGTTGTTACATGACAAACCAGCGCCGAGTCTAAAGGACACTGTGTAGAAATCAGAGTGGTGAATTAGCCAAAGATAAAGGCCACTGGGTGTGATAAAAACATCGTCTACCTCTGAGAAGACTGGAATGGCGGCTACCATTCCTGCCCAGCTTAGCACTCAAGCAGAAAAGTTTTCTATGAATCTGCACGTCCTCTCCTGACTTGCCAGTCACACTCGACCTTGTTGTCTTACCCAGAATGCCTTCTCGAAGCGAGGAGGTGGATATGCACATGGGTAATCCCAGCTGGGAGGCAGGTGCAGGTGATCTGTGAGCGCCAGGACAGGCAGATCTACAAAGCGAGACCCTGTCTCAAAACAACAAAAACAAAAATCCCAGAATGCCTTGGTTGCTTGAGTCTAACATCACACACACACACACACACACACACACACACACACACACACACACACTCCACATTTTATTAAGTTCATTCAGAAAAGAAACTGGAATATGGAGATCTACTTTCTGAAAGGAAGCATGTCACCTATGTTTTTCAGTCTCAACACTGCCCAACCACTGACCCACACTGTTTTTTTTTCTGGTTCTTTTTTCTCACCCTCTCCCCGCTTGGTAAAAAGCCCCCTTCAGCCCCCTTACAGGACCCTGGGTTCACCAGGACAGAGAAAGCAGTTCAGTATCAGGGAGACCCGGTTTTTGTTTTTAGCAAGTCGGCTAATACCTTCCAGGAGACTCAAGAGCTTACTAAAAGTATCGTGTGAATTTGAAGAACTTCCCGTAAGATTACAGCCTTATAAGTTATCAAGAAAAATACACTGCACAGCAGACAACTGAAAATAGTTTACTAGGGCATATGCTTCTGTTCAGGTTCTATTTTAAGAGCGTCAATGCAAGATGGAGTCACGCACTACAAACAAAAATCTTTAATATGGGTTTTTGATCATGGCCTCTGAAATTTCAAAAGTGGAGACAATATTTTTCCAGTCCTGTAAACTCAAAGATATAACTCCTTGCTTCCTGCCGAAGGAGCAGCAGTCACTTTCTTCCTCCCCATGGCTGACGTTAGTGGGCTCCAAGATGGGCAGCCTATCTTGGTCAAGCCGGATTCTAGCGAAGCCATCCCGGATGATAAAAGACACGTAGAAGATGTTCTCCACGGTGCGGGAGAACGAGTTCGGGTCGATCACAAACTCGAAGTAGGACACTGGAGTATCGGGATACTTTTGAAAGTAGGTTTGCAGCAACCCCAAGATTCTTTCTACTTCCTTTTCTGTCGTTTCCTGGTTGGCATGCACGTCCAGCTTCCTCAACTTCGTAGGCATATCTCCATTCCCTTCCATTTTGCAAGCTCTCTTGTGATATTCAAGCCGGGGCTTTCGCGCGGAACGTTCTGCCTTAAATGAGCCAAAAACGAAGTGGAATGTTTCAGCCCGCAGCATCCAGGAGGTTGCCTCCTTCTGCACCATCCCCCAGAAGGAGAGCACTATGCTGTCGTCGCAGTCGCTCAACTCCTCACGCTGGTCCTCCACCCAGTTCAGGCCCACAAAGACCAGCAGCAAGTCACAGAACGCGACGTGATTAAAAAAGCTCATGTCAGAGTTTAACTGCTTTGCTTTCTCTTTACCCAGATCAGAAGCCAGAACCAAGAACTGGGCGTCGAGGGCCGCCTCTCTGGTTCTGCTCACGCCATCGAAGAGCACGTTGGCTTCCTCCAGGGCCTCGGTCAATGAGTCGCTGGCTGTGTTCACGATGTCCTCGCGGTTCTGCTGCACACTGTAGATGAGCTGCCGGTACTGCCTGCGGATGCTGCGGCATTTCTCTCGGTCCACCGTCAGCTCCAGGAGGTCCGGGTGCACGCTCAGGTCGTCGGAGCAGCAGTCCTGGCCCTCCTCCTCCTCCTCCTTCTTCAGCACCTCCTCCTCCCCCTGCTTCACCAGGCGCCGCCAAGCCAGGCTTCTGACCTGCTCCTCTCCTTTCTCTTTGCCTCCAATCAGGGAATCATCTCCTTTAGACATGTTGGTGACCACGCAGGCTAACAGCTCTCCCTCCGAGGGCTACCTACCGACAGTGACCACTGCGGCGATGGCAATTGAAGATCGTTGGAATGGCAGCCCCTGCGCATGCGGCCCCGCCCCCAGCCCACCCCGTGACCACTCCCCCAGCTCAGGCCCCAACGGCAGCCCTGGTGTGGCCTCACCCCAGCCTTCTTTTTAAGCTATGCTAATTCACGCACCATTGGGTGAGGACTATTGTGTCACACAAAAGCGATCTCAGAGGCGGCTCCACTCAAGGGTGGAAGGGCAGTGGGCAGGATTATGGAAGCCTGCCAAAGGCTAAAGAAAGGCTTTTATACTCTATGAGGTGGTTAACCTGAATCCCAGACAACCTACGAAGATTTTAAACCGCATCCGGGTTATCATCCACTGGGTGAATTATCTGCTTCGGAAAACCCACACACCAGCTCACTGGAGACCCATCGGGCAGTTAAAGTGGCTCAGGTTATCAGGACATATCGATGTAACAACCTAAGGAGCATTGTGCTCCTAACGACCACTCAACACCACAGAAAGCTTGATTGGGGACTGTACACTGGGTCAGTCCAGAGTCCGTGGAATAAGCAACTGTTAGGCCCCTTTTTCTTTTGGTTTACCTAAACCTTGGGGAGGGGACAGGGAGACAGGACAAGCAAGATTCTTTGCGATGAAGAGGGAAAGAACATCTATGGCTATGCTAAATCATTCCAAAGGGCAATAATTTATTTTACCCAGGAGCAACTCAGAAACACTCAGGGTGGGCACGGTGACACAAACCTTTAATCTAGCACACACACACACACACACACACACACAGAGAGAGAGAGAGAGAGAGAGAGAGAGAGAGAGGCAAAGGCAGACAGCTCTCTGGGTTCAGGACCACCCTGAACACCTTAACCACAGGGTAAGTTCTAGGATAGCCAGGGCTACACAGGGAAACCCTGTCTTGAAAAACCAAAAGGACAAACTTTTCCTTAAATTAGAAAAAAGTGCTATTTTGTATGTATGAGCATTTTGCTACACGTATGTATGTGCACCATAGACATTCCTGGTGCCTGAGTAGGTCGGAAGAGGGCTCAAATCCTGTGCTTCCCAAGGAATAAGCGCTAACTTCTAGCCCTAGGAGTCCAAGTCATCCTGTGAGACCTTGTCTCAAAAAAAAAAAAAAAAAAAAAAAGACAGGAAGGTGGGCTAGAAAAATCACTAGCATATACAAAACATACTTCCTTGGAGGCGGAGGGATGTCTCGGGGTTTGAGAGCCTTCCCAGCACCCGCATGGGGTCACTCACAACCACTGCCGGGAACTCCAGCTCCTGAACTCTTTTCCAGCCTGGCCTGGCACATGTGTGTGGCGGACAGACTGCATGGCTTGACATGACCACTGCCGCTTGAGAAAGTTCCCGCACTTCAACACTGCGGACCAAGCTCTCCAGCACCGCACCTCCATTTCTAATGGGTTCTTGCGCCCTTTCCTTTGGGAAATTCGGGTGCGTGTTGGGGAAAGAAGACAATATACACAGCGGCAGTCTCTTTAAACAAAATTCTTTGGAAAAAAAATCCCCGCCACTCCCTCCCCCTCATTACACCAGGAATAGGGAAGTTAAAGATTTACTAACTGGGCACATCAGGTCCCAGAGATGAAAAACACACCCAAGAGAAACAATGGGTCCAGACCCAAGGCCCAAGGCCACTTAGGTAAGGGTTCAGTTAGTGAGTACAGAATAGTGCCCACGATTAGGGGCTTACGGGATGAGTGGCAAGATCCGGTCTGCCCTCTGGGGTAAGAAGTTAGACTGGCTTGACCCCCCCTCTGCCATACACGGGAGTACACGCTGGTGGCATCAGAAGGGCAATGGAAACAGAGTAAGATGTGAGGAGCGTCCCTTGGGGGAACGGGCCTGTAGTGAGGAAACACAAACTACGTCACGCCCTCTGGAGAACGGAAATTGCTCTTATGGGCTTGTTTCTCAGGTGTCTGACTCCTTCACACACAGACTCCACACCTTCTCTATGGGACCTGAACCCCGCTGGAGCTGGACTCTCCAGCACATGTGTACACACACACACACACACACACACACACTTTTAAAATTAAACTTTAAAAAAAGACAAACCACTGAAAGTGGACACTAACTTGTCCTCTGAACTCCACACATGACCATGGTACCTATGCCTATAAAGGTATGTACTCTGAACTCCACATATGATCATGGTACCCATGCCTACACACATGATACACACACCATAATGCTAATTTTTAAAAATATTCCTAATGGACTGGAGGGGCTGGAGATGCGGTTCAGAGGTTAAGAGCAATTGCAGGTCTTCCAGAGGACTGAGGCTCACAATGGCCTGTCCACCTCAGGGATCCTACCCTACTTGGTATCAGCTTAGACAGGTGGCTAAACCTTCAACCCACCACCATCCATCATTTGTGAGTGTGTTTAACTAGAGTCGGTACTGACTACGAGTCCAACGCATCTCAAAGACACTTTCACACACAAAGCCGTCACTTCCTTCCCACTGTCTTAGGAAAAGAACAATGTTTTTGGGCTGAGAGCGCAGGGCATTTGTCCTTGTTGATTGTACGACGCCCTGGGACTGACCCTGAGCACTGGGTATTGGGGTGCACACCTGTAATCCTAGTACTTGGGAGGTGGAGGCAGGAGGAGCAAATTAAAGTCATCTCCAGCTGCTGAGCCAGTCTGAGACCAGCTACAGATACTTGAGACCCTGACTTAAAAAAAAAAAAAAAAAAAAGGACAACCACTTTTCGAGGTTCAGAAGTCAGTGAGGGGTGAACATTAAGCATATTGCACGGTAGAGAATATCAATCAGTAGGAAGAAAAAAATCGCTGAAAAAAATTGAAAGAAAAAAAAGAAAACCCACTAAGATTTCAACGAACGAAAACTATGTTTAGAACCCTGAAGAGAGGCTGGAGAGGTGGCCCGGATGCTAAGAGCACTGGCTGCTTCTTCTGGAGATCTGGTGCTGCCCTCTTCTGGCACACAGGCGTCCATACAGGCAAAACACTGTATTCTGTGCACATAATTTTGTTGTTGGTGGTGGTTTTTTGAGACAGGGTTTCTCTGTAGCTTTGGAGCCTGTCCTGGAACTAGCTCTTGTAGACCAGGTTGGCCTCGAACTCACAGAGATCTGCCTGCCTCTGCCTCCCGAGTGCTGGGATTAAAGGAGTGTGCTGCCACCACCACCCAGCATAATAAATAAAATCTTAAAAAAAAAAAAAAAAAAAGGAGAACCCTAAAGAGCAAAACTCCTGACAGCTGTTCCAGGGCAGGGTCACAAGGAGGCTGGTCTGCATGCTCAAGAGTGAGTCCCTGAGAAGTACAGTGCCCCCAAAGGGACTCTGAGTAACTATTCTTTCAAATAAAATGGGCTGTGTTATTTTACAGTACTGGAGACGGAACCCCGAGCCTCACACCTACTATCACACAGGCTACTGAAAAGCCGCACATTCCCAGACACAAGGTAGTAGTGCGCTCACAAAAGACAAAACGCGGGCTGGAGAGATGGCTCAGCCTTTAAGAACACTGGCGCTTCTTCCAAAGGTCCTGAGTTCAATTCCCAGCAACCACATGGTGGCTCACAACCATCTGTAATGAGGTCTGCTGCCCTCTTCTGGCCTGCAGGCATACACACAGACAGAATATTGTATACATAATAAATAAATAAATAAATATTTTAAAAAAAAAAAAACAAAAGACAAAACGCAAGCCAAGTCACACTAAACACCTCGCGCCTAGACAGTAAGGCATAGAACATACAGAACCTCCACCTTCCTCTGTGGGAACTATACATACTTCGTGGCACTTAAAAACCAGTGACAACCCACACTTCAGAGCTCAGACATGCCAAGAAAAACGCCACTTTGACCAGCACAGGAGGTGAAACCCTGGGTGTGAGACTGTGAGAAGGTAGACTTGAACTGGGTTCAGAGAAAACTCACCTGCTTTGCAGGGCTGGAGAGAGTTCAGAGGTTAAGAGCACTTGCTCTTCCAGAGGACCCTTGGTTCCTAGGGCCCATGTCAGATGACTCACAACCATTGGAACTCCGCCCCACTAGGGCCCTGTACTCAGGTGCAGGGATCCACATACAAACACACACATCTCCCTATTGCTCTCGAGGAGTATTCGAGTTTCCACATTTGCAGTCTACTGGGTATTCTAGTCTCTCCTAAAATACCGTTGCTGACCTTTTCTCTTCTTTAATTATTGAAAAACATTTGCTGGGAGACTTTTTTTGGTTGTGGATTGGACTCAGGGCTTGAGGGTGCCAGGCAATCCCTCTACCACTGAGCTGCACTGTAAGCCCTAACCAGTTTTGAGACAGGATTTCTTTGTGTAGCCCTGGCTGTCCTGGAACTGTCCTGGCTGTCCTCAAACTCAGAGATCCGCCTGCCTCTGCCTCCTGAGTGTTGGGATAAAGGCATGCGCCAGCACCGCCCGACTATCAGAAGTAGTTAAGTGTATATACTATTGTACAGATCTGTGATAGAAATAACACACCAACGCCTAGCCTGGTGAGACAGCAGAGGTGCCTGATACAGCAGCTACTGCAGCCACACTTTCTTCCTGACCGAGAAAGGCTCACCTGCATGCCATGCTATCGGCACTGACTGTGAGATACAAAAAGTCTCAATTATTTCCCATGTGCCCCTGAGAACCAGTGCTGAGCAGCTCAGAGCTTCATGTCTGACAACCCATCTTTAATGAAACCAGAACCTTCAATGTCAACTGCTCCCATAGGGGAACCTTTATGTCCCTGCCACTCAAAGAATATGTAGAGGATGAGTATACGAATGACGTGTTCATGTATGGAATGCGTATGAGGAGCTAAGGGACATGTGGAAGCACATTGTCACGCAAAGGCTGACATCCTGCTGACTGAGTGGGCGCAGGGGAATGAAGGCTCATCCAGCAAGCCTCTACCGTGTGCTGGAGCTATGTTAGGGCAACTGGGGTTTGCACAGGCTCCTTCCCAACTCACACCCTGAGAATCAGATCAGGAGCAGGCATGTGTCTCAGGGAGCAGAGCCCAACTCCGGCTGGTAGCCAGCTGTGTGATCTGGGCACGCTCCTGGAACTCTGCAGGCCTTCCTTTCCTTATCTGAATACGGGATCACACCAGATCCTTCATCGGGCAGTTGTGAGAACGTCAGAGTCCGGCACACAAACCGCTGTTACTGCCACTAAGGTGTGTTCATCTAGAAAGAAGGACTCACATACCCTTGCAAACACAGGCACATAAAGGAAGCCTACCTCTCTCCCTTGATAAGAAAACCAGAGAATTATCTCTGGCAGGGTTCCTCCTTTCCAGAAATAAGGATGTGTGGGGGTGCTGTGAAAACAGAGGCAATGTAGCCAAATGATGCATTATTCCCTGAACAGGTAACATGGCAAAGTGGGGCTGCCCAGGAAGATAGGAAAGAAACCAGCAAGGAGGGGAGATCTCGGGAACTACAGGTCTGACCATTCCCAGGGGCCCACAGTAGCCTGGCAGAGGAAGAGATGAAAAGAAAACCACATTGGAGAAGGCACACAACACCGCACTGAAAAGTGGGCCCTTTATCCTGGACACCGATCTGGCAGTGAGAAGCAGCAAGCAAGAAAAGGGCCCCAGGCAGGTTAGAGGAGCCTTCGGAAGATGGGGCCTGCCTGAGTGGGATGCTTGAGGTGAGGCAGGCAAGAAACCCCAACACGAAAACTGGGCCCATCTTCCTGTGACTGTCACAACACCTTAGTCTGCCTGTCACCTCTTCTATCCCTGCCGTCCAGAAACTGCGTCTCGTGGAGCCAATTTTAATCTTACCACGACTCCTCTCTCAAACTACTGAAGGCGTAACTATGCCCAGTTGCATCCCAATGGGCACCTTTTCACCCACTTTGCTCCTTCTTCTCAGTGCCACCAAGGGAGGCATTTATTTACATGAGTGGTTTCCAAACGCTGGGACAGGGCTATTGAAATGGGTTAGTGTGGAAAGGCAGTAGCCGCTAAACCTGGCCATGGGAGTCCGATCCCTGAGGCCCTTGTGGTAGAAGGAGAGAACTGAATCACACAAGTTGTCCTTTGACCTTCACATGCACACCATGCTAAGTAGTGCACACAGGCACTCGTGTGCGGCCACATGCACGCACAAACACACACACACACACTTCTGATTCTTGCAATCTCGTCTGAAAGATAAAATAAAATGCTGCCAGGCTTAGTGACACACACCTGTAATCCAAGCATTCAAGAAGGCAGAGGCAGGAGAAAATTCCTAACTCTAAGGCCAGCTTGTTCTACATAGAAAGACTGACTCAAAAAAAAAAAAAAAAAAAGAAAAGAAAAGAAAAGAAAGCAAGAGAAGAAAACCAACAACACAAATGGCTAGGAATGAGGTGTGGTGAGCGGTAGAACATTTGCCCAACAAGCACAGGGCCCTGGGTTCTAGTCCCAGGGTTTCAAACAGACAATGCTAAAATGTTGTGCCCTGGGGTTACAGCTGTGTAGTAGAGCACTCACCCAGAATGTTTACCGCCTTGTTCAATCCTGGCACATGTGCACGTGCACGCATGCATACACATACACACAAAGGGAGGGAGGACAAACATCGGCACAGACTCCTCTAGAAGCAGTCAGTGAACCAACCTAGTCCTTCCAAAGTTCTCCCTCCCTTGTCGTCCATAATATGCTCACTGCGCAAATGAGCACCACTTCTCACCCCCAGCCTCACCTGCTCTGCCTCCTCCCGCTTTTAGCGCCACTCACTGAGACCCAAAGAGAGCACGAAACCCACCAGCTCTGTGTGTGTGGTAAATGGCGGCGCCCTTCACTCACGGCTCTGATCCTCACCAGAAGCCTGAAGCTGCCGGGTACCGGGACACTGAAACGGTCAGAGGAGCTAGTCACCTGACTAAGTCACCGGCAGTTCAAAGCTTACAAGCTGTTCTGCTCCCACCGACGTCAGAATCAAGAGCGTGAATAATATCACGTAGAAACCAAATGATTACAACTTCTCAATATACACTTACAACAGAAGGGGGGTTACCCCCATGAAGACGCGCCAATCGGTCTTTGTGTGATTTTCCTTGCAAACTCAAGGTCTGAGTAACACAACTGCTTGAACCAAAGGCAGAAGCCTTTTATCTCCCTTAATTACTTTCCGACCATCTGCTGTTTGTCTTTGAAGTCCAGCTCCAGACCCTATATTCACTCTTCAAAAATGTATGTTTCTTTTAGAAGCAAGCAAAGACTACGTATAAACATGAATCAATTGTTAGCATCCTTAACGACACATCCACCTAAATGTTTTTACACTTTGCAGGCCTCGTGTTGACTAAGAGGGCAAGGTTTCCGCGTAGGTCTCGTGAGGGCTGGTGAGACGTCTCCGTAGGGGAAGGAACTTGCTGCCTGGCATGGACGCTGGAGTTTAAGCCCCAAGATCCACGTGAGGAAAGAAAGGAACAGACTCCACAGTGCCCTCTGACTTCACACACTACCTGGCGTCTCCTCGTGCGTTTTGTGATTTTTTCGGCTGTCACCCCTCCACCCAAGTGGGTAAAAAAAAAAAAAAAAAAAGATATCCGGCATACTTGAGACTGGAGGGTAGATCTAGCTCCACTCCTTTATGTCCACTCAACTGCTAACTCTGGGCTAGAAAAAGAAATGCCTGAGGGAAACAAATCCAACCCAGGGATTCCTGCCGCTTCTCTCGGAACCTGGGGTTTCTGGGTGTCCCGTGCCTCTGAGAATTAAAGAGGAAGGTGAACCCTTTTCTCAAGATTTCCCCAGGGCCATTCACCCTGCCGCTGCAGGCTGTAGGAGGGGGCACCTGAGCAAAGGGCCCTTTGAACGGTCCCTTTAAAAGAAAAGGCTCGGCTCTGCTTCCCGGTTCAGGATCTGAGCACGTGGGTCGGTAGCCTTTAGTGGCCCGGGGCTGGGGATCTGGGGTCGGGGCTGGGGAGCGCAGCGCGCGGCTCCTACCTTCAGGGCTGGACCATGGCGACCCTCCGCCGCTCGCTCGCACCTCCCGCCGGCTCGCCGCCTGCCTCGCCGCCTCTCTCCGCTCGCACCCGCGCCGCCGCCGCGCAGGCCCTGCCGCCCTCTGCAGCACAAAGCAGAGCGGCAGTGTGAGCCTTCCTCCTCCGGGCGGGGCTTCCGGGACGCCGCGCGCCCTCAGGGCACTCCCGCCGGCGGACTCCGACCCTCCAGGGCCGCCACAACTCGGAAGAGCTCTCAAAGGCGGCTAAAGACGCCGACCTCGCGACCACAGAGCACTAACACGTCCCAGTGTGGTCTGGCTTTTGACACTGTACCCGGAGGATGCCACAGCCAGGGCTTCCTGGAATCTGAAACCGCGGTCCATCCACGCTCTGGATGAGGTCAGGGGAGGATGGTCCCATTTCACTAAGGGGTGAACTCACTCGGTGAAGTCTGGGACAGGAGCCCACAGCTACACTGATACCAGCCCTTAAAAGAATAGTTATTCAGTACTAATACCAACAGTTAACATGGCCATAATGCAATATATTTATGATATATATACAATGCCATCTATATATAAAGACGTGTGTGTGTGTGTGTGTGTGTGTGTGTGTGTGTGTGTGTGTGTGTGTGTGTGTACTTTAGATGTAGGTACTACCACGTCCTTTCCACAGGTAGGGAAACTAAGCTGCTTATAGCCAAGCTATTTGCACAAGATCGAGCAGCTTGTCAACAGTGGAGGCAGGACCCAAACCCACTCAGAACAGTCTCTGCTCTCCAGCGCTAGCCTGCACCGCCTCCTTCAGTTAGGGAAGGGCTGTGTAGCATCTCAGCTGCCCTGTTTCACAGCCTGGGTCAAGAAGGACAAGGCCCTTGGAAAACATTACATACACCATGACAATTTCAAGGAGTTTCTTAGGACTTAGCCTGTGAAAACATTTGTAAAGGTGTCCAATTTCTTAATATTATCACGGTTCCGCACTGATATTCCTCATACTGTCATATATGTATAAATCAAGACCCTTGCTCTGCAAATGATACCCATTTTCTCTGGTAGCCTGCAAGCCACCAGTTGTCAAGGACCAGACATCAAGTCCCACATTCTGAAGCTTTGTGACCCGGGCGGTCCTCTACACCCCGCCAAGAGCTTCCCCTGGCTTGCCCCGCGGAGACCCAGCCCTCTCGGAGACACATTAAATGTCCCCCTCCCAGGCATTTCCAAAGCACCACCCGGAGCGATGCTCCCCTGACAGAGAGCTTACGTGAACAAGCAAGAAGCAAACAGCAGTTCTCCTCGCACTGCGGAGTCCCGCACCTCCCGCGTGGATGCAAGGCCTGACGGAAGCAAACTGAGGATAAAGAGCGGCGGGTTCCTAGTGGCTCCAGGAAGCCACGCCCTGCTCTTAGGAGGCGGGTGAACTGCCAGTGTCAGAATGACAAAGCAAAAATCCAGTCCTCGTGCAGCCCTGGCAACCTGTCCCCGGTGGCGGCTCGGGCAAAGTGACAGCTCCTAATAGGACGGTACCACATCCTGCAGCTCAGAACCGCCCCCGACCCAAAGCCGCGGATGCAATTCAAAGAATGCTGGGAACCAGACCCGAGTTATGAGTGAGTGTGAACTGAGTCAGCTGGCCTCTGCCCTAGGCGCTGCTCTCCAGTCTTTCCTAGTCACATGAGGAACTTTAGAAATATTGACGCCTGGCACCCACACAGATGATCTGACGTCCTCGGTACTGACTGTGACCCTGGCAACTAGGTTTTTAAAACTCCAAAAGTGACTAGTTGACAGCGAAGTTAGGGACGCACTGCCCTAAGGCACTGGATTAGTCAAATTGGTAATTCCCTCAAGTCACCTGGGTTTTAAAGCACTGTCCACTTCTGCCTGACTAACCCTGAAAAGAGGTGACTAATTCTCCTAACAATACTGCCTCCTGGCCCCGCTCAGCCGTGGGGCTGTCTTATTCACTTTGAGGAAAACTGAGAGTTTATTTAGCCCTTGGCACTGCCCCACCAGCATCTGCCAAAGGAGGCCATGGTCTGTCGTGCCTCCCTGCCCCTAGGTCAGTGAGACTTCTTGGTGGATGAATGAATGAAGCGTTTGACCTAAGCCTCTGGTTAATGCCAGGGTGGAAAGAGAACGAGGTGAAAGGGTTGTTGGCTCCTAACTGCTTAAAGCCACACCTCCTGGTACCTGGGTGACCTCCTACATTCCTTCTAGACTCTTCTAAGGTGAAAGTGAGAAACTTGCATAATGTACACACACCAGGCAGGCTGACCCAAGACTCTCCCACACTTCCCACCCCACACACTTCTCATGCAGCACCGCCCGATTCTGAGGTGTGGGGACTGTGACCAGCTGCTTCTCAGCTCCTAAGTGGTCAAGACAGCATCAGTAAGGACCAAAGAAAGGAAAATGCCAGGAAAAGAAGCTTTAGCCCTGGCTCCTCCCAACCAAGTTCTGCATTACGCCTTATCTCCGGCAGCCCATATAGTGACAGTCCATACAGCACAGTCATGAGCACCTCATTCTTAAATATAGACAGTGTCATTAATTTCAAGAGCACGGCCCGGGGTAGAGAGCGACTTTAAATCGCTGAGGCTGGACCGAGAACGGAATGTGGGGATGATATGTGTGTCCAATAGCTCGACACTGGCAGAGCCTTACAGGGATCGGTAGGGAGATCAAGGTGATTTTCTAACAGCGTTATCAGAAAAGACTATGTAAGCCGTTCCAGCGTCCCGCTGCTCTTAAGATAAGCAAATCTTAAAATAAGCACAGGTGAGTGGAAGGCTTCCCCTTTGTGGGGAGATATAGAGATTTAGTTACAGGCTAAGGGAAGAGGCCCCTCCTGGACTCCCACCACGGTTCACGTTCTAAGCTAACACCCTAAATACCTTTGACTGAGCTCCTGCGTTCTTGTCTTTCTTCCCCAAAAGCCTGGGTAGTCTGTAGTCTGTCACCTCCTCTGGTGGGGTGCCCTCATTTTCGCCCATTATTAATTTTCCCTCCCCTCTTTGTAGCCCCAAGTACCTTACTAATAATTACTTATCTTCTAACTCTTTCAGAACTTTGGGAAAGCAAACCCTTGTTTGAGATCAAGTTCAAGCTTCTCAATGGCACAGTCAAGTCAAGACCCACCCTTGTTTTTGTTGTTGTTTTGTTTGTTTGGTTTTTCTTTTTCTTTCTTTTTTTTTTCTTTTTCTGTTTTTTGTTTTGTTTTGTTTTGTTTTGTTTTGTTTTGTTTTGTTTTCCAAGACAGGGTTTCCCTGTGTAACAGTCCTAGGTGTCCTGGAACTCACTCTGTAGACCAGGCTGGCCTCGAACTCACAGAGATCTGCCTGCTTCTGCCTTCCCAGTGCTGGGATTAAAGGCACATATGCATGCCACCACCAACCAGCTAAGGCCCACTCTTATTAATGCTAGCTGTCCACACAGTCTGCACCCTACTTAGGCAGCAAAACATTGTTGGAGAAACACTTGGAGAGTAAAAGTGATTTCCACTTAAAAGTCAAGGCCACAAACCTCAAATCTGTCCTCAGCCCTGCCCAGCAGTCCTTGTACCCTGGCATATTTTCCCAGCAGTCCTTGCACCCTGGCATATTTTCCCAGCAGTCCTTGCACCCTGACATATTTTCCCAGCAGTTCTTGCACCCTGGGATATTTCCCAGCAGTCCTTGCACCCTGGCATATTTTCCCAGCAGTCCTTGCACCCTGGCATATTTTCCCAGCAGTCCTTGCACCCTGGCATATTTTCCCAGCTGCCATTTTTCTTCTTTTGTTCTAGCATTTCCAACAGCGCTGCTGCATTGGCCTTCCCTCTGATCATAACCTAGTTTCTACTTAGGAAAACAGAATTTCCCACTAATTCCCCATGACCACCAAACTACTAAATTCTTTCTCATGGGTCCAGGTAGAGGAAAAGCAGGATCCTTCTGCTCCTGTGTGTGTGCTCACCAATTCTCGCCTTTCTGCTCAACAACTTCATCTGGAAAGATGCCCCTTGAGCATCATCAATTTATCGCTCTGTATCTGATCGTGTCTATCCTCACACAAACACCCTGTGTTTTCTCTGCTCACAGAAGTCAGGGCTTCCTTTCTCCAGGCAGGGGGATGAGATGGGAGATGAAAGAGCTCTCTGCACTCTGAAGAATAAAGGAAGTAGGAAGGTAAGGAACTAAGAATGTGCCCGTGGGGCTAGACGAAAGGGAAATAAGGGCCCACAAACCAGAGGAGCAGCTGCAAACCTTCTAAGCAGAGGAGACAAGAAACAAAGAAGATGCCTGCTGTGCTTACCCAGCCAGGCAGCCAGGAGCCGGGAAGAAATGGGGGCACAGGCACCAGGAGGAAGCTGCTATGGCAGCTGAAGTGAGAAGCCATAAAGGCCTGAACTGGTGAGGCAGCAGCTCAAAGTAAACACAGTCTGCAGACAGTGGCTGAGAGGTATCACAGGATGGTAAGAATCTACCATCCCAGTTGTTGGGCCTTGGCAACTGTGTGAGTGGAGAAAAGGTTAGTTTGGTACAAATCCATAGACCAACTTGAGGGTTCTATGTTGTTGGGGTTCTTTTTGTTTGTTTATTTGTTTGTTTTTCATTTTTTTGTTTTCCTAAAAGGAGATTTCCAATAGGTAACTGGCTATATAGATCTGGAAGTCAGAGCTAAAAGTAAAAATCAGACATTAGGAGACTCCAATACAAATGACATCATATACTCTATGTACTGGCTGAGTGCTGGTGGCACATGCCTTCAATCCCAACACCCAGGAGGTGGAAACAGACAGATATCTGTAAACTTGAGGACAGCCTGATTTACAAAGTGAGTTTCAAGCCAGTCAAGACTAGCCAGTCTCAAAAATAAATAAACAAATCACTAAAATAAAAACTAGGGCTTTCTAGGGGGAAAAAAAATCCATGGGCGATGTGAGTATACAGTGGAAGGAAAGCTAAAAGAGAATCCACTAACGGGGCACTTGCCTGTGATCCTGATGTTGGAAGTGACGGCCAAAGGATCACAAGTTCGAGGTTATCCTTTGCTTGGGAGTTTGAGGCCAGCCAAGACTACAGAAAACTTTGTCTCAATGAACTGACTTAGTGGTTTGGAAAGCCAACAAATCTGCAGTCCACAGGCTGGAGATTTAAGTAGCACTCTGCAGGCAGGGTACTTCCTCTTCAGTGGGCCTCTGGCTTTTCTCTTGAATTAGCTGGATAAAGCCCACGAGCATTTTGGAAGATAACCCATTTTCCTCTGAGTCTCCCAATTTCAGTGTTAATCACAGTTTTTAAATCTCTTCACAGCAACATCTACTGTCAAATGAGTGGGTGACCCCGGCTGGGCCTTGCTGACACAGAAAGTTAATTCTCACACAGTGGTACAAGATGAAATCACCCAGAGAGTTGGTATATTCGAGGAAATGAAGGTGGCCCAGAGACAGAGTCCTGAGCACCATGTTAGGGACAGAAAAAGGGTCCAGCCGGGGAGGAGGAGCCAGGAGGATGAAGGCAGAAAACAGAAGCCAATGGATGGGCTCCTGCTGATGGAGATCTAGATATTCAGTGCTGCTGAGATGAAGATGCGAAGGGAGACAAATCCTCAGCTGAGGTCAACAAGGAACAGAAAAGGAGCTGGAGGTGGGGAGTAGGGCCAGCCCTTTCATTCTAAGGCAGCGAAGAGCAGGGAACAGGGAACGGGGCCTGAAGAGGACGCAGGAGAGGGCCAAGTGCTGGGGTCCTTTGTATTTTTGTTTCTCTAAGAAACAGATGATTATAGTGCGTTGTCATATTGACATACCGCAGGAATAACCCAGGCAGGGTAATATGACGGGTCCCAAGGGGGAAGGGACAAGGTGACCACGGAACCTCTTTGAACACACATTAACAATGCACAGGACTTTGAAGTAAAGCCCAGGTTCGGTCTAACTAGAGGCTTCCCAGCTCTTATCTCCTTCCCACCAGGTCCTCCGTGGTCCTTCCACTTCATCTCACCCAGACCTCCTCCACCCCCAGTCATTAGCCTGCCCTCCATCCCTTTAATTACTGAGCTTCCTCTCACCACAAGGCTTCCCTGACTTCTAGATACTCCACAAAACCAGTTCAAACCTGTCTTCCTTGAGGATGCCATCCAAGAAGCCACAAGTCCTGTGGCATGTGCCACACTACCTGGCTCTCACAGCGGCACTTACACTTTCTCCGGGGTTATCTGACCCGCGTCAGCCTCCTCTAGAGCGCAGCCCAGGAGAACTTTCGCTGAGACAGAGATGTTCTGTGCTCTCACACCTCACTATCACGTGACTATTAAGCTCTTAAAAGACAGTTTGCATGAGTACAGATCTGTTTATTTTATTTAAGTTTAACTGATTTCAACATAAACAGCCACAGGTGAGCAGGAGCCACAATTACTATTTTTACCCCTGGATGCCCGGCACTTAATACAGTGGACACACAGAGTGACCACTCAATACATATTTGCTCAAAGATGAAATCTGTAAATTAAGGATATTACTAGTTAGTTTATATAGATTGTATCTTTTCCACAGAGAGTTGTAGGAGGGTCTTCTTTCTATGTGTTGCTTTCATTGGTTGAATAAAGAAAACTGCCTTGGCCTTTTGATAGGGCAAAACTTAGATAGGCGGAGTAGACAGAACAGAATGCTGGGAGAAAGGAGGCAGAGACAGAGAGCCGCCATGGAGCCAGCTGCCAGGTCAGACATGCTGAATCTTTCCTGGTAAGCCACAAGCTCGTGATGACATACAGATTATTAGAAATGGGTTGAATCAAGATGTGAGACTGTGTGCCCATGGGAAAATCCTGTTACGTTGCTGTGCCTCAGTTTACCCCTCTGTAAAGTGCTGATAAGCAATCGTCTCCATACCTCATGTGGCAATTGTGGGATGGGAGGCATAAGCAGAGAAGGACCAAGAACACAACTGGTGATCAATACTGGCATCACTGAGGTCTCCTGACATGGTCTAAAGCTGGAGCACTTTCATTTCCCTACACAGTAAGCTACCAAGACTGCATTACACTAGACCCTGTCCACAGTCTAATTAAAGGGAACATTCACCTTCCTCTTCTTCCCAGTCTGTATGGAACATGTCATTTTATTTCGTTTTCTTGAGATAAAGTCTCACCGTAAGCCCTACTGGCCTTGAACTTGCTACATAACTGAGGATGACCCTGAGTCTCCTGATTTCTCCTTGGAAGTGTTGGGATTACAGGTGCCAGGCCCTTTCTGAGGTACTGGCGAGCAAACCCAGGGCCTCCTGCATGCTAGGTAAGAACTCTGCCAACCCAGCCTGAAGCATGCCATTTTCCACAGTGCACATCTTTCCTGGGGAGAAAGAAAAAGCACGCTTTGCTTAGTCAACCTGTTAGGCGTGGAAACACTATGTGAAATTTGTGTTACACCTACATACAAGGCTAAGGTGTTCACACTACTAGAGCAGGCAGAAATACACTCCTGTGTGCTATTCAGTTTAGATCTTTTCACTATCCTATTTTAGTCTTAAAAGAAGGGAAACGGTTGTTTGGTCATTTGTTTGTTTTTGAGACAGGGTTTCTCCTGCAGCCCCTGCTGCTGCCTTGAACTCACAAGCCCTGCTCTAGCCTCAAGGGCTGGGATTCTGGGTGTGTGCCTCCTCAGCCAGCTGGGAGAGAACAGGTTTAGTGTAGAAAATACTAGCCTGAGAGCCCCAGGAGGCGTGGGCTCCACTCTAGTAAAC
The DNA here is from genome assembly GCF_982192425.1 of Myodes glareolus. NCBI lineage: Eukaryota > Metazoa > Chordata > Mammalia > Rodentia > Cricetidae > Myodes > Myodes glareolus. The sequence continues at coordinate 42,412,792 of NC_142051.1, read as the reverse complement.
TCTTAGATGTCTTGTAAAACTGGGGATCAGTCACCCTCACCCCCAGCCAGGCAGTCATGCACTGATTGCTAATGGCAGTTGGCTTTCAGGGCCTATACATCAAAGAGGTAACAAATCACTTATTACCCTATATATGTACTGTAGGTACCCAGGTCTTTTTCCCTTTTCTTCCTGGCGATTTGCAGAGCTGTTTGACCTCTGGCTCCCTGGCTCTCCTGCACTAGTACCGGCCTGAGGGTATAGCTTAGAAAGAACTTGGCTCTCTTTTGTTATGGTAATTCCACCTGTGAACAAGGTTCCAGCAGCGGGCCCTATACGCCTGCCACGCCTGCCTCCCACAGCTGATTCTGCCTGAGGCTCCGGGCACCTGTCATCTTCTCCCACTGCTCCTGATGGGAGAGGGCCTTGCCCTTTTGCCCCCTTTGCCCACTAATATAAATACCCGACTTGAGTTTAATAAAGTTGCCATTTGCTCTTTGGTGAATGAGCAGGTCTCTTTGTGTCTGTGTGTTTAAACCCTTAGGACAATCGTCCATTCTCGTGGACTCGAGTCAGGAAAGCACGCGCACCTGTTTCGAGGTCTGGGTATTCACAGAAAAGTGCGGAGGCTAACAGATGGCGTCCCTGCGTGAGCACTGAAGAAGGACAACCGCGTTCTGCGCTGTGCCGTCTGTGGACCCACCACGAGAACCCCAAAAGGTAAGGGTCACCCCATGATTAAACTGGCCAGTTTTGTAGAGTGCAATTGTGCACGTGTGATAAGGGGGTGAATAAGCTTGGTGTGTAGAAGTATGGGTGCCGAAAGGTCTGATCCGGAGCTGAAGGCCAGTGGGCAAATCAGCTGCTAAATTTCATAAAGAGACTAGGCACCAGGATTAAATGACACTGCACTAGAGACCACTTAGACTATTTTAGAACTCAGTCCCTGGCTCTCACATGCAGGGAACTTTAATTTTTACCAAGAGAACAGGCTGGGCGCAGTTAGCTCCCAGCGGGAATCTGTTCCCAAGACTATAGGGCCCAATGTAACTGGCGACTAGCAAAATAAATAGCCGAGGGCCCATATAGGTGCGGACCTCGGGCTGAGAGAGGATTCAAAAAATATATTTGTAAGTTCTATTAAGAGTTTTTGAGTAACAAAAGAACAGCTTCACAGAGCTTGTCTTTCAGGGAGACTAGAAAGCTCCCATGCATGTTTGAATGTGGGTCACAGGACCGCACTCGGCCCCTCACTGTGGCTGAGGTTCTACAAGGTACACTTAAAAACAGAGAGACGGGCTTCGCAACGGCGGCCGGAGCACAGAGGCTCGGATGCAAATTTAAATTATGCCCGATACACTTAAGGCATAGAGAGAAAGTTACAAACAGGACCCGCGACATGTGGACTCACAGAGTCCGGGTCAAGCAGGCCTCAGAAGCAACAACTAAGGTTAGGAATGCTGCCTGCTCTTCCAGGGGTTGCAAGTTCGATCCCCAGTGACCACATGGTTTTAAATCTAATATTTTCCTTTCTAAAGGAAGGTTGTTTACACATTTTTAGAGGGCTCCAGGCTAGGAGCGGGAGAACGGTTTTCTCAAATTATATTTTTAGAGCAATAGCTCAATTATGCCAGATTTAAAACAATTTATTTAGGACTTAAGTCTAGACAGTTTTAAGTTGGAGATTATTGTAGATTCAAGGGATCCTTAATTATACAGGATTTTAAGTTTACATTTTCTCATAAGGGTAATAATTATTTTGTTCAAAGTCTAAATTTTCATCATAAAATTTGATGGACATTTACGTTAAACTCATGGATTATTTTCAATAATATTGTCCATTTGGCTTATTTGATACTGTTTTCACAAAAGAATAAGGATCTCTCCATTGTCTAATGGCTTAAATTTCTTATAAGGTTTAAAGTCTTGTTATACAGGTTTTTTAATTCATGTATTTAGAATCATTTAAAAATGTTTTATAACATTTATGGCTGTCTCGTCTATCAGGCGTATTAGAGATATACATTTGGGTTGTTTTCAGGTTCTATATTAATAAAGTAATTCTGCCATATACATGGTTAAACACATGTCCTTGTGACATGGTTAAACATCTTTTATGTGTAGGCCCAAAAGAGGTATAGCTAAATTTTGAGATGGTTTGTCACCTAGTTTTCTAAAAATCCAAACTGTGCCAGTTTGCATTTCCACCAATGGTGGAGGAGTTTCTCTTAAATAAAAGTTATGAGCAGTATTTGATCTTGATCATGTCATTAAGATTAGATGGAGTCTCAAGAGTTATTTTGATTCACACTTTCCCTATGATTAAAGATGTTATAATTGAGGATTTTTTAAATGTCTTTCAGTCATTTTAAGTTTGTCTAATGAGAGTTTTCAGTTTAGGTCTGTTACATATATTTTTATTTTATTAATTGCTCTTTGAAGGACTATTTCTGAAGTCCTTATATTTTTTGTATGGATTGATGACTGACAAAGAATTTCCATATCTATAGCCAGATATGTCGATCCTATTAATTATTTCTCCAAATGTTGGCGGGAGGCAATGTGCCCCCATAAAGGTAACAATTTTAATAATTCTATCCAGTTATGTAAATGTTCACGTACTAGATCAGATAATTATTTTCTGCCCCTGAAAAAGTTCCAGGCGAAACTAATTCTAAAAGATGTTTTGGGGCTGGCCATTCAGCCCAATTCAAGACCTGCTACAATGGTACAAGCCAATAAAAAATTATGTTTTGAGGTTGGCTAATTCAGCCCAATATTTAGGCCAGTTGCAGTGGCACAGGCCAATAGAATTTGCTCCTTGGAGACAGAGACATACAGATCTCTATATGTCCAAGGTCTGCTTGGTTGTAGTTTAAATCCTATACAGCTAAGCACATTGCTCCCAGAGACCAATGAGGGAAGCCAGTTTCAATGGCGCACGCAGGCAGGATTTGCCTCAGCTAGCGTCTGGCATGGTCCAGGTCATGTACTAATGTACATGGTCCGGACCGGGTTTTAATTTGGGGTAGAGAAGCAGTTTGTGTGTTTCTACAGGATGCAAAGCACCTCATCTGGGTCCCTGAGTGTCTCGTGCGGACCGTGGATTCCTCTATTCAGGGACCTGAGGACGAGGCGAAATCAAGAGATCCCACGGACACGGCGGCGGAGGCGGCATCAGAGTTGACAGATTCCTGAGAGATGATCCAGCGCCTGATTTTACCCCTTTTCCCAGCTTCCTATCCTTGCTCTGCCTTGATCTGTCCATTTCAGCCAAGGCTGCTTGACCCCCTGAGGGGAAAACAGCTGCTTCCCCTACCCTGTTTGCAGCCTTGGGTGCTCGTGGCGAAAACCTTGCCAGATAGACAGAATTACCATAAATATTCAAAGTATCTAAATTCACAATTGGATGCTGTAGTTAATCTTTACAATCTGGGTGTGGATTTTGACCTCTGCTGGTCGCAGGATAAGATTTTGCTGCTTTTTCTCGGACCCCGGAATACAAATTTGCTAATTGGCTCTAATTTAGTTTGACTAGTCATTCCAGGGGTCCCATTTGCCGGTGCTGTAGCCCTACTCAAGGGGCTCTATTCTAAGCAAACGTTTCAGATATTGTGCAAGCACTGTCTCTTCCAGGAATGCTTATGTGTATGCTGGAGTGTCTTCACCTGGCCAATGGCTTTCAGGTCCACCATGGCCTGGCCCTAGTAGGCATTCGCCTCGGAGTACCTTTCAGCATAAAACCGGCTGAACGTTTTGGAGGATGACTTTAACCAGAGAGGGGTCTAGACCATTTGGGCAGGCTTAGCCAACCTAAGACATGGGAGACGTCTGGGCCTGGGGCGTCATCCTGACGACGGGTACGGATTTGAACTGGTTCCCGATGGCGCCTAAGGCAGGTTTCTGTCATCATATTTTATATATATTTAAAGGGAGACTTGTAGGTACCCAGGTCTTTTTCCCTTTTCTTCCTGGCGATTTGCAGGGTTGTTTGACCTCTGGCTCCCTGGCTCTCCTGCACTAGTACCGGCCTGAGGGTATAGCTTAGAAAGAACTTGGCTCTCTTTTGTTATGGTAATTCCACCTGTGAACAAGGTTCCAGCTGCGGGCCCTATACGCCTGCCACGCCTGCCTCCCACAGCTGATTCTGCCTGAGGCACCGGGCACCTGTCATCTTCTCCCACTGCTCCTGATGGGAGGGGGCCTTGCCCTTTTGTCCCCTTTGCCCACTAATATAAATACCCGACTTGAGTTTAATAAAGTTGCCATTTGCTCTTTGGTGAATGAGCAGGTCTCTTTGTGTCTGTGTGTTTAAACCCTTAGGACAATCGTCCATTCTCGTGGACTCGAGTCAGGAAAGCACGCGCACCTGTTTCGAGGTCTGGGTATTCACAGAAAAGTGCGGAGGCTAACAGTATGTACACCTGCTGGGAGGTACTTGCTACTGCGAGGAGCATCTTCCTTCAATTTCTTGAAAAGCCAAAACTGCCAACGGCTGACTACAGGTAGTTGATGGAAGACCACAGTCACCTCTCGAGCTAGGAGCCCTGGATCCTCCAGATGGGTAGCGAGCACTCTGCTAGTCCAAACGTTCATTTGTTTTCTGTTTTTGTTTCTTGGGTTTTTTTGTTTGTTTGTTTTGAGACAGTGTTTGTCTGTGTAGCTTTGGAGCCCATCTTGGAACTCTCTCTATAGATTAGGCTGGCCTCAAACTCACAGGGATCCGCCTGCCTCTGCCTCCCAAGTGCTGGGATTAAAGACGTGCACCACCGCCGCTGGGCTACTCCAACCTTTTAACACTACAATGTGATGTGATCTACAAAGTTCATGCTCAAGAACCAGGCAATCAAGTTATGTTAAAAAAATGGGGGGGGGTATTCTCATATGGTTTCAAGGATATACGGTTTAATATTGGGTCACATGCAGCATGAAGGCTGGACAGACCTCCAGGCCCTGGTTTCAAATGAGGCTGACCTATGGCCAGGACAGAACGGTTTTCCTTTTCAGGCTGTGGGTAGCTCAGTGGGAGAGGTCCTGCTGGGCGTGGATATGACTCCACAGCAGCTAGCCAAAACAGAAGATCAGCCTTCCCACTCACCACAGAGAAGAACCTCAGATGGCCCACCTCATATTTTATAATCCTCCTATCTATAGACTGAAAGTGTTTATGTAATCATTTAAACTCTTAGGAGCTCTGAATCAGTGTAGTAGATAGGGACCCTGGGCTACCTGCTGCTATTCTGGACAGGGCTCAAAGTTAATCATTAGCGGATTTCGTCTTTTTCAGAGCAAAGACCTGTGCTGGGCTTCCAGTTCAGCGTGCAGGCACTGGTCTTTCCAAAAGGACAAGGCACAGGCACATACAGCGACACTATAAAGCACCTACGTTTATGGCTCTTGTAAACTGTTTGGCTTCTGGCTCCCGTTTCTGAGACAGGAGGCTCACTGTGTTGGCTAAGTTAGTCTCACACTGAAGCACAAGTGATCTTTGTCCCTAGCCTCTGCACCTGGCTTACACTTGCAACTTAAATTGGAGACATATATATGACCTAATATGGAAAGTGTTGTGTTGGTTTTCCAGATGAGCCAGTCTGAGCCCTTCCCCAGGTAGATACAAGATGTTATCAGCATCACTCACTGGACACCAGGACACACAGCAGCCTAAAATAAAGATTTTGTTTCTCAGTTTCCCTTCGGCATGTACATGGCTAAGTGACTACATTTTGGCCGGTGAGTCTAGGCAAATGGTTATGTGTAATTTCGAGAAAACAGTCTTACACTGAAGGGGCATGTTCTCTTTCAACCCTGCTCCCACTTTAAAGAGCAAGTTGGAAGACAAATGTTGAGGGCTATGGGAAGCTGGGTTTCCAGTGTTAGTCTAGACTAACACTATTAGTTAGGAAAGAAATCGAGGCTTCTACTACGTTAAGCCATTTCTGTCTGGGGTGTGAGAACATTTGTGGCCAAGCTGAATCATAACCAGACCAAATGTACTACATTATAGGGAATCTTTCTGTTTGTTTGGTTTGTTGGTTGGGTTTTTTTTTCTTTCAAGACAGGGTTTCTCTGTAGCTTTGGACTGTCCTAGAACTAGCTCTTGTAGACCAGACTGGCCTTGAACTCACAGAGATCTGCCTGCCTTTATCTCCCTAGTGCTGGGATTAAAGGTGTGCACCACCACCATCCAGCCATTATAGAGGATCTTAAAAGGAAGGTTCTCCTCACTGTCTGGATGCAGTGAAGACCCAGGCTCTGGTTTCATCACACAGACTTTCATAGAGTTCTAATTCATCCATCCCAAAGTTTGAACCTTATCTATAGATTAAGCCTTTTCAAGCCTGCACCCCCAGCTCACCCAGACAGGTGCACTTGCTCCCTATATAGCTACCTTGGACACCCACAGCATGGCCAAGACAAAAACCACTCTGTCCCTTAGAAGTCTCGCCATCTCCCCTCTGAGAGAATGGCACCACAGCCCACACTTCTTGACAGAAATCTGAGCAACACCCTGGATTTCCTCCATTTCTTCCACCCCAGACTGTAATTCTGTCTTCTATTAAAATTCTTTCCCATGGATGGAGAGACGGCTAGGTGCTCCTGCAGAGGAATTGGATCCGTCTCCCAGCACCACACTAGGTGGTTCACAACTGCCTGTGAGGTCCAGGGCGACCCGACGCCCCTGGCCTCCACTAGTCACCTAAATTCACACCTACACACTCCACACTGATACATGTGTATCCACATAGTTGTAAAAACTAAAATAAATATTTAAAAAACCTTTCTCCTAAAGAGAAACTGGGTCTTATTCACCTATATTCCATAATGCCCAACACACTGAAGGTCAGGAGCACAAACACCAGTATTTTCAACTACCTTTCTATCCTTTAAAAAAATAGATTTATTTATTTTATTTTATGTATAAGCATGCTTTGCCTACATATATTTATATGTACCACATGGGTCCATGGTGCCCATGAGAGTCAGAAGAGAGCACCTGATCCTCTGGAACTGGAGTTACAAGCCACTATGTGACTGCTGGCAACAGAACCTGGGTCCTCTGCAAGAACAAGTGCTTTTAACCACTGAGCCATCTCTCCAGCCCTCCTTTGCTTTCTAAAGTGAGTGTAATATTTCACAAAAATTTATTTTAAAATTTTTGCTTTCTTGTGAAGTATTATGATGTAGAAAACTTCCCAAGCTATTAAACTTCTATGAATCATTTTATGGGTCACCTGAGCTAGCAGCTATTGCTGTGATTGTGTGTCAGGCACTGTGGAGGTGTTTTATGTGCACCCTCACTCTGTCTCCAAGCCACAAACAAGGAAACGGAAGCTCAGGAGCCCTCGACTGTGGTGACCGTGACTAATGACCACAAACAGAGCAGGACTCCCATCACCTACATCTAAGAGAAGGCCTGCATTATTTACTAGCAAGACCAACTGATGAGGATATTGATTAAATAAAGTTTATATTAGGAAAACCTTAGTCTGAATCTGTCCAATTCACAACTAAGCAGCTGGAGAAGGGGCATTAATTAATTACCACATATACACAGTATTCCCTTAATTTGGATCTAACAATTTAGCCACAGTGGGTGGGTGGCTGAGGATGTCCCTCTGCAGTAAAGCACTTGCCTGCCGTGTACAAGTTCCTGGGTTTGGCCCCCAGCACCACACGAAAATAAAACAAGCAAAAGGACGGAGATGGGTCACACTGGTCCCTTTCGGCACAGAACGGAGATGGGTCACACTGGTCCATTTCAGCACTGGGTCGCAGATGTGTTTGATACAAAGACAGATTTCCTATTTCCTACTTTAGATTTAGAGCAATCATTGTGAGAAACACAAGGGCTGTTTTCAGCCCCACTCCTTGTACTTTTTAGAAAACAGAAATGTGCCCAGAAGAGGCAGATATGTTTAAATTCCTACATGGGAATTATGCAATCACTGATATCTACCCCTCTTTATCAATTTATGTAAGAGTACACCACACATTGGAGAAGCAGGGGCAGGAGAATACTGTCTAGTCCAGCCTGGGCTACAAAACAGAGCTCCAGGCCAGCCTGGGCCACAAAAGGAGCTCCAGGCCAGCCACAGCTACAATGTAAAACACTGTCTCAAAAATAAAGAATAGGGCTGGAGAGATGACTCAGAGGTTAAGAGCATTGCCTGCTCTTCAAAAGGTCCTGAGTTCAATTCCCAGCAACCACATGGTGGCTCACAACCATCTGTAATGAGATCTGGTGCCCTCTTCTGGCCTGCAAGCATACACACGGACAGAATATTGTATACATAATAAATAAATAAATATTAAAAAAATAAAGAAATAAACAAAAATAAACAGAGCACAAACCAGGGCCCCAACAAGTGCAGCAATTATTTCTATGGACAATACCAATGCAGTTGTGTGGAATGTATGGGGAGGAGCTGGTGGGGCCAGGACCTATCAGCACTCACGGGGATCCTGGACTCTGCAAACATATTCCTCAATGTAAGTTCCAGCTGTTTTGCTGGGTACATAACCTTGAGTGACTTATTTGACTCCTTGAGCGACTTATTTGACTTCTTGAGCCTTTCCTTATTGCTGACAGCAACCTCGGCCTCACTGAACTATGAGTAACTTGCAGGTTTACAGCAGGGCTCGTGGCCATCACTGTTTAAGGGTTCTCTCTAGGACTAGTGCTCCACGAGGGACAAGAGTAACAAGAGACAGCGAAGCAGAACAGGACACCATTCTGACCAGGCCTTAGGACACGGCGAAACACTGTACCTGCATCAGCACACGGGAAAACACTGTAGCTTGTCAACAATCCTAGAAACATAACCTTTCACCTCTCGAGTGGACAGCAATAACACTTAGGAGCCTGTTATTATTTCCTACTAATCACTAAACACAAAGTCATTGATAAAATGGGGTTATTATGGACCAACAGTTCAAAGGTTCCAAAGCCTCAAAGGTTCCAAAGCCTCAGAAATGTTCAGACTCAGATACAGAAAGTCATCCTGGTAATCTGTTTCAGGGTTTCTCTTGTGTAACAACCCTGTCTGTCCTGGAACTCTCTCTGCAGACCAGGCTCATCTCAAGCTCACAGAGATCCACCTGCCTCTGCCTCCCAAGCACTGGGATTAAAGGCGCATGCCACCACTGCCTGGAGGAAATAATTCTTAATACAGCAAAAGTCTACATAAAATAAAACTAATTCTTACCTGTTATTTTGTCACATGAAAAAGAAAACGACATAAACTAGGCATGCTGGCTCTCATTTTTTTAGTAATAAACATTTTTAATCTAAATCACATGGCCAAACACATGTAGAGATGTACCACTACATAAAATTATTACAATTTGTTTAGTAGCTCAATAGAAAAGTGTTTACCTTGAATGCCCAAGGCCCTAGGTGTGATCTATATCAGTGTCAATATATATATATAATTATATATTACTAGATATTGTTTATATATAGACAATGTTTATATTTGAATATTATATATTAATATAACAATTATATAGTATATTAATATATATACAATAAGTGTATGTGTAATATTAGTACATATTTAATATTCCAATACAATATATGGTTAATTACTTCAAGTGGTTTGAATGTGAAGCACTCTCAGTTAACTACGGTGTTAGGAAGTAGCATCTCAATGGAGGAAGCGTATTGCTAGGGGTGAGCCCTGAGGTTTACAGCCCTACTCTACCTCTGGATCTAGCTGTGGATGCAATGTGACCAGCTGGCCTCCTGCTCCTGTCAGGACACCTTCTCTACTGCTGTCATTTGCTGGTCACATCTTTAACTTCCGCACTTGGGAAGGTGAGGCAGGACTGAGCGCTCTAGGCGGGCCTGGGTCTGTGTCTCCGTCTCCGTGGCTAAGAACACTTGCTGCTCCTGCAGAGGACCCAAGTTTAGTTCTGAGCACCCATCTTGTTTGGCTTGCAACTGGAACTTTTGCAACTTTTGCCTTGCTAGAACTCCAGCTCCACAAGAGCTGACAACCTTCTTACCCAGACAGGCACCTGCATGCATGACACATGGTGCACACCCAGAGGAGCAGGTATGCGCGTGCACACACACACACACACATACACACACACACACACACTCAGAGAAGATTTTAAATTTAAAAGGGGCACCAGGGTGCTGGAGAGATGATTCAAGGTTAAGAGCACTGGTTGCTCTTCCAGAGGCCACAGGTTTGATTCCCAGTGCTCCCATGTTAGCTCACAGCTGTCTGTGACACTAGCTGCAGGGAACCCAACACCTTCTTCTGATCTCTGTGGGCATGCGCACGGAGTACAGACATACTTACAGGCAAAACATCCATACGCATACAAATAATAATAAAAATTATTTTTTAAAAATTAAAGGGGACTGGCAAGATGGCTCAGTGTGTAACAGCACTTGCTGTGTAGGTCTGATGACCTGAGCTCTACCTGAGGAACCCAAGTGAAGACCAAAGCAGAAAACTGACTCCACAGAACTGTTCTCTGACGCGTGCCTGCGTGCCTGCGTAAGTGCGTGTTCCCGCGCGTGCGCAGAGACCAGAGGACGTCTTTCGCCTTATCCCCTCACAGAACCTGCCTCACACGTCACAAGTTTCCTTGCTACTAAGTCATCGCCCAAGCCCATCTCTATTTTAATATTTTTACAAATAAATCCTAAATATTTAATGACTATCTTAAATTTCATTAAGAAAAAAAATACACAGAGCACTGAAGAGCTGGCTCAGTGGGTAAAGTTCTTCGTAAGTCTGGCCTGAATGTAATTCCCAAAGCCCACAAAAAAGCCAGATGTGGTGCCACGCATCTGCTATTCCTGCACTCCTAAAAAGGAATGGAGGCAGAGACAGGAGAACCCGCCGGAAGCTCTCAAGCCAGCGAGTCTGGAGCAGCTTCACCAGAGCGAAAACAACAAGGGAACAGCACCTCAGCGAGGTCAAGGTGAGGAGCGCTCTGAAAAGATGTCCTCTGACCACACAGGCGCTGTGCGTGCACGCGTCTGTACTCACACACACAGATACAAAATTATAAACAGACACGATCCTCACTTCCTGTAGGGCAGAGCCTCCCTTCTTCCTCCTCCGCCCCCCCCCAACTCAATGGAGATGCCATATTTTGCAACTTGTTTCTGCTTGTCATCATCGATTGCTAGCCCCTTACCTTTTCCTGAGAAAACACCTATCCGCCATCTCCTCACGCTCGTCTGTGATCCCGCGGCCTTACAGATAGCCTAGGGTGGCAGGTACTCAAGAGTAGGACCACCTTACGAATGACGTGTGCCCCATTCACCTTCTCTCTCCTGCCAGCACCAAACAGATGCCCAAAACACACCTGCTGAAGGAACAAACAACCTAGTGGGGAAACCAGAGCTGGCTGGGGTGTCTGTGCTGGTGAGGAGCTTTATTTGCTTAAGAAAAGCAATCCCTATGGAGACAACAGGGACAGCGGACAGGTCCGGGCTTGACAGCAGCGGCGAACAGGTTCCTCAGCCACTGGCATCTACTTGCCCCTGTGTGAGACAGGGCGCAGTCCAACAGACATGGCTGTGGTGGAGATCAGTGAGAATGATGAAAAGAAATGAAAAGATGAAAAGAAAACCCTAACACTGGGCTCTCCCCGCTGCTGGAAACATTGAAGCGGGAACTGAGGACATGAACACCGGAGCCCCTGCTGGGCACTTGTAGTGTCTGGACAGATACTGTGGGCAAACTCTCACACAAGTACTCTCAAAATTGAAACCGGTTTTCCACGCCGACTGCTATAAGAGGGCAGCCAATGCACAACAACAGGAAGTTCACAGTCACTGGTGCTAACTGATGCTCTGCTTGGTCTTCAGGCCAAAGACTAGAAAGCTATCCCCCAGCAGCCACAGGGCCTCCTAGGAGCATCGGCAAGTCAGCTGAGAGACAGCGCATCCACAGGCATGGCTAAGATGTTGCTGGCATGATGGTCCATTACACAACGTCCAGTTGCAAAAGCCATCATGACTTCCAGGAACACCTATCGTGGCGTCAATACCGCAAGCACCATGCCTAAGATAAGTGGGGTGCACCGGCAGGGTTCTGAAGAAGCCGTCAAAGGAAGCTAAGGAAGCAAGCAGGAACTACCAGTGTGCTCACCAGAGAGCCGGCCACCCTGCCCGGGAATGCCTTTCTACCCTCCATTTCCTCGTCATAAGAAGGTGAACTCACCGCCTACGTCACCAATGGCATTTTAGAGACCTAGAGGAGGGCACACGTCATCTCTGGCACAGAGGATTGTGTTAATGTTGTGGGCCATCACACGGGTGCCTGGAATGGAACCTGGGTCCCCTGCAAGAGCAGCCAATGCTCTTAACCATTGAGCCAGCTCTCCAGCCCCAACGGTAATTTTTATCATTTCATGACGACACCTCCTTATACTATGTTGGTGGAGAACACCATGGCAACCAGTGCATGAGATAGCCCTTCCCTTGCTGAATGCCATGACCATCAGGGCAGGAGATAGCCCTTCCCTTGCTGAGCACCATGACCATCAGGGCAGGAGATAGCCCTTCCCTTGCTGAGACACTAGCGATTTTGCCACTATTGCTTTTACACAATAAAGGCCACAGCAGTAGAATGGCAGACAGCACCAATCAGGTTTGAGTTTGCGGGTCACTAAAGGTCATGGACACCTCTGTTCCCACAGCAGCTTGTGTTCATACCGCGAGGGAGACTGAGGGGAAGAAAGCTGCGCATACCAGCTGGCTCTCTGCACGTGGCAGCTGTTACCTGACTCTCCATGTTGGGAGAGGATCTGCCACACATCTACTTCCTCCTGCCCAAAGAAATGAACTTCACCCCCAAAGCTCCTCTCTCCTGACTGTCGCTGTCTCTTTCTTCTCTAGCTGAGACCCTTCTCTGGCAACCAGTGTAGGAGATAACCCCTTGTAGTCTAGGTAGACTGTACATGCCCAGCCTCACTCCCCAAGCTACAAGGCCAAAGGCTGGTATTTTCTGAGCACTGGGCACTCCACTGCCTTCCTAACGTTGGCTTTGAGTCCTTGAGCTATCTTGACCCACCAACAAAGCCATGAGCTCCATGGGTCGAGAAGCTTCCTTCCATTTTCCACCACCAACCGTTCTGCTCTGAGAGTGTAGACTCATGCAATGGATCCGCATGGCTCCTTCCATGGAACTTGGCTTCACTGCTTTCCATGTCCCTGATATGACCACTAAGTCCCTCTCAGTTCGTGTTTGATTCCCATATTTTTCAGAACTTGCTAGGAGGAGACAGATTTGTAAACCAGGTCACCAGAAGCCAGCAAATACCGTACCAGAAACTAGGTTGGCGATTATGAGGCAGTGACTTTGACCACAGGAAACGCCCGGTACACCACGGCCATAAACCAGGGAGAAGTTAAGGGTGAAGCGAATCCCTATGGGTGCCTTCTTAACAGTCACACAGAGAATTCGTCAGCCAGCAAACCTCACTCAACAGGAAACGGTACAAAACAGACAAAACAGACAGACCCACAAGCAGGCAGAACACTACATAAAACATACAGCCAGAATTACAATTATAAGAAGAAAAAAAAGACTCTTACCTACTTGGTCAAGTTGAAGCAAAAAACAAGGGATGCACATTTACTTAAATGACTTCTTTACCTGGAAGAGGTTGAAAAACAAGGGGAGAGTGAGAAACAAAGTGACGACCAATAGGAAAACCTCCTCCAGCTTCACGTTCTTCTGTGGCCAGCCTTCCCTACGCACTACCTAGTTCAGTGAAAAAGGCTTATTACATGTATCTATTCACATGACACATGTGTGTCATGATGCATATGTAGAGTGGCTCCTCTCCTCCCACCAGCTGGGTCTGGGGGACTGAACTCAGATGGGCAGGCTTGATGGCAAGGCCTTCAGTTGCGGGGTCAGATTACCTCTCCATCTCCAGCCATTTTTATGTAACTCAGGAGATTCTGCCTACTAAAGGTAATGATCTTAATTTGAAATATGTTGAATTTATCCTATTGTATTGATTTACCCATACAGCTACATATTGGACATTATACATGTTTGGTGACTCAGTGTACCAAACCATGAAGTGGGTTCAATAATGACCATGTTTTTAAAATCACTAGGATACTTAATGTTTCCAAAACACTACATGATATTCGAGGGGAGGGAAAACACATCCTTATAATATTCAAAGTATTTTTGACTAAAAATACCTTCAATCAACACATCTATAAAAAACCACATGCTCATCTAATTATGGTGCAGCATGCCTCCCAGCCTAGACTAGCAAGAGGATTACTGATTACTGCAAGTTCAAGGCCAGTTTGACCTGCATAGTGAGCTCCAGGTTGATGGGTTCTGTAGGAAGACCCTGTCTCAAAACATAGAGCAGGAAGAGTCTGGTGAGTCGGCTCCATCAGTAAAGAGATGGCTGTGCACAAGAACGAGTTCAGGCCCCCAAGGCCACATTGTAAGCTAGGCACAGTGGTGCATGACGGGACAGACAGACTTTCCCGGCACTCGCTGGCCAGCCTGCAGAGCTGAATCGGTACACTCCAGGTTCAGTGAGGCCTTGTCTCAAGAAATAAAGGGGAGAGCAATTGAGAAAGACATCAGTCTGTGTCCTCCACACAAAAGCTCGTGTCATAGACACATACACCCAAATGCACACATGCACACACACACAAACATGTACATATGCATACACCATATGCCAACACATGTAAACAACACAAAACAAATACATATGTTCAAGATTCTGAAAATTATATTAGTAAAAACCAGAAATAAGTTACTTTTACCAATTTTACACAACTAAATGGCATCTGAATTTGTGATAAAGAGGGGCTGTTACATAGAAGCAGTTAATAAACCCACACATATTCTATCATTAATACTTCAAGAAACTTCAGAATCATATCCCTTTATCACACAATAAAAACTTTTACAGACCAGGGTGCCTAGAGTTCATGGAAATCACCAATTAAGCGAATGTTTCCTTGGAGCTGGAGAGACGGCTCAGCAGTTAAGAACACTTGCTGCTCTTTCAGAGGACAGGAGTTCAGTTCTAAGCACCCAGGTCAGGCAGCTCACAATTGCCTATAATTCCAGCTCTAGTGGGTATAAAACTTGCTTCTGACCTCGACAGGCATGTACACATATGGCATTCCTTCACACACACAATAACAATAATACAGATATTATGCATGGCGGTGTACATCTTTAATCCCAGCACTGGAGAGGGGGAGGCAGACAGATCTCTACGGGTTCCAAGCTAGCCTGGTCTAATAGCCAGTTTCAGATTAGCCAGGGATATACAGTGAGGCCAGATGCTGTCGCAAACAATTAAGGGAGGGAGGAGGCTGGAGCCTTGCCTTTCCAGAGGATTCTAGTCTGGTGGCTCACAGTCTCCTGTAATTCCAGCTCTAGGGAATCTGATACTTTGGGCTTCCATGGGCACCCACATACATGGCAGACACTTGCATGTGTACATTCTCTCTCTCTCTCTCTCTCTCTCTCTCTCTCTCTCACACACACACACACACACACACACACACACACACATTTTTAAATTGTAAAAATAAAGTTGAAAGAGAGAGCTGCATCCTGCCCCTTTCTAAATTCAACCACTCACACAACCGAGTTCTGTGCAGAAGCACACCAGGAGTACTGCCTGGCCAGGTACTACATCCTGATGGAGATGGAACAAAGGGCTCAGACAACCTAGGCGGTGTCCCTCTTGTGCTCCCGGATGACACCTTAGTCCCATGATAGTTCAACTCCCTTAGCAACACGCATTTAAAGAGAAGTTCCTCCTGAAGAATGACGCAGGGAAACTGGGCAGTGCGAGGAGCCCGGAAACCAGGAAGCTCCTGAGACAAACATCAATTCTTCCGAGTGCCCACCTCCTAAGACTAAAAGGGCTCAAGTCACATACGGTACATGCCTGGAATCCCAGAACTTGGGATATGGAGGCAGGAGGACCAAGAGTTCAAAGCCAATTCCAGCTATGCAAAAAGGTCAGGGCCAGGCTGGGCTACATGAGAGACCCCATCTCAGACAAACAAATAAACAATAAATAAATACATGTTTTCCTAGCATAGAAGACTACAGACCCGGGGGCTGGAGAGATGGCTCGGTGATTAAGAGCATGTAAGTTTGGTTCCCAGCGTACAGCATGTAACTCCAGTTCTAGGGGAATCCAGTACCTCTGTGGGCACCTGCACTATGTGTACATGCCTATCTACAGACTCACACATGTACACACAAATCAAGAATAAACCTTAAAGTCACAGACTCTTGTGACATACTTTTAGAGACAAAAAAATATATAGGTTGTTCCTTAAGAAGGAAAAAAAATGTTTTTTAGGTTCAGAGATAAAAATCCTAAAAAGAACTTCAAGAAGTCAGTGTCAAAACTTGTGAGACAGGGGAGCTGGAGAGACGGCTCAGTGGTTAAGAGCGCTGACTGCTCTTCCAGAGGACCCCGGTTCAGTTCCCAGCACCCACATGGCAGCTCACAACTGTCTGTAACTCCATTTCTAGGGGACCCAACACCCTCACACAGACAGACATGCAGGCAAGACATCAATGCACATAAAATAGAAATAATTTTTTAAAAAAAAAAAAACCTTGGTGAGACGGAGAAATACACTCTTTAGACTCTGCAGAGTGCACACTGTCCCACCTCAGGAAGCTGTCACCGTGTGAGCTAGTGAACTTCAGCATAGTTCCACAGTACAGGATTGGAGATCTGTATCGAACAATGCAAGGGACATGTTCTAGAATGCGCTGTGACACACGGCTGGCAGCGGATCTGGACTTCGGCTGCAGTGAGTCACTCGACAACTCCTCGGACGTGCAAGCTCACTGAGCTTTCTTTCAGAGGAAAAAGAACTGATCTTTGCACTTTAAACCCGCGCTTCTGAGAAGGATATACTCAAAACTCGGGAAGCCGCTCTGGAACGTGGGAGTTAACTTCCTTGTGGGCGCGGCCCACTCTGGACTAATGCAAATGATATGCCGCACCTCAGAGATAAGGGTGCAGTAAGCAGGCTGGGCATGGAGGGAAAAGGAAGTTCCTCCTCCATCAGTCAGACTGCAGTTACTAAATGAAATGGCAAAATCAAAGAAGGAAACAGCGTGGGGAAATTCTACTTCAAAGTAATTTATTTTAACATTAAAACTGGGTGTGGTATATACCTGTGGTCCCAGAGATAACTCAGGAGGCAAAAGCAAGGTGATTCTGACTTCAAAGACAGTATGGGCTACACAGTGATACCCTGTCTCAAATAACAACAAAAGCAGAAAAAACATTAATAAGAATAGCTAAGCATACAAATTATGCCCTGCAAGAAAAATTCACTATTTTTGCCAAAAGAAGTGTTTGTGGTTAAAGACCTTGAAAACAGATTTTCATATCAATTGGCATAAGTCTGAAAATTGCTTGTATGGAGCTAGGCTTAAAGGTGTCCAACTGGGAAGATGAGGTAGGAGAATTGCCCTTGACTGAAAGCCACCTAAGGTTACATAGTGAGACTCTTTCCTGAAGTAGAAAAGGGGGAGGAGCAGAAGGAGGAAGGAGACGCGACGACAAGGAAGAAGGAAATAGCTGGTATATTCAGAACAACTAAAGAACTGATATTTGGAACAAGATTGGGGGGGCAGCTCAAAGTCCTTGCCGTGCAATCCCGGCCACCCGAGTTTGGCCTTTATGGTCTTCATCGAGGCAGAAGAGAACCGGTTCCACATGTACCCTCCAACTTCTGCACGCTTGTGCCCAACCCATCACACAGAAATAAATACACTTTGGTATGTGCAAAGACAAAGCCAGTCTATCTGTCCATCTTGAGATGCGTAGGATTATTCAGATGGTGGCATTAAATAAGGCTTCTTAGAAAACCTGTACTTTCTAAGAACACAGACAGTGAGCACAGCTTTACGGACATCTCTCATCAGAACAGATTTGCTCAAGTAAGACTGGGGTGGACAGAAGGGACGCTCCGAGCAAGTGGGCCGTCTAGGAAATGGCGGCATCGGTACAATCAAGAGATATGAGTTACTAAGGGTAAGAGCTACTACAGGCCAACGATCTGGGACCCCTCCTAAGAATCCACCTTCCCATCACTAGTGAGGCTACTGCGAGACTACTCTTTGTATAGAACATCACTAGGGTCACCCATCATCCCGGGAAGCAGCACAGCCTGGGCAGAACCTGAGCAGGGCCAGAGTGGTCCTCGCCAGATCCTCCACAGTGCTTAACTGGAAGCTGTACCAAGCCATCAGGAGTGACTGAACTTGGGATTCACTGTACTTGGAATGAATGGTGGTTACTTGGAATTACGCCCAATATTTGAGGGAATGGGGAGGTGGCTCAGTCAGTACACTGCTTGCTGTACAAGCGTGAGAACCTACGCTGTGATCCTCGGTATTCACTGAAAAGTCTGGCTGAGAAAGTCTGGAAGTCAGCACTAAAGACAGACACATGCCCGGAGCTCGTCAGCCAGCCAGTCTAGCCCAGCCGATTAGCAGCAGGTTCAGTGAGAGACCCTGTCTTCAAAAATAAGGTGGCAGCGATTGAGGGAGACACCTGACTTCCACCCTGGGCCTCCACATACACACACGCACATACATATATACAGACTTACACACATATACCCACATACATGCTCACGCAAAAACACATACAAACACCTCACACAACAGTCAGATATTGGAAATAAGTCTAAGATTTTTCAGTCCTGATAGAAAAACAGGAAAAGTAGTTAGTTGGGTTTGTTTGTTTGTTTGTTTGTTTTGTTTTTAACAAACAGTTCTGTGGCATTTTCTACGTGCTAGGTGTACTTATGGCTCCTATAAATAGCAACTAATTTAAACTTCACAGTGAAGACATGACATAACAACTATTATTATACAGATTTACTGATGAGGAAACCGAGGCATACCTGGTTAACTATGGTCACTTGGCTAACAGTGAGCCAGAGGCCAGAGCCAAACTCTAACTTTGAAGTCCAGGCTCTTACCTATTATTTGGTAACAAAAGATCAGAAATCTTAATAATTACAGAGCTAAAAGAAGCCAGTAATACATTAGCCTAGGCCAGTCATCTTTAAGATTTTTTTTTAAGGTGAGGGGTTGAGGATCTTCAGGCAAAGTAGGCAGGGCTGTCAGGCCTAGATAATTAAGTCAAGAACCACACGGCAGATTTCTAGTTCCCAGCCCTTCTCTAACTTTGATAACTTGTATGGCCTGCATCCCTCATTCAGTACTGAGTTCAGCACAGGTTATCCTAGCTACCCACTGAGTGGAGGATGGGGGTGGGGTGAGAGTGGGGGTATGTGTGTGGGGGTGCAGGTGTGTTTGGGTAAGTGCTCAAGTGGGTATGGGGGCCAGAGGTCAGAGACAAGTGTCTCCTCAATCATTCTCTGCTTCCTGCATCACCATCATCATCATCATCATCGTCAGCTGGTGCTGTGGTTGCTGTGGTTGGTGTGGTTGGTGCTGTTGCTGTGATTGGTGTGGTTGTTGTTGTTGCTGTGGTTGATGCTGATGCTGTTGTTAGTGTGATGTTGTTGATGTGGTTGATGTTGTTGTTGTTGTGGTTGGTGTGATGTTGTTGTGGTTGATGGTGTTGTTGCTATGGTTGGTGTGGTTGGTGCTGTTGCTGTGGTTGGTGTAGTTGGTGTGGTTGGTGCTGGTGGTTATGGTATGGTGTTGAGAAAGGGCCTCACTATGTAGCTCTGACTTGGATGAAACTCATTACATAAACTAGACTGGCCTTGACCTTACAAAAATTCTGCCCCTGCCTGTGCCTCTCTTTCCTCTTCTCTCTCTTCCTCTGCCTCAGTGCTAGAATTAAAGGCGTGCACCACAAACCCTAGTTCTACCTTGTTTTTGAGACAGGTCCAGTCTAGTCTGCCTGTCTTCTCAGCACCGAGATCACGCATGCCGTCCAGCTTTGCATGGGTGCCAGTGTCTGAGCGCAGGTCCTCAAGCCTCTGACAGGCAGTTTACCAATCGCACCATCTCCCCAGTCCCCACTCTCCTTTATAAACCTACATTCTACCTTCCCAGTCTGACTGGAGACCCTCAGGATAGGACTGATGGCTTCTAGCTCTGTAACCTCTTTCTCAGCACACTGTCCCCCCCACCAAAGCATCGCTGTCACATTGAGGGGACGAAGCAATGATGCAGACTGCATTCACGAGTGACAGACGAAAGGCTCCTCCAGACACAGGTATTCTCATGTCTTATACACCTTCCCTTTCTCCTTACATACACGCGCGTGCACACGCACGCACGCACACCAGTTCCTAAGGCTGAACCTGAAAAGATGGTTAGGCAAAACCATCTTTTGTACCTTGCCGAGGTACAGTGGTGCACATCTGTAATTCCAGCACCTGAGAGAGCCTGAGGCAGCGGTCATCCGTGAGTCCGAGGCCAGCTGGTCTACAGAGGGTTTCAGGACAGCCAGAGCTACATACAGAGACCATCTCAAAACAAAACAGAACAGAAACCATTGGCTTGGAAGGTGAAGGCCAGGGGATCAGGGATTCATCTTCTTGGCTATATAAAAAGTTCAAGGCTTCTCTCAAAATGACAATGACTGCAACAATTCCTCACAGGACACCGACCTGTGGGAGAGAACTCTGCTGCCAACACAGCAGCCAGTTTGTCTGGGACGCCGCATCCTCACCTGGATTTCTGTAGCTAAGCTCAGTCGGATTAAACGAGCCAGCTAAGGATGCGATCACTGCCCCTTTCTCCCTGATAAAAATCTAAAAGTATGAACCAAATAAAGACACGGATTTTATATATATATATATATATATATATACAT
This sequence comes from Myodes glareolus, assembly GCF_982192425.1. Classification (NCBI taxonomy): domain Eukaryota; kingdom Metazoa; phylum Chordata; class Mammalia; order Rodentia; family Cricetidae; genus Myodes; species Myodes glareolus. Next base: position 42,391,993 of record NC_142051.1, on the reverse strand, counting down.
ATATATATATATATATAAAGACACTGTCACAACAGTGAGCTAGCTAGAAAAAGCTGTAAACACCGCCAAAACCTTAGGAAATCTTCCCTAGGGACAAACTCAGAGGATACGCAGAGCAACCCCGCTGCGCTTCCCTGGCCTCTGTGACTGCATTTTGAAAAAGGCTCAGAAACAAACACTCAAGCAAAACTTTATTCTCAAATCCACACAATTCCTCTGAAGAGTCAGCCACCTACACACTCTTTCCGAGGTGCAGCCCAGTCAAATTCCCCAGCTGAACCGCTTCTCACTCCCCTGAGTGACAGCCTTACCTTACAGTCCAGCGGTTCTGGTGGCACAGCACTACTGTTCCCGGAGGCCAGCCGCCGGGTTCTGGGGTCTGCAGTAGGTAAAGCCGAGTCCTGACGGGGTGGTGACCCTTGGCTGCAAGCAGTGTGGGCAGAGGTAGCAATTATCAGAGAGGAAAGCAGGACGGCACACTGGCTAATATCAGGGTCACTCTGGGAGCCTCACGATTTTAGCCCAAGGCCAAATCCTGGCTCTGAGGATGGACGCCAGTGTGGAAGGTCCGTGCTCTGAGGATGGACGCCAGTGTGGAAGGCCCATGGAGCTCTCCGTCCCTGGGGACCTCTAGTAGCTTACTATTCCTGGAACAGTGTCCCACACTCTGGGTCTGTTCTCAGGAGAGTCCGGCAGGCAGAACTGTGAGCCTTCCCTGGGAGCGCAAAGCAAGGTCTGAATATGGGGCCTGCACTGTGCCCATCTGGTCTGTGGGTTGAGTGCAGAGAGGGCAAAAGGTACCCAACCCTCCCTCACAAAAATGCAGAGACAAACAACCGAGTTCCTATTTCCCAGCAAACTTCTGGATAAATTGACAGGATCTTCAAGCCCCAGAGGGCTAGACTGAAAAGCAAGACAAAAATAAACAACAAAATGTCTTCCAATTTTCCATTTCCTCTGATCAGGCCCAGTCGGGCATCAAAGTGAGCAAGAGGGGCTGGGGAGCCAGCCTAAGCTAGTGAAGTACCTACCGCCCAAGCTTCGACTGAGTTCAGACCCCTAGGGCCCACATAAAAGGTGGCACCCCTGGCACATGTCAGAAATGGGAGGACCCCTGAAGCTCGCTGGTCAGCCAGCCGAGCCAAAGTGGTGAGCTCCAGGTTCAGGAAGAGACTCTCTCAAACACAAAGTGGTGAGCTCCAGGTTCAGGAAGAGACTCTCTCAAACACAAAGTGGTGAGCTCCAGGTTCAAGAAGAGACTGTCTGAAACACAAAGTGGTGAACTCCAGGTTCAGGAAGAGACTCTCTCAAACACAAAGTGGTGAGCTCCAGGTTCAGGAAGAGGCTGTCTCAAACAGTAAGGTGGAAAACAAACGAGGATGACAACTCTGGCTTCTACACACGTGTACAAGTGCACGCACATGCACACATGGACATGATACACACCCTCACATGCACAGACATGAAAGGTGGACATGGAACTAAAACCTCAGCATGGAAAAGCTCTTGCTGCCAAGCCTGACAACCTGACTTGCGTGCCTGGAATCTGCACGGCGGGAGGAGAGAAGTTGATCCTACACGTTGTCCTCTGACCTCCACATGCATAGTGTAACACATGCGTGCCCACACATACACAACACATAAATAAATGCTCTGGCTGGGTGGTGGCGGCGCACGTCTTTAATCCCAGCACTCGGAAAGCAGAGGCAGGTGGATCTCTGCCAGTTTAAGGGCAGCCTGGTTTACAGAATTAGTTCCAGGACAGATAGAGCTACACAGAGAAACCCTGCCTCAAAAAACCAAAATAAATAAATACATACATACATGCTCTTTTTTTTTTACAGTGAGCACCAATCCGGCTTGGTGAAATGCCCTGCTACATAGCACTGTGACCCAGCACTATCACCACCAAGGACAGCCACTTCCGGCTTGTAAACCCTCTCTTCTCCAGAGCCTGCCCTGCCTTTAGTCCTTGCCTGCAGTGACTCTAGTCACCTAAATCTGGAGTGCTCCTCCTTCTCATTCTTTTCTCTGTGTAGCCCTAGCCATCCTGAAACTTGTTCAGTAGACCAGGCTGGCCTGAACTCAGAGATCCGCCTGCCTCTGCCTCCTGAGTGTTGGGATTAAAAGCCTCCTGGCTTCAAGCATGCTTTAGTCTTCTTAATATTTTCATAGTTGATACTTGTGTTTGCTCAGAACTACAGCGGCAATACACTTCAGTGCTTATTTTCGCTTATTTTCAGGGCCCAACAGTATTCCCTTGGGTGGACACGTCCCATCCTCCCAGGTTATGCCTCAGCTAGTTAGTGGACAATGAGGCTGTCACTACTGGGGCTATCATGAATGATCATGTACATGGACTTGTCTGAACACTGTTTTAAATTCTTTTGTGAAAATAACTACAAGTGGAATTACTGGGTCACATGACAACAATGATGAACTTCTCAAAGAGCTGCCAGAAGGCTTCTCAAAGCAACTACACTTACTTCCGTAAGCGATTCGTGAAACAATTTACCCATGACCCTGCCAGCACTTACAGGCATTATTTATCCTCTCTACCCTATCTGTTCAGAGGACGGCCTTGAGTTCCTCACCCTCCTGCCTTCTCCTAGGTGCCAGGACTGCAGACCTGAGCCACTGCACCCGGCTCCCCAGCTCTGTTATGTTCCTCAGTAGCTAAGAATCTGGACAACTATTCACGCTTTTCATATCTGTCTTATTCTTTGGAGAAAAGTCTGTTTATCTTTTATTATTCTTGAGGCACTGGACTTCTTCATGTAGTCTGGGCACAGCTCTTTATCAGAGATAATTTACAAGGGTTTCTCACAGTCTGTAGGTCTTTTCATTACATGAGACGATGCCCTTGTCAGCTTTTATAACTTTGATAAAATCAAATCCATCTACCTCCTTCTCATTTTCCCTTGTTCTTTCTGTGTTACATCTAAAGATGATGGGGCACCAATCACAAAGGTCACATTTCCAAGGTAATGAGAATTCCCTACTGTTTTCTTCTACGAATTTTACAGATTTTTTTTTTATATTTAGATTATGGCCCATTTGGGTTAGTTGCTTGTTTTGGTGTTTTGAGACAGGTTTTCTCTGTGCGATAGCCCTGGCTTTCATGGAACTCACTCTGTAGACCACGCTGGCCTCAAACTCAGAGATCTGCCTGCCCCTGCCTCCCGAGCACTGGGTTAAAGGTGTGCCCACCAGTGCCTGGCTTCAGCTAGGTATTTTTATCTAGTGTGATGAAAGAGATCTAGCTTTATTCTTTAGTGTGTGGATTACCAGTTACTTCTGTATCCTTTGTTGAAAAAAGCACCCTGTTGGTATATTTACCATCCTTGGTGAAAACCAGCTGATCGGAAATTAGCCTATATTATTAACCGGTATGTACACCATGGCTTCACTTAGGCTGAATTTAAACAAAATCGGGTTAATTTTCCCCAAACAGAAAGCCAGACTTCTGTCCTTCATCATACACTCTTTATAGTGTTAGCCCATGAATATGTATTGTTTTGTAAAAGCAATTTTAAAGCTAATTAATTAAAGATAATCTCAATTACACAATGCCAAGACAGGATTAGTCAGTCAGTTTTTACACCAGACATTAAAATACAGAAATGGTGACCAAGGAGAGAGCTGAGGGGGAGAGCACTTGCCCAGCATGCGCGTGAGTCAGTTCAGTTCCTGCTAAAAGGAGAGCAGGGATGCGTGGGTGGGCGGATGTATGGACAGACAGACAGACAGAAGTGCACAGTGACGTAGACATTCCCTTGACATTCAGATACTGATGTTGTGTTTTAAACACTTATGGGGAAAATATCATAGTTTGAAATACTAACAGCCAAAGGGAAGGTGTTGGGAGACAGGTCTCTTTGAGGTGAGCAAGACCCCCTCATTAGTGGGGTCGATGCAGGTATAAACCCCCACTAAGGACACAGCAAGACTGCATCATCTATGAACCGGGAAGTGGGATCGCCAGCCGTGACTCTGCTGGACACTGACAGTGGAGTCCAGAGACTCCAGAACGTGGGGAACAAACACCACGGTTTGTAAATCGCCTGAACTTTACAGTAATCTGCAGTAGACTAGATTTGAAAATATACAAGAAGGAGTGGATTCTCAGAGAAAAAGCAAAATCTATACCACTTAATTACAGGATCCCAAAGATCAGTGGGGTTGGTATTTGCTGCAGAGCACACGGGACCAGACTCCAGTCTGTCTTCCGTAGCTGATGCAGAGGCAGGCCTTCCGACACTCTGCCAGCACAGCGTAGCTCCCTGGGTCGCATCCCCGACCACTGAACCACAGCTTCAGGGCCTGGAGCTCAGGCACATGTACGCTGGCATATATGTGCGGATTTACGGACCTATACACTGTCATCTTAAAGCTCATTCAAGTTCTGATTTGTGCTCTTAATCAACAACCAAAGCACCTTAACACTGTTCCACCAAGGAGACTTCGGGCATTTTTAATTGATCTTTGGTGGTTTTTTTCTATTTTCTACTTTTATTATTCTAAAGTCAACACAGAAATCCGGATTCCTAGTGGGAACAGCTATGGGAAGATTGTGCTATGGCATCCCAGGAGAGACTTCTGGAGTCAGTAGGTCAGCCACCCTACTGATGCAGAATCTAGGGTCAAGGCAGGTAATTAGCTGGTGTCCGAATTTGCTGTCAATCAAGCTCCTAATTCCATTGTGCCTGACTGCCTCCTCCACCTGATGACTGACTCCAGAAGGTGATAAATCCCCACATAGCATCCATGCCAAGGGCACCACCCAGCTAACTTATTAAGCATGGATATTTGCCAATAGTCAGAACCCAGCACAAAGGGACATCACGAGACCGTCTATGACTAAGAAAAGCTGCAGTCTCGCCAAGGACTGTCTACCAAAACAGACACACAATGGAGATACATATTTATATGCCCATCATCACTCTGTAAATCACGGATTACTCAACTAATTTAAATCACTGGAATTTTCCCTTAAAATTGGCCTATAAAACTAATTTTTGAGTTTGTCATTTGCCTATCTTTCTTCTTTCTAGATTTTTCTTCATCAATCATTGAAAATTTTTCTATTTATTCTTTGACAAGTTCACACACACACTATATATATATATATATATAAATATATATTATATATTATATTGATCATTTTCTTCCTCAATTTGAAATAAAATTCAAAGAAGTATTCAAAGAACTATATTTAGTAAATGTTGCAAGAACATCACAGAAACAGGTGGTCAGAAAAAGCTGTAATTACGGTTTCTTCTTTTTTTTTTCTTTCTCCAACTTTTCATCCAGGACCAATTTCTAATACTTTACTTATTTTTATCCTATTTTCCATTGATAAGCTGTAACCCCAAAGGTACTAAGAAAATATGCTCCATACTTTTATTTATGAAAATCAGTATAGAGATCAACAGATGAGATAGACTAGCTCAGAAATAGACAAATACATAATAATTGATATAAAAAGCCATTATGAAGAGAAAATATGCAAGGAGTTATATTTTTTTGAGGCAAAGTCTTTTTTCCTATGTACCCTAGGCTAGCTCCACACTGTGACTAGCAGTCACGGATGGACCTCAGCCTCCTAAATTCAGAAGTCCAGGTGTGTAAAACCATTGATCATTTGGTGAAAGGCTTTTGTTTTATTTTTGGACACAGGATTTCTCATCTCTGAAGACCCTGTGGGACACCAGAACCTGCAGGTTTAGTGGCAGTTTCCCTGAAGACCCTATGTGGAGAATCTGAACTACAGCCCCAGAACAGCTTCAGGATAGGGGCCTCCCACCTCAAACTGTCTTCAGACCCAAGGTTCCCTCCTAGACAGTGGAGAAGCACTGAGCAAAAAGGACCTAAAGGAATTGGAGGTGGTGGTGGCGCACACTTTAATCTCAGCACTTGGGAGGCAGAGACAGGCAGATCTCTGTGAGTTCAAGGCCAACCTGGTCTACAAGAGCGAGTTCCAGGACAGCCAGGGCTATATAGAGAAACCTTGTCTCAAAAAGGGGGTGGGGGGGACCTAAAGGCAAAACGACCTCAGGGCTGATACTTGCAGCCGTGGTGTGCTCAGATCTGCTTGTCGGCTAACAACACTCAGGCAGTGTTCGGATGACAGTGCACAGCTTTGCGCAAGCTTGGATTCCATGTTAGGAATCCTTCTTCTGGGTTTTGCCACCTTCTCAGTATCCAACCATCAGGACAATAGCCTCAGTCAAGAGATGTTGCCTTTTTCATTATTGTATTATTACTACTATTATTATTATTACATTACTGTGCGTGTGGAGGCTTCGTCTTTGTTTTTAATAACATTCCCCATGTTCCCCCTGGCCTGCCCCAGTCTGAGGACCCAACCTAGGGCACTGGTGAGGCAAATGCCCTACCACTGATCTAAATGTTGGGTCCCGAGGTTCACATCTTAATGCTGCCTTCCCATACTAAAATGAGTACATAGCCCTCAAGGCTGCCACTCACCACGGCCGCCACTCATCACGGCCACCACTCACCACGGCCGCCACTCACCACGGCTGCCACTCACCATGGCTGCCACTCGTGAAAGCTTACACAGAGCCAAGCCATGGACTCTGATGTTGATCATGTCTGCAGCTCTTCTGCGGACGGACTAGACCGCTAGAATCGCTGTCTGGGGCAGCAGATGTCAAGGCTTCCCCATCAAGCTCAGGATGGCACAGTCCTGCTCACACTGGGGTGGGGGATCCTTCACTCCATCACCTCCAGTCAGAGCCCTCCACCCCGCTCAAGTCTGGAAACATCTGAAGTTGAAGGCGGGCGGGCGTCAGGGCCGCTGAGGACTCGGGAGGACTGACTAGACTCCTCTGACCGCACAAACACCTCTGGAGAGCAGAGCAGAACCACTACCCTGACGTTAGCTGCCTTTCCACTGTTGGGCCTTAGTCATGGGGAAGAGTAAAGGATCAGGTGCCATTCAGTACTGCCAACTTGACAGCCAGGGCAGGCCTCCGAGCACCTCTGTGAGAGCTGTCTGGATCAGGGTTAGCCTCTGAGTAGTCTGTGATGGGGTATCTAACTGATGTGGGGCCTTTACGTAAGCAGGGAATCACAGAGGTGCAAGGCAAGCACCAGCAACCATGCACTGTGTGTTCTCTGCTTCCTGGCTACAGATGCAAGGACTTCCCTACCACAACAGACTGCACCCTGGAACTGTGAACTGGAAGAACAATTCTCCCCCCACCCCCTTTTCTTTTATCACAGCAATGGGAAAAGAAACCAAGATCGTGCTGAGGACAAAGACGACCACCACCCAAAATGCCGTTTCTCTAGGACTGAAAAAAATAAGAAACAGCACAGGGTCACACGCCTCAATCCCCGCACTGGGAGGCAGATTCAGGTGGATCTCCATGAGTTTCAGAATAGCCTGATCTATGGAGAGAATTCCAGGTCAACCAGGGCTACACAGCAAGGCCTTGACTCTAAATAAGTTAAATAGCTTTAAAAACTCTTCTGTTAGCTCGGCAGTGGTGGCACATGCCTTTAATCCTAGCACTCGGAAGGCAGAGGCAGGAGGATCTCTGTGAGTTCGAGGCCAGCTGATTTAGAGAGTGAGTTCCAGGACAGGCTCCAAAGCTACAGAGAAACCCTGTCTCAAAAAAAAAAAACAAAACAAACAACAACAACAACAAAACCCTCTTCTGTTCAATTTACGATGACCCTCACTCGTCTCTGAAGGATGCAAAGCACAGGGACTTGGGAGCAGCACGGAAGGACCACGTGGTCTGTTCTGTGATCACAGACACCACCAACAAAACCCAGCAGACATCACTCGATCTCATGACTAAGACTTTTCAGGGGACGAGGTCAAGGCTCGTTTGTGCCTTTCAAAGAGCGCTGCGGGCTTCAGAGAGGGGAGGCGGAGGGAAGCCCAGCTAGCACACCGTGGCAAGGCTGCCCCGGGTTGGAGCCTGAGTAGTGGCTGCTGCGAGGTGGGAAGGTTCTGACAGTACTTATGCCCTGCTCTCACGGCGTTCTGGCTGTAGGTTTGTCGACTCTGTTGCCCACAGTGAAGAGCACACAGACAGTGAGAAATCAGAAGAAATGAAGAATTTCTGGAGTCCCATTACCCCTAAATAAAACGTATCCAGTCAAGAGCAAACCATTTCACCCACAGATCACTGTTCTCAGGGGACCTCATTTAATAAGGTGATAACGATGGATAGCGTCTTATTAATAATGCAGGACGCACTGCATTATTCTCCTGTAGGCTGATGAGGCCCCATTACCCGAGAAGTTACTCCATAAAAGGGTGGGGAAGCTTTCATGGATAAGCATGACCCAGTGTATAAAGGGAAGACATGGATAATTATATGTACATTTAAAGTCTGCAAGGGGTGAGACATGCTAGAAAAATAAAACAGAAATACACAGGGCAACACAAGGAAAAAGACCTTTAAGAGGCATGAGGACGAATTTCTACCATTGAGAACAATACATACATATTGATCTTTAGTATCACCTGGGATCATTTGTCAAATTGGGAAAATGCCTTGTTCTTGGGCTTCACACTTCTCATCTTTACGAAGAACTCCTCAAACAAGCACTGGCTGTCAAACAAGTTCCAGAACAAGGACTGCAGTGGCTGGGGAGGAGTCTCACGGGGGTTAACTTTAAACCTGGGCTGTGCTGGGGGTGTAGGCCTGGCAGGAACTTCCCACTTGCCTCCCTTGACAAGCCTGTTCTGACATGATTACAGACTACATCCAAGACTCCATGCTTGCAGGAGATCAAGAACATGTATGCAGAAAGGATGTGTCTCCTCCAAAGACCTGGGTCTTTAAACCATTTATGTTGTCAAGGGCAACGGCAGACATTCAAGAGCATTGGTCACTGTTGGCAGTTTCTCACATCTCTCTGTCTCTTTACCTCTCCCTCCCTCACCCCTTTCTTACTGCTCCCCCCCCCCCATGTGAGTGGGCGGGTACAGGGGGAAGCTGGTTTACTGGACAGTCACACTAGAGATTAGCCTATTACGGTTTGAGCCTAGCACTGGGAATCTGGAAGCAACATTGAAGGACCACAGAGAAGGAAAAGACCAACTTCCATTTACCTGCCTAATTTTGTGAGGGCAGGGAGACTTGAAACAGGGCCTCTTTATGTAGCCCTGGCTGTCCTGGATCTCACTATGTAGATCAGGCTGGCCTCGAACTCACAGGAATCTGCCTGCCTCTGCCTCTGAGTGCTGGGATTAAAGGCGTGCGCCACCATGCCTGACTTTGCTGGCTATAAAATTTAACATTGATGTTGCTAAGAAGATAAAACAGTTTAAGAGGCTGGAGGGAAGGATCAGCAGTTAAGAGCACTTGTTGCCCTTGCGGAGGACCCAGGTTTGGTTCCCTGCGCCCACATGGCAGCTGGCAGCAGTGTGTACCTCCATCTCCAGGGCACTGGCCCTTCCTCCTGGCACTGCACACACAGAGTACACAGACAAGCAAGCAAGACACTCACACACGTACAACACAAATAAACTCTTTAAAAATGTTGTTGAATGACCGGAGAGGGTTAGAGAGATGCTCAGCAGTTATGCTTGTTGCTCTTCCAGACGACCCAAGTTTGGGTCCCAGCACCCATGTCAGGTGGCCAAATAAACCCCTTTCTCACCTAAGATGCTTTCTTAAAAATTTTTATTTATTTATTTACATTCACTGGTGTTTTGCCTGTACGTATTCTGAATGAGGGTGTCGAATACCCTGGAACTAGACTTACAGACAGTTGTGAGCTCCATGTGTGTGCTGAGAATTGAACCTGGGTCCTCTAGAAGAGCAGCCAGTGCTCTTAACTCTTGAGTCATCTCTCCAGCCCCCTAAGATGCTTTTTGTCCAGATATTTTTACAACAGAGAGGAGACTAGAGGAAATAAAGAACTAATTCATAAAGAAGGGACTTAGATGTAAGGGCCACTCCCTCCAGAAGAGGAGCCCAGACACAGAATCTGAATCTATGCAAATCGAACACAGCTGACAGCATCCGACCTCTGTGTGAACTGCTCTAAGACTTGTCCTTGAGCTACTGAGTTGCCCACATAGAATGAAGCGGGTGAATTGGAACCTTAGCTGTCGTTCAGACAGGCATTTTGGCAACCAAGGCCAGGAAAAACTACGTCTTAAATCATTCAAGGGCAATTACCTCGAATATCATGTAACTTATAAAATGCTTGGTATTTTTATTTGGAACTATCATATTCATTACACCTACATGTAGGGGCGTGGCGTCTGATTTTCTTTTTGTCAGATCAGAGGCTGAAAGGGCTTCATGTGCCCCCATTCGCCATTACCTGGCTGATGAGGAGACCACGCCCTGGGAGTGCTCCGGGATTATCTAAGGCGTACAGCTCCATGGTGCTGTATCAGAACTGAACTCCGTCCTAGCAGCTCTAATTTAGGATCATATACCGAGCCCCCACATACAACACACGCATTCTGGAAAGGCGGGCTGATAGCAGACCCATCTTAAGAGTGGCACTGTTTTCCGTCAGGGCCTTCCCGCTAAGGTTATGTTCCCGGTGGACATGAAGAGAAAGAAAGAACCCTCTCTGCTTCCCAGGCGACGTCCACAGCACTCGGCATGCGTACCCTAAACCAGCAGTTCTCAACCTGTGGGCTGCGACCCCTTTGTGGGTTGCGACATGCCAAATACTGGCTTTGTAACTAAGAACACCAGTTTCCAACAGAGACCTGGTACTGCTACCTGCTAGCTATGAGCCCTTCTCCTTCCTGGGCCTCATTTTCCTCCTCCACTGATGCAGCGATTAAATTAACTGATATACGGGGCAGAGACATGACTCCGTGGTTCTGAGCACCCTGTAGCTCTTGCAGAGGATGCAGTTTTGATTCCCAGCCCCACGAGACCATTCACAACCATCTCCAAGTCCAGTTTCTGGGGCTCCAATGCCATCTTCTCACCTCAATGGACACCAGGCACACTCGTGGTACACAGGCATAAAATGCAGGCAAACCATTCGCATACAAAATTTTAAAATGAAAACCAACCAGTATGGATTTAGATGAGTTCATGTATGTAAAACGCACAGCATAGGAACACATGGTACACACTCAAACAACCTTCCTGCTCTTCACTGGGTCCCTAAGGTCACGTACTGCTCTAGACAATGACTCCTCCGACAACACTATACGTGGGCGATTCCTAGGTATTGAATAGGGTCAAGTCAACAGAGCCACCTTCGGGCTCTTGCTCTCAAAAAATGGGAAGTATTGTTGTCACAGACAGGATGTCAGAAATACCCAAGAGTCTCCATTCTTGGCTGGCGGTGATGGCACCTGGGAGGCAGTGACGGGCAGGTCTCTCTGAGTTCAAGGCTAGCCCAGGCTACCTAATGAGTTCCAGGCCAGTCAGAACTACACAGTTAGACCCTATCTCAAAAATAAAATTAAAACAAAGAAAAAAGAAAAAAAAAAAAAAAAGAAGGTTCCCACACTGGTCTGGGAAATGGTTCAGAGGGTGAAGTACTTGTTATCTATCTGTGAGGACCTAAGTTTGAGTCCCAAGAACCCCAAAAAAGCCAGGTGTTGGGGCCATATGTCTACAATCCCAGTGCACCACGGGAAATAGGGGCAGAGGCTCTTGGGCCACTGCATACACAGATGCAAAATGAGGAATTCTGTGGGCTTGCCTGTGCACACACACTAAAGTAACAGGTCCCCACTCTTTTACCTTCATAACGGGGTCCATTTGATCTGTGTGAGCGGTCTCTCCATAGGAAGATTCAGAAGCAAAAGGAGGAGATAAAAGAGCTCTCTAAGAGGGAAAACAGAGGTTCCAGGATGATCACGGGGGACAGAACCCAGACGGAAGTTAGAACATGGCTGCTCAAACATTTTCTCAGCATCTGCTGTGCACCTAAAGGGGAAATTCAGCTCTTACAAAACAGCCTCACCACGCAACGTACTTCCCAGGACAGTGTCCGACAGCACCGCCCAGAAAGGGCATAACTCCTGCTCTCTGGGCCATCACAGAACTGCCATTTGAACTGGACTACAGGTGGGCTGAGTTTGTCCAGCAAAAGCAATGTCTTACGCAGAACCAAACATTTAAACAAGAGTGAGAGAGGCCGGCCATCTGGAATGGGGAAGTTCAAGAGAGACTTAGTTACACGTGCTGGCCTGGCCAACCTTAAGACACCCTGACAGGGCTTCATCCACCAAGTTAAACCTCAAGGATCATGTAACTGAGTTACAAAAGTAGATACATTATTCACGCAAACAAATCTCAGGTGTTTGTTGTTGTTGTTAATTTTTATTTTCCGTGCATGGATGCCTTCATGGATGGTGCCCGAGGAGACCAGAAAAAGACACTTGAGCACCTGAAACTGGGGTTGCCGACGGTTGTGAGCTGACATGCAGGTGCTGGGAGTTGAACCCGGGTCCTGTGGAAGAACAGCAGGGCAGAGCTGTTCCCCTTTAACTCCACACCCCAAGCTCAAGTCACAAAGTTCACTGGGAACTACACACAGCTTGTATCTAATCTATTAAGGATTATTAACCAGTGCTTCTGCAGAAGGAGATGCTCCTGTGCAGTGCCCTCTAACTTGACCTCAGCCTCCTGCTTCACTACTCTGTCCACACCTGGGGCCAGGGAAGCCATGCCCTTTCCTGTGGATGCTTTAATAGGACACAGTCAGGCCAGGGTGGTGGTGCACGCTGGAAACCCCAGCACCTGGGACAGACAAGAGGCAGGAAGTCTCGGCAAGAGTAAGACCTGTCGGGTCTCCATACAGAGTCCCAGGCCTGTTAAGGCTATGGCGTGAGGCCTTAGTTGAGAAAATAAAACAGTAAAGTCCCAGAAGCAAACCCACAGATCACTTGGTCACGTCCTGAGGGCATCCGGAGCTAAGCTTTCCCTGCCGAGACATCCAGTGTTATGTTTCTGATAAACGATACTTGGGGGTGGAATCTAATCACTTATGTCTTTTCTTCTTTCGCTCTTTCTTGCTCTCTCTACACAAAACGGAATGGAACCTAGTCCTGGCCCCAGAAAGCAAGATGACTTTTGCGATACTAAAACAAAGCCATGCTTAGGAGTGCTAGGGCTACTCTAAGCAGACCCCCGTGATACTGTACTGACTCCAGACACTAGACAAGACAGCTTCCTCAACAAGCGCTGCTGGTCGAACAATGGCTGCACGTAGAACCACAAAAACAGATCCGTATCCATCATCCTGCACAACACTCAAGTCCAGGTAAATCAAGGACTCAACATGAGACAGATACCCCCAAATCTGATAGAAGAAAACAGGTGGAATAGCCTTGTGCTCATTGGCACAGGAGACAACTTCCTGAACAGACACCCACAGCACAGTCACTGAGACCAACAACAGCTGGGACCTTGGGGCCTGAAAAGCTTCTGTATGACAAAGGACACTGTCATCCGGACAAAGCAGCAGCCTAAAGGGTGGGGAAATATCCTTACCAATTATCCATCGGATAGAGGGTAAGTATCTAGAATATATAAAGAACTAAAACAAACAAAAGCCATCAAGAAAATAAGCAACTCAATTTTAAAAAAGAGGCAGAGAATTCTCAAAAGATGAAACACGAAAAGCTGAGAAACACTTAGGGAAATGTTCAACCCCCTTAGTCATCAGGGAAATGCAAATAAAAAATACTTTGAGATTTTTATCTTACACCAGTCAGAATGACCAAGATCATTAAGACAAATGACAGCTCATGCTGGCGAGGATTAGGGATGGGGAACACTCATCCGTTGCTGGTGGGGAGTGCCGACGGGTACACCGACTATGGAAATCAGTGTGGCAGTTCCTCAGGAAGCCGTCAATCAATCCACCTCAAGAGCCAGCCTTAGCCATCCCACTCCCCATCCTGCCAGAGAGACACTTGCTCATCCGTGGTCACTGCCGCTCTATCCTTCTTAGCCAGGAACTGGAAACAGCCTATGTCCATCAGCTGACAAAAGAAATGTCCAGGTGAACGGACAGAGCTACAAAGGATCGTCCTGAAGGAGCTAGCCAGTCATTCCTTTCCTAAGTCACTTCTCAGTCAGAGCACTGCTTCCTGGCAGCTCGGAGTCTTCTCTAACGCACATAGTTATCTGAAGTGGATGTCTGGGTATACGTACCTTACCACAGCACTCAACCATGGCAAAATACCTTTTACACATTGACCAGTGTTGGTGGCATATTCGGTATGGCACACTGAGCACGCCTGAGAGTTGAAAACCATCTCACCACTGGTAAAGAGACAGGTACACAAGTACACTTTAGTCAGGTTAACATCAGTTAACAGACAGGTACACTTTAGTCGGGCAGTGGTGGCGCGCGCCTTTAATCCCAGCATTCAGGAGGCAGAGGCAGGTGGATCTCTGTGAGTCTGAGGTCAGAGCTACAGAGTCAGGCTCCAGTTTCTGTTCCCAGCACCCACAAGGCAGCTCATAGCCAACTGAAACTCTAGTTCCAGGGGATCCAATGCCATTTTCTGGCTTTCGTGGGTACCAGGCACTTATGTGGTCCATGTGCAGACAAAGCGCCCATACACATAAAATAACAAATAATTTTTTAAAAAGATAAGAGAAATTATTTCTTGAGTAAACAACTGTTATCACTTTACATTCATCTTACATTAATGGTAGACTAATTTCCCCGGTAAAGTCAAGAGCCCAGGGCTAGAAACTGGGCTAGAAGGAACGCTCACTCAATTATTCCCTAAGAAAAGTACATAGATTCCCAACTCCTTTCAGAAATTTAACCCACAATAAGCTGAAACTTTACTTTCAATATTAAATAATTTAGAATCTTTAAGTAGTCTACACAAAGACTCAAGTGAGAAGAGTCAAACAATGGACAGAGATTTAAGTTATGGCATTAAAATGGGCAAAAAGCCAGTCTTTTCCTCAACTGCCCGGCAGACCACGCAATGTTAACTTTAGACTGGGTTCCCAGGGTGATAGTCAGGAGGATGTCCACGCCCAGCTTCTCCACTTCCTTCTCTACCTCCCCAGTGACTTTCTCTGCAACCACCCCCCCCCCCCCCCCCCCCCCCCCCCCCCCCGCTTCGTGGCCCAGTGTCTGAGACCCAGTTAACAGGTTCAGGAAAGGGAGTGGGTAACATTCCCAGCTCACGTGTAATTAACTTTTGCAAGTGGTCTTGGGGCCGTCTTTTGAGAAACACTGGCCCCCATCTTGCTGAGAAGCTGGTCAGCGTTAACTGCGCCAGCGTTCCGAAGGCTCCACACTTGAAACTGCCCTTCTGCAGGCATGTGGAGCAGACAGATGCCTTTGCCCACCTGTAAGGCCCTGGGCCAACGGCTGTGGGAGTTACAAGAATGACTGAGATACATTCCTCGCCTTCAAAACTCCAGCAGGAGGAATTTTTATAGGTTAATTAAGAAAGAATGGGACATGTTAAAGCAGAAACACACGCCGACTGCGAAGCACCGAAATTTACTCCCTCTGCCCTTCTCCCCAGGCTGCTGCCGCCCCTCCACCTTCCTGACCACACAGCCCGCATGACACTGCATTTTCTCCAGCGGACTGCCTGTTCACGGGCTGAGGTCATGCCTTGTTTATCTGAGCTCACGGTGCCCGATAAATAACAGAGGCTTGGGTGCCGAGTCATCCTGTCGGTGGAGACACTGCATCCTTAGCATCTTGAACCATTGTGAGAAACTTCGCATTGGGCTCGGGAGGCTTGGAACTTAGCACACAGGAGGGAGACCACATGCTTCATTCAGCGTTAAAGTTGCGAAGCCGCTCATCCGTGCCACTCCAGGGCGAGGGTGTGCAGAACTGTTTATAAGTGTCAGAGAGGGAGCCACGTCGGTTGCCCGTGTGATTTTAAGAGCAGCACTTGGAGCAGGCCCAAAGTTAAGTTTCAAACGGTACAGCAGGGCTAGGAAGAGGTTCAGCTGGGTCAGCGCATGAGCAAACGGAAAAGGGGCTAGAGAAGGGGCTCAGAGACACAGAGCGCTTGGGGTTCTTGCAGAAGCAGTGGGTTCACTTCCCAGCACCCATATCCTGCTCACAACCAGCTGTAACTCCAGTTCCAGGAGATGGGGATGCCGGCTCTGACCTTGTGCTACGCACGCACGCACGCACGTACACACTTATACACGCTATACTGTTAGAAATCAGAGAAGGTGGTAGGTTAAGGATGTAGCCCCATGATAGAGTATTTGTGTAGCAGGGACGAGGAGGAAGTACTACTTCTAATGGAGAGGTGGTTGCCCTTGGTATGGAAGCACAAAGACTTCAAGGAGGTTCTGGGGAACAGGCAGTACTGTTCCCCAAACACGGCTGCTGACGGTGTAGTACATTCAGTGTGTGTGTGTTCTAGCAAGCTGCACTATGTCTGCATTAAAGCGAACATAGATTTCTGTATGTGTAGTAGGCCTCAATCAGCCAGTGAACACACCAGTTCCATAGACCGGCATTTCTCTCTGCAGTGGCCAGCAGTTAACAGAGACTCATAACTGGTTAAAGTGCTGGCTTCCCAGCCCTCAGTCAGTCTTTCATGTCACGCACGCATGCACGCCGAGGCTCAGGAAGCATCACTAAAGAGAGGAAAGAGAATATTAAGAGGCAGGGTGCGGATGGAAATGGCTGGCAAATGCTGTCTTCTGGACCCGACTTGGTGACTGTTACTGCCCTTGAGGACTCACAGCAGTAATGGTGACCTGGACTAGGTCAAACCCAGAGAGACAGACCACAGGAAGTGGATGGGAGATGTGCTCTGGGCACCTGGAGGGACAGGGGACTGGCAGTGAATATGATGGAGATGCATTATTTACATGTATTAAATCACCAAAGAATTAATAAAAGATATTCTGTTAAAATGTAAATGCACTGGGTTGAGGCTGTAGCTCAGTAGTAACACTTATGCAAAGCCCTGGATAAAAAATCCCCAACACTGCCCTAAAGAAAACCTTACTGTATTGAAAGGATAAACACAGTGTGGTTTTTTTTAATGTTTATTTATTATGTATACAATATTCTGTCTGTGTGTATGTCTACAGGCCAGAAGAGGGCACCAGACCCCATTACAGATGGTTGTGAGCCACCATGTGGTTGCTGGGAATTGAACTCAGGACCTTTGGAAGAGCAGGCAATGCTCTTAACCACTGAGCCATCTCTCCAACCCACACAGTGTGGTTTTAACCTAGAATGGGCTATTATTATTTAGACTCAAGAGGGAAGGAAATCTTGTCACACAATATAGATTAAACCTGAAGACGTTCTGTTGTTAAGTGAAATAAGCCAGTCATCAAAAGACTGTATCTGTGTGATTCTACTCGGAGACAGAACCTCAAAGCAGTCAGGATCTTAGAAACACAGAAGGCGCTGAATGCGGAGTTGGCGGGATCAGGAAACAGGAAGCGGTATTGGTCAAGGGGACTGCAGACTTTCGGTCAGAGGGTCCCAGAGACATACACCACAGCGCAAATTCACTGATCACCATTGAACAAACACCTCAACACTGTTAAGACAGTGCCTTAGTCAGGACTTCTACGGCTCTGATAAAACAGTATGAGCATGGGGAGGAAAGGGTTAGTCCATCCTACAGATCTCAGGTTGTCACTAAGGGAAATCAAGGCAAAAATTCAAGACAGAAACCTGAGAGCGTGAACTGCAGCAGACAGACGCCAAGGAGAATTTCAGACTACTGGCTTGCTCCCCTTGGCTCGCTCAGCCTTTGTACACCCCAGGACCACCTGCCCAGGAGCAATGATACCAACAAAATGCTATGTGCCCTCCCACATCAATCACTCTTAATCATCAATCAATCTTAATCTCCCAATTAAGAAAATGCCCCTACAGGCCCTTCTTATGGAGGCATTTTCTCACTGTCGAGTTAACATAAAACTGGCCAACGCAAACAGTAACCGGTTAATGTCTCCAACTGTGCATATAAAGTGACTGCGTTAAAAGAAAACTAGTTAAGGAATGAGATCACGTGGAGGTCAGGGGGCGTCCTGGGGTGCCCCATGGAAGGCGATCAGGGACATCCCCAGTTCCCTCGTCGTAGATGGGAAGAAATCGAAGTGATGGTCACATTGGCTACCAGTCCTTCACGGGGGAACTCTCCTATCCCTAGACCGACCCGTTTCCCATCCCAAGAGCTCAGCTCTTCTCGGTCCGCTGCAGGTTCTGCCCTGGGGCTGCCCTGGCCGCCGGGAATGCCCTTCCCTGCTCACCCTCCCTCCCCGGGAGGTCGCGGCGGCCTGCGCGGGTCGGGCCACCAACGCCCTCGCGAACCCGGGGCTGAGTCACCGAGGCGGGGCGGCCCGTTGGTGGCCTCTGCGCCCCACCCCGCCACCGACCCCTCGGAAACCCCCGGAGGGCCGCTCCCGGGTGGGCACCTGTCCCCGCGGCGTGGAGGACTGCAAGGCCCGGCTCGGCCGTACCTGATACACCCTCTGCCGCGCCTCCTCAGGCGAACGTCCCTCCTCCTCCTCCTCGCTCCGGGCGCGCAGTCCCCGGCTCGCCGGGAGGGGTCAGGGCGAGCGGGAGGGGAGGGCGAGCGGAGCACGCGCGCCCCCTGCCGGCTAGGACGAGAAAGCGGTGAGCCGGCGAGCGGGCGGGCGGGCCGAATTAGCGTGTGGATGGAGGGGTCGGGTAGGGTGTGGACACCGGTGGAAGTGCAGCTTTCTCGTGGTATCACATAGACCTGTTTTTGTTTGTTTTCTTTTTCTTTGACTTTTTAGAATCTCGTGGGGCGCGCACGTGTGTCATGAAGCACGTGTGGAGGAGATCAGAGGGCAATTCAAGATTCAAGGTCTCTCCGTTATCTGGGTTTCGGAGATCAAACTCAGGTCATCAGGCTTGATGGCAAGCGCCTTTATTACACAATGAGCTGTGTCTCCCGCCCTGTTTTGTTTGTCTGTTTGCCCTTTTTATTTTTTGAGAAAAGGTCTTGTCTCTAGCCTGGACTGTCCTGGAACTTGCTAAAATGTCTGGTGCCTGAGTTTTGCTTTGTTTTTTGGTTTGGTTTGGTTTGGTTTGGTTTGGGCTCTCAGCCTTGTACTAATCACCTGACTTTTCCTGTCATCAAAACCTTATCTGGCAATGAGTAGTAGGTACATTGGCCATCCTACCACCCTGCTTTGTTTTGCTTAAACAAGGTGTGTGTGTGTGTGTGTGTGTGTGTGTATGTGTGTGTGTGTTTATTAGGACCCAGTAAGGATCCTTGGGTTTCTGCCCCCTGATGCTTAGTCGTTTTTGTTGTTCTTTTTGTCTTTTGTTTCTCGAGACAAAGTTTCTCTGTCCTGGAACCAGCTCTTCTAGACCAGGCTGGCCTCGAACTCACAGAGATCCACCTGCCTCTGCCTCCCGAGTGCTGGCATTAAAGGTGTGCAGTGTGAGCCATCACCACCCAGCACTTACTCCTCTTTACCTTGTGGGGAGAGACATATGTGTGCAGGTACTTGTGCACATAGCTTCCATCTATCCAAAGAATGTCACCAGATAGCATCTGAAATCTGAAACCTGTAACAGAATTCTCTTTGCTTTGCTGGAACCCACCTACCCGATGCCTTTGCCGATGTATTTAGTGAATGTCTTGATTTATGACTGCCTGATCGTGTGGAATGTGTTCGTATGAGCATGCTCCCCTGGGGATGCAGGCGCCTGCCCCATCATTCACCTTGTTTTCAGTAGGGTCTCTTGCTTCCTGCAGCATACGCCAGGCTAATCGTCTGCAGTGCCAGAGATTCTCCAGAGTCTGTCTCCCATTTCGGAACCGAACCCGATGTGCTGGGCTTGCAGGCTCTCCTGTCCTGCTCTACTCAGGCTGACAACCTGGGCAGCACTTTCCCACGGTCATCTCCCCAGCCTCTTGGTTTGAGGTATTTTGAGACAGGCTCTTCGTAGCCTTCTGGAGCCAACTTTACAATCCTCCTGCTTCAGCCTCCTGAGTGCCCAGATTATAGGCAGGTGCCATCTTGCCTGGCAAACTGTTTCTTTTCTTAAAAAGAGTGTAAATACGATTGCAGCGGACATGTGGAACTTTAAGGCTGTGCTTACACGGTGCCAAGTTGCTTTTCCAGATTGGGGGACCCCATCTGTGTCCCCACTAATAAAAGACTAATTTTAGCCCCAGGCCCTCACAGAGCCCCACAGAATTGCCCTTCTGGGCCCCTGCAATGTTTTGCTTTACTTTCATTTAACTGTGGTACACTAAGTCTCAACCTCCTCCCACCCTGCCCTCTGCCTTGCTCTGTGCAGGGCCTCCAGAGCTAGCTCAGGTTTTTAAGGTGCTTCCAGCCCAGTGAGTCTTAGTGAGCTCATCTGGTCACCAGCTGTGTGACAGGTGTAGGCTGTGCTTCGGGTCAGCGACCTGCTTTTTCCTGGACCATGAAAGGATTGCAGAGCTCTTGAGAGCTCTAGGTAGCTGCTTGCTTAAATACAGAAGGCAAATAAAAAGCCGGACCAAAGTTTTTGTTTTGTTTTTGTTTTAACATACTGTACAGAGGGAAAATAGAGCTCAATATTAACCTCATGCAGGTGCTTGGCATCTGTTGAAACAGCAACTGACGTCAGGAGCCAGCCAGGCTCTTTCAAAGCAGAGTTCTCCCTCAGGATCTGGGCCACATCGCCTTTGTTCAGTGCCCCCCCACCCCATTGCTCGCTCACTCTCTCTCTTTTTTTCTCTTGCTTGCTTGCTCTCTCACTCTTGGATCTCAAAACTAGAATTCTCTTTGTAGCCAAGAGTGACCTTGAACTTCAGAACCCCCTGATGTTAGGACTCAAACCCAGACTTTGTACGCGGTAGGCAAGCTCTCTACAAATTGAGCTACATTCTCACACTCTATTTTTCAGGTTTGTTTGCTTGTTTTGAGATAAGATTTCACAAAGCCCAAGCTGGTTTTGAATTCCAGATCTCTTGCCTCCTCCACCTTCTAAGTGCTGGGATTACAGGCGTGCAACACCACGGCCAGCCAGAGAATGTTTTAGTGCAGTTTGTGCTAAGATTGCAGTTATCACAGCTGGGCGGTGGTGGTGCACGCCTTTAATTCCGGCACTGGGGGGGGGGCAGAGGCAGCTGGATCTCTGTGAGTTCGAGGCCAGCCTCGATGAGATGAGATGGGCATCTTACAAAGCCTTTTCCTGTGTCTTCTCTGACCGTCCCCTGTGATGCCGAGACCACTATTACTCTTCCTGTTTTGCTGAAAATAATCCCGACGGTCTGTGGTTACTCAGTCAAGATCATGGCTCTATGCTTAAATCCATATCCCTCAGCTTCTGAGCTTCCATTCCGAACCACTGACTAGAAGAGTGGCCTAACCAGTCTCTAACCCGGAGGTTCTCAACCTGTGGGTCTCGACCCCCTTTGGGGGCCTGACGACCTTTCCACAGGGGTCGCATATCGGATATCCTGCGTATCGGATATTGATATTATGATTTATAACAGTAGCAGAATTGCAGTTATGAAGCAGCAGCAAAATAACTTTATGGCTGGGGGTCGCTACATGAGGAACTGTGTTAAAGGGTGTGTTCGGAAGGTTGACAACTGCTGCTCGACGCCTTAGGCGTGAGAACCCCTCCTCCCTGGAACATTTGTTTGGACTTTTAATTTAATTACAAATGACTTGTTTAAAGGGTGCCAAAAGACGGGACATGGCCATTCCCACCCAACATAATTAATTCTCAGTTACAGATTTGGCATCTTCTCCTCCTTGGAATGACGAGTTCGCAGGGTACTCAGCTCAGCTCTCGCCCCGTCGTGCCGGGCTGCTCCTCAGCCTCCTTGGCAGTTGACAGGAAACTCCCTGAGGCAGGGTCTTCAGGTCACCTAGCCTTCAAGCTTTAAATGTCATCTCTCCAGCAAGGACTGACTGCCAAATTTTTATCTCCTGCCCTGACCTTGTCTGTGAATCACCCTCCGGTGTCCAACTGCCACCGTGCCTCTCCACTGAAGGTGTCTAATGAACACCTCAAACTTAAAGTGTCCAAAAGCATTGTCTCCCCTCAAACCCACTCTCTCCACTGTCCTCCCCACCTAGGAAAAGGGAGCTCTCATCTTCCAGCTGCTTAGGCCCAGGTCCCTGCGGTCACCCTCACCCTTCTCGTGCCCCACGCTCAACTCGCCCATAATTTTGCTCTACTTAAAAATCACATTTTATTTTATTTTTAATGTTTAGATTTATTTTATGTGTATGGGTGTTTTGCCATGTAATTTTATTTTATATGTATGGGTGCCCATGAAAGTCAAAAGAGAGAACTGGATCACCTGTATGGTGGTTTGAATAAGAGATGGTTCCCAGCCGGGCGGTGGTGGCACACACCAGCGCTAGCACTAGGGAGGCAGAGGCAGGTGGATCTCTGTGAGTTCAAGGCCAGCCTGGTCTACAGAGCAAGTTCCAGGACAGGCTCCATAGCTACAGAGAAACCCTGGCTCGGAAGAGACAAAGAGACAGAGAGACGGAGAGAAAGAAAGAACACTAACCCCCATATTTTTCAGTATTTGAACTCTTGGTTTCCAGTTGGTGACACCTTTTGGGGAGGTATAAGGAGGTGTGGCCGTGCTGGAGGAGGTGTGGCCTTGCTGGAGGAGGTGTGGCCTGCTGGAGGAGGTGTGGCCTGCTGGGGGAGGTGTGGCCTGCAGGGGGAAGTGTGTCACTGGGGATGGGTTTTGAAAGCTTAAAAGATTTTTGGCATTTTGAGTCTACTCTCTCTTTGCCTCTTGCAGTTTGAGATGTGAGCTCTCAGCTTGCTTCTCCAGTCATTGTGCCTGCCAGCTGCCCCCGTTCCCCCTGGAACCGTTAGCCTGAATAAACCCCTCCTTCTACAAGCTGCCTGGGTCATTGTGTTTTATCACAGCAACAGAACAGGAACCAATACACTCCGGAACTGAAGTCACCAGGTTGCTGTGTGTCACCAAGCGGTGCTGGGAACTGAACTCGGGTCTTCTATAAGAGCAACAAGTGCTTCTAACTAACTGCTGAGTTACTTCTCCAGTCCCATAGAAGAGTGTTTAAAACAAAGGTATCTCTCATGGGCCAGCAAGATGATTCAGCAGATAAAGGTGTCTACCCCGAAGCCTGGTGCCCTTCACTGAGCTGTGTACTTCTGAAGGTCGGACACTGTCAATTTTCATGTTTGAGCTTTAAAAGAAGCAGATTTAGGAAATAGAAAGAAATACAGTCCCAGCATTCTGAAGAGAGTCGAATTTGGACCCCTATAGTGGTATATTCTTTGTGTTTTAATAAATAAAGCTTGCTTGAAGGTCAGTGCAAAGCAGCCATACTAGTCAGCCAGACAGGCCAGGCAGTGGTGGGACACACCTTTAATCCCAGCAGCCACACTAGTTAGCTATAGAGGCCAGGTGGTGGTGATGCATGCCAATAATCCCAGCAGCCACACTAGTTAGCTATAGAGGCTGGGCGGTGGTGGTGCATGCCTTTAATGCCAGCATTAGAGAGGAATATAAGGCAGGATGAACTCAATCTCTTTCAGTCTGAAGATTTCAAAGAGGCAAGAGCTCTCTAGTGACTGGCTGAGTTTGCTTTTATTTATTTATGATGTATACAGAATCCTCAGTATTCTGTCTGTGTGTATGCCTGCATGCCAGAAGAGGGCACCAGACTCCATTACAGATAGTTGTGAGCCACCATGTGGTTGCTAGGAATTGAACTCAGGACCTTCGGAAGAACAGGCAATGCTCTTAACCTCTGAGCCATCTCTCCAGCCCCTGCTTTTGCTTTTTTGAGCTTCAGGTTGAACCCCAATATCTGTCCCTGGGTCTTTATTATTCGTGCTTTAGATCCCAAATTCCAATCTACCCTGAGTTAATTAATGAGGCTCTGTCCAAGAAGACAAAACATCACTTCCAGCTTCTCTCTAGCTGCCTCACCTCTCACCAGGAGTACAGCAAGGGTGTCTGCTTCTGCACAGCCTTCTCCCTCTACTCCCCCTCCTGCAGCAGGCCAACCAGAGGGACACACACACAGACACACTCATACACACACACACAGACACATTCATATACATACACAGACATGCTTATACACACACAGACACACACAGACACTCATACAGACACACACATACACACACTCATACAGACACACACACACACACACACACATGCTGCTTTTTGCCAAGTCAAGTCACAGGGAAGCCAGAGTTCTATGAGTGCATAGAATATTCTGTTCTCCGTCTAGCGTGGCATTTGGGCAGCCCTGTGATGTTCCCACAGAAAGACTCCCAGGGTCCCTCACATAGGGCAGAAGCTGGCTAAGAAAGCCTGGAAGCTGGGCCTGCATCTCACTCACCTGCGCCCCTTCCCACCCACACCACACAGCTGGCCCTGTGCCTAAGAGAACCAACATTGGCAGTCTCTAATAGAACCTTGGTCATCCGTTACTCATTAACAAGACATTCTGATCCATTGAGCTCCCTGGTGGTTTGAGCTTTGCCCTGGAATTAAAAGTTATATTAAAGTTATTTCCCTCAATCTAATTTGACTAATGTTAGAATTATTGTCACCAAGCCGGGAGGTGGTGGCGCACGCCTTTAATCCCAGCACTCAGGAGGCAGAGGCAGGTGGATCTCTGTGAGTTCAAGGCCAGCCTGGTCTACAAGAGCTAGTTCCAGGACAGGCACCAAAGCTACAGAGAAGCCCTGTCTTGAAATAAATAAATAAATAAATAAATAAATTAATTAAATAAAATAAAAAGAATTATTGTCACTGAAGTTGGATACGAATTCCACAGTGCCTTTTGAAGGCACCCAGGCGGGGTCACCTATTGGCAGGACGATCTTCGGTGAACTAAGTGTGCCGGACAAGAGCATGCCAGAGCAAGCCCTGGCTGCCTCATGGTCACTGTTATTGGTGAAAAGGAAGACTTCCTGATTCTCCGGAAAGCATCCAAGGGTCCCCCAAGGCCAATGACTGCTGTTGAGAACTGAATTCCAGGCAGGCTGGCTAACAAGGTGGGAGCCGGACTGTGTTATCCCACAGACCACATTGGAATCCTACTTCTGAGCCTCCCTGGCTGTGTGACACTCAGCAGGTGTCTGAACTTCTCTGAGCCTCCACGTTCTCATGGAATGAGAAGAGCGGTATCTCCCCTGCAACAGAAGGTGTGGCGGTAAAGCCAGATCATGTCACACATTCAGCCTGTAAATGGCAGACAGCAAACACAAGGATGCCGAGGGGCTCTCCCTTCCAGGGTGGCTGCGATCGAGGTCTCTAGGGAAAGATGGCACCCACTCTCAGAGCCTGGGTAATGACAGCCAGGCACTGCAACTGCATCTCACGAGTGAAGAAGCCAAGGTGCCGGGTCTAAAATATGACAAAATTTTTGCTCCTGTGAAAGGGGGCTGTGCATCTGCTTCGTGACTTCCCAGGAGGAAAAAGCAGATTTCCCCCCGACTTTACAAATGCCATAATTCTCATTAAGAGTAACTCGATGTAGTTTGAAAGGTATGTATGTACACACACACACACACACACACACACACGAGTACACAAGTGGAGGCCAAAGGTCATCCTTAGTTGGTCGCTACCTTGTTTCTTGAGACGAGATCTTTCATCGAACCTGAAATTCATCGATTCATCTACACTGGCCATTGTCTCTGCTTCCTTGTCTCACGAGTACAGGCATTTGCGGCTGGACCCGGCTTTCTGTTTTGTTTTTAGATGTGAGCTGGGGCTCGAACTTAGGTCTTTGTGCTTGCACACTGAGTCCTTTACCTACTGAGCCATCTTTGCCAGCGAGCTACCTTGACAGATCTTCTTGGTTTTGTTGTTAATGTTTTGAAGCAAGGTCTCTGTCACCCCGGCCCCTGGCACCCCTATACCCAAAGAATCTGGAATGTTTGAGTTAAGGCCACACCACAGCCCCTGACATCTATATATCCAAGAGGGTCTGGAACGTTCAGGTGGAAGGTCCATCTCAAGCCCCCTCCCCTGGGAGTTGCCTCAGTCAAGACTCCACCCCGGAGAAAGCCCACCAAACAATGACCCCTCCCCAGAGATGCTCAAGATCACCCCCAGAGAACAAACATGTGGTTTCTCTGGTCTACCTTCCCTCGTCCCCCATCTCCCCACTCCTCCTGGGGGGCTGGAAAGCCATCTGGGAGCATTGGTGTCCATTAAACCTGGGCTTTTTCTAATCCAGTTTGATTTGGTCTGATTCGGATTAGAGGTTTATTCAGGTACAGAAACTTTTCAGTCTCTTGTATCGCAGGCTGGCCTTGAACTCACCGTGTGTCCAAGGGTGACCCCGGGTGAACCAGCAGGGACACCTGCGAGTCTAATCTCAAAAACAAACAAAGGAACTTTAAGGATAAAGGCTAATAGAGATGATTAAATGTCATCTATTTGTTGTGCTACAGTTTCCTAGAGAATGGAAACATCCCACTCCCAGAGCAGGAAGATAAACAACTCAAAGGAGCTTCAAAAAAGTCCCTGAAACTGACCAGATTCACGAGTTCCCCCTCCCTACACCCTTAGAGTAAACAAAAGCTGAGAGTCTGTCTCAGACAGAAGAGTCAAGCCACAAAAGACTCTTAGATCTAGCAGAGCAACTCTGCAAAGACCATGAGACCCGACCAGCTGTGTGAAAGTTTAGGCCAATGAGCCGCTTTGAATGGATACTTTTCAGTGTCTTCAGATGACTATAGGCTATACATTGTTGTCCAAGTCCCCAGCGTTTGTGAGCTGTCACCCATGCTGGGGTAGGCTTTGGCGACACAGTCATTTCTGCTCCTCTAAGTAACCCCTCACACACACACACACACACACACACACACACACACACATACACTCCTATGTAAAACTCACAGTTCACCAAGTTGGGCTTTGGTGGGATCCATACTTTGGTCTGTTGTGGGCTCCCTATCTGGGACGAGCAAACGCATGCAGCATCCCCCCAGGAAAGTCTGATACACAATACTATCTGGGAACAGACTGAACTTTTTTGTTTTTTGAACTTTTTTGTTTGTTTTGTTTTGTTTTTCAAGAGGGTTTCTCTGTAGCTTCGGAGCCTGTCCTGAAACTCACTGTATAGACCAGGCTTGCCTTGAACTCACAGGGAAGCACCTGCCTCTGCCTCCTGAGTGCTGGGATTGGAGGTATGTGTCACCACTGCCTGGCTTTGAGCTTTTTAAAAAGGTATTTATTTTCCTGTGAGTTTGAGGCCAGCCTGGTCTACAGAGCGAGTTCCAGGACAGGCTCCCAACCTACAGAGAAACCCAAAACCACACAAAGACACAACCAAGAAAGAGAATTACAGGCCAATCTCACTCATGAACATTGACGCGAAAATTCTCAATAAAATACTGGCAAACCGAATCCAAGAGCACATTAGAAAAATTATCCATTATGATCAAGTCGGCTTCATTCCAGAGATGCAGGGCTCATTCAACATACGCAAATCTATCAATGTAATCCATCATATAAATAAACTGAAAGAAAAAAACCATATGATCATCTCACTAGATGCTGAAAAAGCATTTGACAAAATTCAACACCCATTTATGATAAAGGTGTTGGAGAGACTGGGGATACAAGGATCATACCTAAATATAATAAAAGCAATATACAGCAAGCCGACAGCTAACATCAAACTGAATGGAGAGAAACTCAAAGCCTTTCCACTAAAATCAGGAACGCGACAAGGCTGTCCACTCTCTCCATACCTCTTCAATATAGTGCTTGAAGTTCTAGCAATAGCAATAAGACAACATAAGGGGATAACGGGGATTCGAATTGGAAAGGATGAAGTTAAACTTTCGTTATTTGCTGACGATATGATAGTGTACATAAGCGACCCCAAAAACTCTACCAAAGAACTCCTACAGCTGATAAACACCTTTAGTAACGTGGCAGGATACAAGATCAACTCCAAAAAATCAGTGGCCCTCCTATACACAAAGGATAAAGAAGCAGAGAGGGAAATCAGAGAAGCATCACCCTTCATGATAGCCACAAATAGCATAAAATATCTTGGGGTTACTCTAACCAAGGAAGTGAAAGACCTATTTGACAAAAACTTTAAGTCTTTGAAGAAAGAAATTGAGGAGGATACCTGTCTTGAAAAACCAAAAAAAAAAAAAAAGAAAGAAAGAAAGAAAAGAAAAGAAAAAGGTATTTATTTTTAATTATGTATCTTTGTGTGGGTATAGGCCTGAGAAGGCCGCAGATGCTGGATCCTCTGGAGCAGGACTTACAGGTGGCTGTGAGCCGCTGGACACAGACTTTTAAGCACTGGGACTGCTCTCCAGCCCCTTGTTTGTCCTCTGTGATGCAGGGTCTCAACCCAGGCTGGCTTGACCTTCACTGTGTAACCTAAGCTAACCTCCTCCTGCCAGGAGCTGGGAAGAAGACTTGAGCAACTTCCCAGCTGTTATTTCTGCTTCCCTTCCATCTTTCGAGCCATTCTATGTTTGTTACTTTGAGTGTCCCAGAACCCTATGCAGCTGGAGAGGTGAAGTGTCTCCTTCCACGGCTTGTGTGGCAGAGTAGGGCTCAAACTCTGTCTCCCCCTAACGTGGCCGCAGCTCCTAAGACCTGGGATCCGAAATCTACAATAAAGGCTTCCGTGTCTCTAAGTAAACCTCTGATAAAATACAGCCACTCCATTTTCACCCTGTCCGTCGCGATATTACTTGCAATATTTAAAAAAAATAGTATGACATATTGTTGTATTGACAAACCATGAATAAGCAAGTGTGGTATATCATATATCATACAAGAGAGTATTTTTTTTAATATTTATTTATTTAGTATACAATATTCTGTCTATGTGTATGTCTGCAGGCCAGAAGAGGGCACCAGACCTCATTACAGATGGTTGTGAGCCACCATGTGGTTGCCGGGAATTGAACTCAGGACCTTTGGAAGAGCAGGCAATGTTCTTAATCACTGAGCCATCTCTCCAGCACCACAAGAGAGTATTATACAGCCTTTAAAAGGAAGACAGATCTGACAGATGCTACAACATATAACATATGCCAACCCAGAGACATGCTGATAAGGGCAATGAGCCAGTCACAGAAGGCCATAAATTATATGATCTTCTATTGTGGACTAGCATGCTAACTATGTAAAGATCTGACATTTGTTTAACAATGTAAAGATGTGTTGCGTTTGGTTCACCTTGCCTGCCTAAGGCACCTGATTGGTCTAATAAAGAGCTGACCGGCAGGCCCATAGCTAGGAGAGGGATAGGCAGGGCTTCGGGCAGAGGGAATAAATAGGAGGCAGAATCTAGAGAGGAAGAAGAAGATGAGGAGGATGAGGGAGAAAGAGAGGGATGGACACGCCTGGGGCCAGAAGCCAGTCAGCCGCCAGCCAGACGTGAGAAGAAGTCAAAGTAAGATGTACAGAAAGAAAAGACAGTAGAAAGCCCCAAGGCAAAATGTAGATGACGAGAAACAGGTTATATTACAAGAACTAGCAAGAAGCAAGCATAAGGCTGGACTTTCAAAACTAGTATTAAGTCTTCACGTCATGACTTAGGAGCTGGTTGGTGGGCCCAAGAGTAAAAGCCTGGCATAATTGTTCTTATATGAGGTAACTAGAGTAACCAAGTCCATAGAGACGGAAAGTAAACTAAGGGGACATGGGCTGAGGGAAGGGAGGAACGAGGAAGTACAGTCTCAGCTTTACAAAGTGGTGTTCAGCTGTGGCTACAGAGCAGTGTGAACGTGCTTAACGCCACTGAGCCGTGTGGCGTTACAAGGGGAAATGGCTTTTTCTTTGTTCCTTTGTTTGCTTTTGCTGCTTTTGCTGTCCTGTTTTACAGGACATCATACATGTTTAATCCCGGAGTTCCACCTTCCAGCCCTAAAATGGTGTGTTTTTTGGCCTATGCATGTAGAAGACTGCAGAGCCATCCATGTTAGGGTTGGGGTAACCTAAGGAGCGAACCACACCTCGAGGCACAGCAGGTGAGGCTGGAGGACAAATCTTCTAACACTGGGCGGAGCGTGGGCTCTCAGCCAAAGCAGGTCTGGACTACAGCCTCAAATCTCTGCCTCATACTGAAGGGATCTGCACTTGGAGCCAGCATGCCTTGAGGAGCATGTAGGGAACACCTGCCCCTGTGTGCCGGAGCTGCTCTCTGATTTTGAAACTCTTGACATAAAAAAGAAAGGCCTACTACATTTCAAAGACCCATTTTCCATGGAAATTTCCCATACTGCCTTTGTCCACAGAGGAGACAGGGACTGTGTTATTTATGTAGATATCTGTGCATGTGCACATTTACACGTGTGCATGTGTGTTTGTGAACATGTGTAAGCTTGTCTGTGGAGGCCAGAGGACAATGTCAGGTGTTATTTTTGTTTTATTTTTGAGACAGGGCCTATCACTCACCTGGAGTTTGCTAAGTCATTTAGGCTGACTAGCGAACAAGCCCCAGGGATGCTCCTGACTCTGTCTCCCCCGGCACTGGGACTGCAAGCAGGAGACACCACACGAGTGTGGTGTAATTACTTTATCAAGTGTTTATGAGAAGTAATGATTTTCTCCAGGTTGGTGACATAATACACTCATAATTCCAGCACCAAGAATAGCGAGGCAGGAGAATTGCTGTGAGTTCCGGAACAGCCTGAACTATATACCATGACCCTGTCTCAAAGAAAAAAAAATTTGCACCAACAAGGGCCGGTGAGATGGCTCAGTAGGTAAAGGCACTGTAAGATTTTAGACAATTCTGAAGTCATTTCTGACAATTCCAAACCTTCTCAGCCTCTGTGCCTCAGTGCTTCCCCTCCTCCCCTGGGAACCAAGGACCTAACAGCTACACATGCACGTACTCAGTTCCTGAACAATTACCCATACACGTATGTTTTGACTCAGTCCCCTGGGAAACGGGGTCAAAATGACCTCTTACCTCATCTGATCTGACAATAGTTCTCCAGTCAATTATTGGTATTAGCCCTTTTCGAATAAGTCAAACATAATGGTCAAGGAACAACCCCTCTTGTTTCTATGGGGCCTTCTCCTTTAAAAGTAGACTGTACCAGCTAGTCGGGGTCTCTCAGCTTCCCGAATGCTGGGGGACCCTGTCATGACAGAATTAATAAAATCCTCATGCTTTTGCATTGGCTGTGGTGTATGAGGTGGTCTCTGGGGGTGACTCCTTCTCGGTTTGGACACTAGAGTCCAACATTACTTGCGGCCAACCCTGGCAACCTGAGTTCAAGTCCCATGACCCACCTGGTGGAAGGAGAGAACGAACTCGTACAAATTATACTCTGATCCTCTATACACCCATCAAGGCATAAGTGTGTACATACACACACACCACCACCACCACAACATAAATAAATAAATAAATAAATGCAAAAACCCATGAAGTACCCACTCTCATGTCAAGTCATGACTCTCTAGGTCGTGCCGAGACAGAAATACTGGGGTGTCTCATAAGGAAGTGCAAGGGTTAATTTCCAGCATAGCACCTGAAATAAAAGTTATTCTCTGTGTAGTGGTCCACGCCTGTCATCCCAGCCCTTGGGGAGTGGAAGCAAGAAGAACGAGAACTTGATTAAGCCCTCTCTAGGAAGAGAATCCTAGTGTCCACCCGACCTTGGGACTGTGAAATGCTAGGAGCTTAGCCTAAGGGCGCCACTGGAGGGGACGAGCCAAGCCTTCTACAGGGGAAGCCTCTTTGATACACCAGGGTGGAGAGTTAGTCTTTCTCAGTCCTCCCTGTACAACATCTGGATTTTGAATTATGTGCACGTAAAACCTACTCAAAAAAAAAAAAAAACCCAAAAAATAAAAAACCCACAACAACAAAAACCAACTCCAAAGGAAAATCAACTATTTTTGCCTTTGTTTCCTCCAACCTTTGTGTGGAGCTGGACATTTTAACTTAAGAAATACAACAAATAAGCCCCTAAGAAAACCATTCAAAAAACAGTCTAGGAGCTGGGCGGTGGTGGCGCACGCCTTTAATCCCAGCACTTGGGAGGCAGAGGCAGGAGGATCTCTGTGAGTTCAAAGCCAGCCTGGTCTACAAGTGCTAGTTCCAGGACAGGCTCCAAAAGCTACAGAGAAACCCTGTCTCAACCCCCCCCAAAAAATATACCCCCAAAAACAAAACAAAAAAAAAACATTCTGGGGCACATACTCAGTGCTGGAGACACAGCAGGGGACAAAGGAAAATCCCCGTGCACAGGGCACGTCTATCACAGTGAGAAGAAAGCACACACAAGAATAAAAAGGTAAAATATGGGCAATGGTGGCACACGCCTTTAATCTGGGTGGTGGTGGCACAAACCTTTAATCCCAGCACTCAGGTGGTAGAGGCAGGCCTGTGAGTTCGAGGCCAGCCTGGTCTAGACAGCAAGTTCCAGGACAGGCTCCAAAGCTACAGAGAAACCTTGTCTCGAAAAGCTAACTAAATAACTAAATAAATAAAGGTAAGATACATACAGTCCTCTCCAGTCTGTTGAGTTGGACAAATTGCACCTCGCAACAGCATAGAACCAGCTCAGTAAGTAAATGATCTTTTCGTTTTGTCTTGTGTGAGACAGAGACTCTCTGTAGCCCTGTCTTTGCTGGATTTCCCTGTGTAGACCAGGCTGGCCTCCAACTCACAGAGATCCGCCTGCTGCGGTTAAAGGCATTCACCACCACACTCGACTAAGTTGATGATGTAGTGTTGGGGCTCAGAGTTATCCTGAGGGGCATGTGGCCTGCGGGCTGGACACACCTGCAGGGTGGTAAAGGGTAACAGATGGAAAGAATTGAGCAAGTTTGAGAATCACGAGGGTGATTTGGGCATGGTACCAGGCCGGATACAATTGATTAATTGGTATCACATAGCCCAGGCTCACCTCAGACTCACGATGGAGCTGAGAATACTCTCTGAACTCCTTCCTGCCTTCCACATGCTGAAATTATGGGCCCGTGCCACCATGCCAGGCGATGGAGTACCATTTTAAGGCCTGTGGTTAGGGCAGGCCTCCCTTGGTGAGACGGGAACCCTTTTATATGTACTGTGTGCATCTACACATTTCACTAGGCTTGTGTTACACAGGCACCTTTGAACGGGAAGGTCTTTCTACATTTCAGATTCCTTAGGACAGTGATGCACGGTCACTCTCAATTTGAAGTTTTTCTGCTCATTTCATCCTCTTGGGCTGGAGCGATGGCTCAGCAGTTAAGAGGGCTTGCTGCTGGTGGTTCATAGCCACCTAAACTCCAGCTCCGGGGGTTCCAGTGCCCACTTCTAGCCTTCGAGGGTATCTGAACACACGTGACATACAGATACACATAGACGTAGATAAAAATAAAACTTGACAAAAGAAGAATTTTCCCAGCCAGGTGCGTGACTCAGTGGGTAAAGGCATTTGCTCCCAAACCGAAGTCTCGTATCTCACCCCTGAAACCCACAACTCTGCAAAACCTGACCTCCTCCTGGGTTCCTCGGCACAATACGCTCCACACCCAATGCTAACTACACAAGCAGTTAAATGTCATATGTGATGAGTCATGTTTGCTTCCCCCACCACTGAGCAGCGTCTCGCCCTGTGATTGCTTCTTTCCTAGCTCAGAAACACATGCCCACAGCTCAGGACTCGGGCATCTCCTCCGCTTCGGGCCTAGTGTGTCCTGAACATGCTATTCCTGTACGGGAGGATGCTCAGAAGCCAATATGTCTGGTCTCGCTAGTCAGTTTGATCACCTGTATTCATCCACACGGATAACAAGCAGCAAGAAGTGAGGGACGGACTTCCTAGTGACAGAGACAGATGTCCTAGTGGCGCCCCAGGGTCGAAATTGCCGCCAGCTGCAAACTTTGGCCTTAGAGACCTGGGTGTGGGTGCGTCTTGCCTGGGGCACAGCTCCCTCTATTCCCATTGCTACTCCAATCTCTTAGTCTCTTCTTCTTCTTCTTCTTCTTCTTCTTCTTCTTCTTCTTCTTCTTCTTCTTCTTCTTCTTCTTCTTCTTCTTCTTCTTCTCCTTCTTCTCCTTCTTCTTCTTTTCTAAGAATTTGATCATTTTTTAAAATATTTATTTATT
Organism: Myodes glareolus; assembly: GCF_982192425.1. Classification (NCBI taxonomy): domain Eukaryota; kingdom Metazoa; phylum Chordata; class Mammalia; order Rodentia; family Cricetidae; genus Myodes; species Myodes glareolus. The sequence goes on along the minus strand of NC_142051.1, from coordinate 42,357,992 downwards.
TATTATATATATATACAATATTCTGTGTGTGTGTGTGTGTGTGCCTGCAGACCAGAAGAGGGCACCAGACCCCATTACAGATGGCTGTGAGCCACCATGTGGTTGCTGGGACTTGAACTCAGGACCTTTGGAAGAGCAGGCAATGTTCTTAACTTCTGAGCCATCTCTCCTTAGCCTCTTCTCTGCTCACCAGCCAGCCTTAGCCTTGGAAACTTCAGACTACTTATCTGTCTTTCAAATTCCTGAGAGTGAAAACCGAAACCTCTCCCTGGCTCCCCAGAGCCTGCGACCAGCCCTGACATTCCCTCTCCCTCGTCTTCTCGTTTCTTCCTGACCGCCAGTGGCTCTGCTTTCCTGCAGATCAAGGCTGCTTCTGTAACCCGCCAAGCTAGCTGCGCTTCCAGCCTGCAAGCGTGCTGTTACCCCCCCCCCCCGCCCCGGAATGCAGTTCCCTGCCCCTTCACAAGCTCACAAAGCCAGACCCTTGCTGTCCCTCTGGTTGTAACTTCCCCATCATGCCCGCCGTGGGAATTTGAATGTACCGGTTCCCATAATCTCACTATTAGGAGATGCGGCTTTGCGGGAGTGGGAACGGCCTTGTTGGAGGAAGTGTGTCACTGTAGCAGGGGGCTTTGAGGTTTCCTGTGCTCAGGATACCGCCCAGTGTCTCAGTTGACTTCCTGTTGCCTGCAAGATGTCGGCCTGTCAGCAACAACTACCTGCACACTGCCATGCAACCCTTCATGATGAGAATGGACGGAACCTCTGAAACTGTAAGCGAGACACCCCAATTAAATGCTTTCCTTTATAAGGGTTGCCGTGGTCATGGTGTCTCTTCACAGCAATAGAAAAACCCTAAGGCTGCCATTGCCAGCCATCATCTGTGCCACCTCTCTACCACTAACCCCTAGAGAAGAAGACCTAGTTATTGGTTATAATCACATATTGTATTGATCGTTTGGTTTAGGCTTCTCTCTCTTCTGGTTTTTCTTTTTTTAAAATATTTATTTATTTGTTTATTATGTATACAGTATTCTTTCTGCAGGCCAGAAGAGGGCACCAGGTCTCATTACAGATGGTTGTGAGCCACCATGTGGTTGCTGGGAATTGAACTCAGGACCTTTGGAAGAACAGGCAATGCTCTTAACCGCTGAGCCATCTCTCCAGCCCCTCTTCTGTATTTTTGAGACACAGAGCCCACAAAGTGCTCGCCGCTTCAGGACCTGAGTTCAGTCTCCAGAGTCCATGTAACCCACAGTGGTGCCTGCATGTAATCCCAGAGTTGGGGAAGCAGAGACAGGCAGATCCCTGGAGCTTGCTGGGGAGCCCCAGGTCCCACTGACAGTCCACCTGAAACAATAAGGCTGACAGCTGTTCTGAGAAAACACCTGAAGGCGACCTCTGGCCTCAACACATAAGCACACAAACGGCAGAACAGTGATGCTGGACTTTCAGCAGGATGTATGGATTTGCCTGGCATGCACATTCTGCATGCACGTGCACACTGTCAGGGTGTTCTGTGTTGCGTGAGTCCGCTGAAGAAAGAAGTCGCTCCAAGATGAATTTTCTTCAGGTCTGTGTGGCGGCAGGAAGGTCCAGCCTCTGGTAAGTTGAACCCTGAACAACCGTACAAAGGCGTACATACCGATTGTTCCACAAAGTCGTTTTTTGGGTCAACTCTTTCCTCATACCTAGGTCCCTAACCTAATCTATATGTTTCTCTAAAGGAAAGCATCACCCCCTGCTCCTTTAATCCTGATTGTGTACCGTTTGCAGAACCCAACATCCAAGAGCTTCAGGTGTGACAGAAGTGTCCTGTGACTAAAGACCTGCGATGACCACAACGCTCAGGAAAACAATTCTACAAATCATAGAAAACGGTCTGTGTTTTCCACAATGATTCTTCAAGGTCAAAGTGCTTGTAGAAAACAACTCTTCACATTTATGTTTGCCCTAGCTAGAGCAGCTCTGCCAAACACACACACGCGCGCGCGCGCGCACACACACACACACACACACACGCACTCATGCACATACAGACACACTACAGCCGTACACGTGCACACACAGACACATGCAGATACACTCATGCACACACACACTACAGACATTCACGCACACTCACAGACACACACACACACAGACACACACTACAGAATACTGATGCTATGCCACGAGCCTGTCCTCTCAGTGAAATATGTGGGTATCCCAGCATCTGTGTTCTCCTCCTGAAAGCCCACTGTTTTTCCTCACACACCCCTTTCTCTGTCTCCACCAAGCTTTCTTGCCAAGGGAACTTTGACAACTGCATGGCCGACCTGGTGTCATTTGCATGCACCAGCCCTCTGTGCTCTGCACCAGCCTGACTCTGAGCCCGGGCTCATTTCTTCGTGGCTTGCTTAGATAGCTCTAAAAATCATGGCTGGACAGGGTCACACAGTCGTGCTGTGTGTTACTGTCTCCCACTAGCTCCATAAGCCTCCAGATTCTAGGTCTCGCTAAACTGAAATTTTAGATTAGCCCTTGAGGTCTCCCAATAGTCTCGAACTCAAGACCCATCCACCCCAGCCTCCAGTGTGAGGATTATGGTGTGCACCACCACGTCTGGCTTCAGTGTTGCTTGTACATGGTTTTGTTTGGGTTGTGTGTCTAGTACCAAGGTACACAGAAGACATCAGACCCCCAAGACCTGGAATTCCAGGCCATTGTGAGCCACCATGCGGGGGGGGGGGGGGGGGGAGATGGGAATCGAACCCGAGTCCTCTTAAAGACTAGCCATTGCTCTTTTTTTTTTCAGCCTTAAAACAGTATTTATTCAGAATTTGGTTCCATTCTGAGCTTATACTTGGCTTAATTGTACTCAGCAAGGGAATTATATTACAGTGACAGCCACTGAATTCATAAATACATTTCTGTTAGCAAGAAAGGCAGAAAGCGCCATTGCTCCTAAGCAGTGAGCTTGCTGCAGCCCGGACCCTGTGCCCTTGATGGAATGGTTCTGGATCCAAACACATGTTCCCTCAGGGAAAGTTAGTCAGAGGGAACCAAGGAGGCAAGGACGCAGAAAGAAATGAGAAGTCTGGAGTGGAGTATCAACAACTGTAGGACACACTTTCTCAGGTTCCTCCTTCCTCCATCTCTGTGGCCACAGCATTGTGACGGGGAACAGCTCAAACTGAGGCCAGAAGCAACGAAGAATGTGTTAGCCTTGGGCTCAGTGGAGAAGACACAAGTTCAAGCAACCGCACAGGGCTTCTCGGAGCATTGGCAGGCATCCTGCGCTACGCTACGTTAGCCACTCCGCCATTGATGGGCCTTGGGGTTCCGGGTGAAGAGGCTAAAAAACGAGAAATTCCTTTTCTGCAACCAAGAGTGTTTTCCTAAGCAGTTAAAAGCGCCGAAGTCGGCACGCGTGCCTTTCTCTAAAAGTGGATAATTGGAGGCAGCTGTTTGGCCAGCTACTTAAGGACCCATTTCCTCCAGGTGGTTTTCCCTCTTTGTTTTTATTCTGACTTTATTTCCTCCTTCAGAATCAGGCCACGCCGTCAAGGGTTTTATTTTATTTTTAAAAAGATCTTCACTTTCAGCCGTGTGGCTGTTTTGCCCGGATGTGTGCAGACGCCACACACAGGCAGCGCCCACAGGGGCCGGATTAGGGTGTTGGTGTCTGATCCCCCAGAGCTGGAGTTCTAGGTGGTTGTAAGCCACCACGTGGGTGCTGGGAACCAAACCTGGGTCCTCTGGAAGTCCACGCTCTTAACTGCTAAGTCATCCCTCAAGCTCCTTTGTCAAGGATTTTAATAGAAGTTTGAACAATTGGAGAGACGTAGATGGGCTTCTTTCTCCCCTTCCTTCCTCTCTTCTTTTTTCTCTTCTGCTTCCTCTCCCCATCCCTCCATAGGGTCCCACGTAGCCAAGAGCTGCCTCAACTCTCTCTACAGCTGGGGATGACCTTGAACTATTGATCCTCTCACGTGCCACCCGGGGTTGTGCAGTGCCAGAAACTGAACCCGGCCCAGGGCAAGCACTCTGCTCCGGAGCTTCATCCCCGGCTCCTGAACACAATTTCTAGTCAGGTCTGAAGAGAAAGGAAAGTGGCCAGGTGAAGGCGGAGAGGCGAAGGTGGCCATGCAAATGAGAGAGGAATTGGCCAATTTACAGCATCTTGGCAGGGTAGGCAGGTTCACTCAACACCGGAACTGTGCCTGGGCCGGTAATGAGAGGAGCCAGGACAGACTTGGGGGCAGATTACAAAACACCTTGAACCCCATGCCAAACTCTCTGTGCCTGATTGTATCTCTGGGTTTAGGGAGGAAAAAGGAGTACTTTAATCTTTAGAATTGAATTTTTCAAACATTTCACTGATAATATCTCTGGCAGCTGACAGGAAGGTAGGATGGGACGGGACAGGAACGATGGCAAGGAGCCCAGTCGGTGGTCAGGTGGGTGTCCTGACAGGAGACAAGGCTTGGGCATTGGCAGAAGCGGGTGACATTCCAGAGCTCATGTAGAATCCATGGGATTTGGGGCTGGGGAGGCAAGGATTGGAAGCTAAGAGCTACTGCCCTCCCCTGGCAGGTTCTGGGCGAACTCAGTCACGTTAGGCAGCCTGGACGCTTGCTGGTTCCCAGAACAGAGCCTGCTGCCCAGAAGCAATGTCAGGGGCTTCCTGCGGCTGCAACACAGCTTTTCTTGTCATCTGCTTCCCGACCCATCTGTCTTTGGCTCCCGTTTTGTGCGGTGCCGGGTGTAATCTGGAGAGAGAAATTGGCGTCCTTCCTCTCTCCATGGCAGCAGAACAGCGTATGGAAGGTTGAGATGTACAAACAAGACCGGGGGCGTAGCTCCACGGAGAGAGGGCTCACCTAGTCTTGTAGGAAGCCCTGGGTTGGCTCCCCAGGGCGACAGACGGTGAACACGGTGGCGCAGACCTGTGGTCCCAGCACTTGAGGGGCAGAGGCAGGCATTCTGGGCTCACTGACAACAATGGGTAGGAAGCAGAGAACTCCAGAACAGGAGTAGGGGTGTGTGCAAGACGAGACCGAGTTCTGCCTGCGGAAGACACTGTCCAGCCCGGCACACGGCTGTAGACTCTGAGGACCACTTCCGCTCTGCAACTGCCCACTTCTGAAGCAAGAAGAAAGGATGATAGCCAGATATGGCGATACTGTCTCAAAAAGAGAGAAGGAAAAGTCTAGGGCTGGAATGATGACTGCTCAGCAATGCTCCTGCAGAGGATTCAGGTTCAGTTCCCAGCACCCCCATGGCAGCTCCTGTCAGTAACTCCAGCTGCAGGGACAAGGAGTACAACAGCCTTCATCTGGCCTCTGTGGACACCAGGCAGACATGTGGTACACATGCGGATGTGCAGGCAAGAAAATGTTCCTACACATAAAAACAATCCTTTGAAAAAAATTAGAGATGAATTATTTTATGATGTGAATAAAATTAAACTGATCATTTCCAAATGCGCCACTTTATCTCATAATCGTATGCTGATTCCTTCCAGCAAAATAGCTGAAAGCCTTTGAAACAGCTGCTTAACTCTGGCTGGAAAAAAAAATAGTAACCAAGTTCTCTTTGATGTGCAGATACATAGTAACAGAATGTCTAATCCCAGGAAGAGGCTGGTGGAGCTGGTACCTCACCTGAGGACAGTGATCCCAGCAGCCAGGAGTGACCAACTCAGCAACCATCCAGGCACACATCCAGGGCTGTGAGTCAGTACTTCCCAATATCTACCCAATCTATAATCTTCTGGGGTTCACGAAAGGACTGATGCTGTGGGACCATAGCCACTGGATGTCCTTGACTGGGGCAGGAGCAGGATATTCAAGAGGAGAGTCCGTGAGGGTCCAGTATTGATGGAGTATTGCGGTGTACCAGAAGCCAGAGGCTTTGAACCAGGCCAACAACTCATTGCAATGAACATTTGCAAGTAAAGCTGAGTAGACAAAGGGGTTTACTGCGTGACACACCACAGCTCCTAACGCCACTGGGACAAGAAAGAGGTGATGGAGAGGCTGGAAAGACGGAGGGGCAAAGTGTTTTGTTTGCTTTTGTTTTGAATTAATACTTTTATGTATCTTTAATTCTTTTACTTTTTATTTTTATTTCTTTTTAAAATTTTTCCAGGGTGGTGGAACACTACAAGGTTGAAGGGTGGATACAAAGGGACTGGGAAATGAGAGGGGTTAGGGTGGATGATATGAAAATACCAAAGAACCCACTTAAAAATTGTGTTTAAAAATAAAAGAAGCTCCAAACTGAAAAGGGTCGCCACCCTCAAATCCCTCCCTACTACTTCTTATGTCTATCTCTTTTCCAGACTCCCTATGACTCTCTTTGATTACTTTCTGTCAACTGCTTTCTAGCTCTGCCTCCTGACCCAAGGTTGATTTTATCTAATTTAATGCAAACAAAAACTCAGGGTTCATAGTGTTATCATACATCCTGCAACATTTCCATCTTCTTGTCTAAATAAAAATGAAAGGTTTTAACTCTAACACAGTAAACCAATATACAATCAGAACAATCATCACGTAAGAATTACATTCACATTGACCAGTCCATCTGTATTTGGCAACTTCAGAAAAAGTACTCTACTATCTATTCTATCTTGATGAGTCCAAAGTTTTATACCTAATTCACTTTCTATCATAACTTTTATTACCAACCTAAAAATATCTTTTCAGACCTGGAAACATTTTCTTAGCCAAACAACTTAAGCTTTTATGTCTCTTAACCCTTATAAACTTTCGATCTCTTTTATGAGTTTCTTTTCTGAATTTGGTAACAGGAAAATCTGTAAAACTATAACTATCTAGTCTTCAACTCCCATCAGAGTCCCAAGAAGAATATAATCTTATATGGGTAGAGGAAACAACTTCCAAAGGTACAGAAATGACAGAGACCGCTGGTCGCCTGGACAGACAGAGACAGCTGGCCACCTAGACAGACACCCAAGTTTTCTCTACAATGTTGGGGCATCCATCTTCGACCAAGAAGCCTAGAATATCTGACAGACTATTCTGTGAAGCAGGAATTTTGAAGGACTGTCCCACCTTGTCTTGGCAAAGTTCAGCAGTCAACTTTCTTCAGCCAAAACCCATTGCACCACTGCATGATAAAACTGAAGCAGGGTGGCCCAAGTGTATTAAAAAACAACAACAACTTTAGTTTATTTACCCAGTTGTTATACAAGGATGACCAGCAGATGATAGGCAACCAAACATGTACAGAAGATAAATGAAATCCTGTAGAAATATTAGATTTGAGATTTAGAAAAGCAGTCATTTCATATGGTATGCGTTCACCCGATGTGTAACAAATGTTAAATTCATGGACAACTCAGAACAGAATTATCCCCCCAAGACTGGAGAGATTTAGTCACAGAAATGTTGGAAGTTGGTTCTCAGTTATGATGGAGAACATGGTGGAAAGAGGAAGCTTAGGGTCACAGAACAATGAATAGGACTAGAGATATTGATATTCCCCAAGATCAAATTCTAGGTGAAGGCCAGCATGCTGATTTGCAAAGACAGTATGAATTTAATGATCCCACCTTGGTTCTATGTTGTTTAGCAGCCTTAAATGCTTGGGACAAGACTGAAGAATCAGGAAAGAGGTCTACGTCTGAGAAAATTATCAGCCGAGGCTGAGAGAGAATTAGCTCTGGAAGAAAAGCGATTACAGGATGCACATGTGGATCGCTTGGATCCAGAGGTTGAGTGTATCCTCGTCATTCTACCTTCTACTCATTCCACAGGAATTCTTATGCAGAGAGAAGATAATATCTTAGAATGGATATTTTTTGAGCTGGGTGGCACACACCTTTAATCCCAGCACTCGGGAGGCAGAGGCAGACGGATCTCTGTGAGTTTGAGGCCAGCCTGGTCTACAAGAGCTAGTGTCAGGACAGCCAGGACTGTTAGATAGAGAAATCTTGTCTTAAAAAAAAAAAAAACCAAAAAAAAAAGGATTTTTTTAACCACACAAATGGAGTAAAAAATTAAAGACCTGTGTATAAAAGGTTTCTGAATCTGAGTTGATTCTGAAAGGAAAATTTGAGACTTCATCAATTAGCAGGAACAGACCCAGGAGAAATTGAAGTACCTTTGACTAATGCTGAATTTTCCTCATTACGGGCAGGAAATTAATATTGGCAAAGAGCTTGGAGTAATTTTTTTGGCAGAGATTAGCAACAAATATCCCAAAAGCAAGAGACTTCAGTTTATAAAAAGAACTAATTGGATTCTCCCTCATATAGTAAAAGGAAAACCAATTCCAAGAGTCCCTACATTCTATACTGATGCAAATAAATCAGGAAAGGCAGGTTATAAGTCAGGAAAAATATGTAAAGTGGCTCAATGTCCTTATGATTCAGTTCAAAAATCAAAATTATATGCTGTTCTCATGGTATTATTAGATGTTCCATAACTCCTTAATTTAGCTACTGACTTTCAACATGCAGAGAGTTGTTTTACATATTGGAACTACTGAGCTTATTCCAGATGATGCAGAATTAATTTTGTTATATATTCAACTACAATAAGTAATCACAAATAGAAATAATCCATTGGATATAACACATATCAGATCCCATATAGGTCAACCAGGCCCTCTAGCTCAAGGGAATGATGAAATTGATCAGCTATTAAAAGGGAATGTGCCAGAAGTCTCAGAATTTGTAAGAAACACCATAGCAATAGCAAAGGTTTGAAGGAAGGGTTTTCTATCACTTGGCAACAAGCCCAGGAAATTATAAGGAAAGGTTCTACTTGTTATTCTTTGTATACTCTATTACCTTCAGGAAGTACCCAACGATGCTCAAAGGAATAAAATTTGGCAATAAAGACCCCCCAGAGATAGATTACACAATGCTTTATTAATTTTAAAATTTTTAAATGCTAATAAAAAAGGAACAAGGGCTGTGGAGAGACATCAGATAATAGAAAAAAATGCTGAATCAAATCAACCTATATATTTTAAAAACATGTTGACTTCAGAATAGAAACTTGGATATGTGTCGAACTGTAGATTACCATGTGGCCCGTGCCATCTTGGACATCAACTTTTGAGTTTTCTTCATAAATACAAAGGGCATTTTTATTGTTTGGTATTAAAAACCCAGTTAAGAGATTTAAAAGGTTTTAAGTAAATTCAAGGGGTTACTACAATTTGAATTGTTTTCTAAATATCTAGGAGTTAGAATGATTAGGACCTAAGATAAAACATTTGAACAGGGCAGTGGTAGCCCATGTTTTTAATCACAGTAGAGACAGACAGATCTCTGTAAGTTAATTGTTTTCCAAATTCTAGAGTTACAGTAAACAAGGTGGTGGTAGCCTACACCTTTAATCCCACCACCCAGAAACAAAATTCAAATACAGTTCCTAATTGGTATGTTTGCCTTCTAGACAAATCACATATCATATTTACAGATTAGTACGAAAACCCTCTATAAGCTTACTAAAAAGACAAGCTAAAATTCAAAATGAATGCCCTTTGTGGTCTAAAAATAAATGCACTTTAACCTTGAATTTATACACACACACATGGCGGGGGGGGGAGGGAAGGGGAATATAGGTATACTTATCCACACATACCAAAGTACATTTAATTTCAAAATTAAAAAAAATATTTTGAAAAAAATACTTTTAATTAAAAGAAAATACTTTTCCTGTTGCCAAAAAAACCATTTTGTCTTAACAAAGACGTAACCTGCCGAAAAAGGAACGCCCCAAAGTTAGGGTTGGGACAGGGTTTTGTTTTTGTCTTTCCAGGAGAATAAAAGCATCCAACTAAGGAATCTGAGGACCACCAGACAAATGAGACATCTGAAGAAGAAGAAGGATGAATCATCCAGAGAAAACATCCCAAGGAAGAGAGTAAACTGTCCTAAGGGTACAGCCCACCTCCAACAGGGTAGAATTTCAAAAATCTTCCTAAATGTTTGTTTTTTGCTGCTCTCTACAGACGTAAAAGGGAAGTGGCCTTTTTGTGGTTCCAATTCAATTAAAAATCAAAGCAGGCTTTGGAGCTGGAGCCTAGCTCTCTCCTTCTCTAAACCCAAGCATGCTTGTTAAAGGAAAATCCAAACTCTCTGTCTCATGTCAGGAGAGCCACCTGCTATAGACAGAAGAAAAACAAAATTAAGGGACTATTCTATTACCACCAATCTCATAATCCCTTGGTTTTATTTTGACTCTTTTAAAACTTTTCTTAAGATATAAATATTACCTATGTTTATATAGATCTAAATCTATAAGACTGTTAGGTATATATAAACTTTCTGTCATGATACTTGTGGTCTATAGAGTACTAATTCTAGAAATAAGCTTCATCTAACTTCCTGTGTGTGTTTTTGGGTTTGAGTCTGAAGCCGGTGACTAGGAACTAAGTTTGTGTACCTGGGATGGACTTAATAGATTGTGGTCCTTTAACCTCTTGGAGATCTGCTGCATATGACATTTAAAATGTTTAAGTCTTCTACAGTGAACTGTGCCCATTCCTGGCAGTAACCTTTGAGGCCTCCAAGAAGATGATGGAGCCTTGCTATGACAAATCCACCTGGGCTGTGGTAACGCCACTAGACTGACAAACATCACCCAAAGATCAGCTTCAGACTGCAAACTGCTCAGGACATCGTCAAAGTGGCTGAGATGATCCAGCCTCACAGACTGCTCCATCCAGAGCTTCAGCTGAGCCCTTCATTTTACCATCACACAGACGGGACAAAAAATGCTACAGCTAGCTCTCTCAGGCTTGACCATGATCCCAGTTTTCTCAGGTCCCCTAAAGATGTCATCACCCCCAGATAACAGGAAGTAATTCTAAGAACACTGTGCTTTTTATTTAGACAATACCTGATGATTGTTCTTATTGTATATAGCGTTACTGTGTTAGAGTTAAAACCTTCCCTTTTGGGGCTGGAGAGATGGCTCAGTGGTTAAGAGCACTGCCTGCTCTTCCAAAGGTCCTGAGTTCAATTCCCGGCAACCACATGGTGGCTCACAACCACTGTAATGAGGTACAGACATACGCACAGACAGAATATTGTATACAAAATAAATAAATAAATAAATATTAAAAAACTTTCCTTTTCATTTAGACAGTACTTGATATTTTTTCTTATTTTATATAGTTTTACTGTGTTAGAGTCAAAACCTTTCCTTTTTGTTTAGGAAATACCTTATATTATTCTTTTTTTTGTTTATTTATTATGTATACAATATTCTGTCTGTGTGTATGCCTGTAGGCCAGAAGAGGGCACCAGACTTCATTACAGATGGTTGTGAGCCACCATGTGGTTGCTGGGAATTGAACTCAGGACCTTTGGAAGAGCAGGCAATGCTCTTAACCTCTGAGCCATCTCTCCAGCCCCCTAATTATTCTTATTGTACATAGTATTACTGGGTTAGATTCAAAACCTTTCCTTTTTATTTATACAAAAAGAGGAAAATGCTTTGGGATATTTGATCACACTGGGAAACTCTGAGACTGTGTTAATAAAAGGACCTGGAAAGACGGATAGAGAGCCACACAGGAAGGACTAGGGAGGGACTTGGAGATTTGCAGGCTTCAGATTTGGGACAGATGGAGAGACGCTCCCTTTCTGGGTCTCTGACTGAAAAGGAAGGTCAGCTGTTGTTTCTCGGCTTCTCTGATCTACCGGGTTGGTACCCCAACGTCTGACTCCCCGGTCTTTATTGGTAATGGGACAATGTAGATAAAAACATGTGTCAATTTGGCTGACCTAAGATGTACAAGCATTATTTCTGAGAATGTCCACGGAGATGCTCCTGGAAGCTCCTGAAGACGGTATAGCAATGTCCTGCATTCTCCACCGTGGAAGAGCCACCCAGTTCATGGAGGGTCTGCAGGGACAAGGTAGGCAAGGAGACATTCCTACCCTCTCTCCCTGAGCTAGAATGATGCCCTCCCCTACTCACAGACACCAAGTCTTAGACCGTTGTTTACAGACTGTCACACCATTGGATGTCCTGGTCTCTCGCTCTGCTGATGGCATATTGAACCTCCTTGGCCTCTGTAATCCTGTGAGCCAATTTCCCTTACAAATATCCACAATGCTCTCTCTCTCCCCCTCCTTCCCTTCCTCCATTTGCCCCCTCCCCTCTTCTCTTCACCTTCCTTCCCCATGGGCTTCTGGAGAATCCTAACTAATATGATTTCTCCATGCCCCCTTCACTTATATGCACAGTATAATTGCGTCTTGAATAGACCTAAGTCATTTTGGTTCTTGACTGTCCCTTAAGGGCCTGATATTTATTCTCCCACTAGGTCACATGTCTTGGCATTCCCTCTCCCGCTCTAGACAAAAAGAGCCAGGCACGGTGGTGTCTGTCTTTAATCCTGGCACTCAGAAGGCAGAGGCAGGTGGATCTCTGTGAGTTGAGGTCAGTTTGGTCTACATAGGGAGTTCCAGAATAGCCAGGGCGACATAGAGACCCTGTCTCGAAAAACAAAACATAACCAAACTGTAAAAATAGTCCTGAAACTAGCTCTTGTGCTGGGATTAAAGGTGTGCGCCACCACCGCCCGGCTTTGGGCCCCGCCTTTCAAAGTTCCACCGGTCCCCCCAAATTTTTTCAGTGCTTAAGTTCAAGCCTGTGCCATAAACCCCAGCCCTGGGGAAGCAGAGTTGCGTGATGTCAAACCAGAGGTTCTCAAGGAGAAAAGGCCAAGTCCATGATTGTTTGGATTAAAGCAAACTGTGTTTGGGGGTGCACCCGGGACTGGCCAGTCAGCTGTCTCCCTGTAAGTCAGGATTTGAGAGAGCAGCCCCTGCTGGCCTCTTGAAATCCCTTTTATAGGAGAGAGACGGTGTTCACAGGGGCCAAAGAGTTGGCTGTTCGACACTGTTAAACACAAGGGAAGGGGAGGAGCAAGGCAAGGATACACAAACACGCGGATGGAGATCGCAGTTTACATCAGACCTAAGAAACAGGAAAGTATGTGTTGCATGAACAGTAAAAACTTGCCTTTAATTTCTGCAAATGGAACTTCTTCACCCCCTCTGCCCAGTTGCTGTGAAGCCTTAGGCAACAGCCAGAGCAGAGTGCTGGCTGGCTCACGGAAAGACAACTCAAAACCGCTACTCACTTGTTACCGCGAAGAATAGCTGAGTACTTAGGCGGTGTAACCTTTATTAATATTTCTCTACCCCAGCAGAACCGTGCCATCCAGTAGGGATCACCTAGTTTAACCAGTTACGGAAGTAACTGACGCGCTTCGTGATAATTAACACTGTGGATTAGCGGTGCCCCAAGGGAAGGAATAGGAGAACAGTAAATTTTAATAAGGACTCCAGGGACTGGATCTCGAAGGGAGGGGCTGCTGAGGCAAGCTGAACCTGGGGGGGGGGAGATACAGAGAGAATTACGGCAGGAACTGGGGGCCTCTAAACATGCCTCCTACTTCAGGTACCGTGACACACCTGGGGATGTTTAATGGCTCTACCTTGAATGTTTAAGGCCTCTCCCGTGAGTACAATATTTCAGAATGAAAAGGGAACTTCACTGTGAAGTGTTGGGGGAGATTAGATTACATTGTGAACCCCGAGTTTGCATTCACATTAATTAATAAAATTAACCTTTGGTCAGGAGGCTGAGTTAGCAACTAATTGACAGACGGTCATCATAGAGCCTCAGGGATCATTTGGGAGAAGCAGAGAGATGCCCCGGAAGCAGTGGGGAGGGATTTTGAGTGGCATGGGTTTTTTTGTGTAGCCTGTGGACCCCAGAGTACTCAGCTGGCAGAGGGTGGCAGGAGGATTCTAATCTAAACCCCACTCCAGATTCTGTCCGCCAGCCGCATGCTACCAAGCCGGTAATCCACACATAAATGCCTTTGCTGTTCATTGTTCACTAAAGTGCAATACCAGCCCAGGCACGACTCTCTCTCTCTTTCTCTCTCCATCTGTAACTCCATTGCTTTGGCTTAAAAGTGGTCCCCAAAGTTCAGGCATCAGAACTTAATCCCCAACACAACAGGGCTAAGAGCAACAGTCTTTAAGAGGTGAATAGGGTCCCGGGGTCTGTTCTCACAAATGCTAATGTAATCATCTCCAGAGTGAGCTTGTTAGAAAAGCGTCAGAGTCTCTGTCTCTCCTTTCTCTCCGACCCCCGCTCCTGCTGCACTTGTAGGACGTGAGATTAACCAAGGTGCATCCCAGATGCCCCCAGGTGCAACATATACACAACATATATCCTTTGATTCCTGACTTCCCAGCCTCCAGAGCCGTGAGCCAGTCACGCTGTTCACTGTGAGTTACTGAATCTCAGAGATTCGGTGACAGCAGGCTGGACCAAGACAGTCCTTCCATTAGGAAATAGCTTGTGGCCAGCGAGGGTCCTTCATCTGCTAAAGGCAGTTTGAGCCTCGGAATCCACATGCTGGAAGGAGGGAACTGACCTCTGACCTCCACACACGTGCCACGGCAGGGGAACATTACACATATACAAATTAATAAACGTGAAAGCAAATGTTGGGTTTGGTGTTGTGTGTACACCTGTAATCCTCGTGTTTAGGAAGATAGGGCTGGGGGACCTCTAGATTGAGGCCAGACTAAGCTACAAAGTGATCCCCCCAAAAAAAAAGAAAAACCAAAACAAAAAAATCCTTACAACCACTTTTAGTCGGTAGCATGATATTTGGTTCATGCCACACCAATTCAGCCATTTCAAATAGTTAGGTCATTAGCTTGTACTGATTATTTAGTACTGTGTAACAAGTCATCCCAAACGGTGGAAAAACAGCAAACACCGTCTCAGTCTCTGTGGGGAAATAATTTGCATGTGGCTGTGGCTTTGGGTTTATTATGACAGCCATAACCTCAGCTCTCAGCTGGGCTGTGCTTGGCCTAAGGCTGGGGGTGGGATGGGGAGGGGAACTCTCCAACCTCACTTCCAGGCAGCAGGACCCAGCTTCTTGCTCAAGTTCCTCCAAGGTCAGGGAAGGAGACAGCAGAGGAACTGCTATTGGTGCTGATTGTACTGGGAGCTTAAGTGTCTCCCCGTAGCGTTCAAGGCTTGACCTTGTGGAATGTTATTGGGAAGAAGGAAGCTTTAAGAGGTGGGTTCCTTTCAGCATTATTTTTAACATTATTTTGCTGTTGATTTGGTGGGGAGAGGGAGACAGAAGGAGACAGTGAAGGCTGGCCTCAAATTACAGAAACCCTTCAGTCTTCGTTTCCTCAGTGTTGAAATTTGTTTTTGTTTTTTAAGACAGGGTTTCTCTGTAGCTATGGAGCCTGCCCTGGAACTCGCTCTGTAGACCAGGCTGGCCTCGAACTCAAAGAGATCTGCCTGCCTCTGCCGCCCAGGTGCTGGGATTAAAGGCGTGCGCCAACGCTGCCTGGCTGGTGTTGAAATTTGAAATTACAGGCATGTGCTACTATGCTCTAGAACTGAGGCTACTTTAGATGGAAGAATGGGGAAATTCTCTCGTTGAAGAGAGAGAGGATTTAGAGGTAAAAGGGGATCTCTTAGAAAACAATCCTTTACAATAAAGAAACTTCTGGAGGCATCACCATTCCTGACTTCAAACTCTGCTACAGAGCTACAGTACTGAAAACAGCCTGGTATTGGCTTAAAAACAGACAGGAGGACCAATGGAATTCAATCAAAGACCCGGATATCAATCCACATATCTACGAACACCTGATTTTTGACAAAGAAACTAAACTTATAAAATGTAAAAAAGAAAGCATATTTAACAAGTGGTGCTGGCATAACTGGATATCGACATGTAGGAGAATGAAAATAGACCCATATCTGTCACCATGCACAAAACTCAAGTCCAGATGGATCAAAGGCATCGACATAAAGCCAGCCACACTGAACCTCATAGAAGAGAAAGTGGGAAGTACACTTGAATGTATTGGCACAGGAGACCACTTCCTAAATATAACCCCAGCAGCACAGGCACTGAGAGAAACAATTAATAAATGGGATTTCCTAAAACTGACAAATTTCTGTAACGCATAGGACACGGTCAACAAGACCAAACGGCAGCCTACAGAATGGGAAAAGATCTTCACCAACCCCGAATCAGGCAGAGGACTGATCTCCAAAATATACAAAGAACTTAAGAAACAAAAAGAACAAATAATCCAATTAAAAAAAATGGGGTATAGACCTAAATAGAGAAACAGAGAGTAGAGGAATCTCAAATGGCTGAAAGACACCTAAGGAAATGCTCAACATCCGTAGCCATCAGAGAAATGCAAATCAAAACAACTCTGAGATTCCATCTTACACCTGTAAGAATGGTCAAGATCAAAAACACTGATGACAACTTATGCTGGAGAGGTTGTGGGGTAAAGGGAACACTCCTGCATTGCTGGTGGGAGTGCAAACTGGTACAGCCCCTTTGGAAACCAGTATGGAAATTTCTCAGAAAATTAGGAGTCAATCTACCTCAAGACCCGGCAATACCACTCTTGGATGTTCAATCGTACCACAAGGACCTTTGCTCAACTATGTTCATAGCAGCATCATTTGTGACAGCCAGAACCTGGACACAACCTAGATGCCCCTCAACCAAAGAATGGATAAGGAAAATGTGACATATTTACACAATGGAGTACGGCACAGCAGCAAAAAATAATGACATCTTGAAATTTGCAGGCAAATGGGCAGAACTGAAAAAAAAAATCATACTGAGGTAACCCAGACCCAGAAAGACAAATAGAGCATTTACTCACTTATAAGTGGCTTTTAGATATAAAGCAAAGAAAAACCAGTTTACAGTCCACAACCCTAGAGGACCTAGACAACAAAGAAGACCCTAAGAGAGACATACAATGATCTGCGTAGGAAAGAGAAAAAGACAAGATCTCCTGAGTAAACTGGGAGCGTGGTGGGGTGATGGGAGGGGAGAGGGGAGAGGGGAGGAAGGAAGGGAAGTGTGATGGAAATATATAGCTCAATTAAAAATAATAATAAAATAATTTTTTAAAAAAGACCACTTAAAATCTCCAGGTAAAATCGTATGTCTGTGTGTGTATGTATACATGTGTGTATATTTATGTCAAGGCTAGGGGCTTCTGAGGGTAGTGAGGTGGGGCCAGGGGAATAGTATAGCTGAGCTGGGAGAAAGAAGCACAAGTCATATCCTTCCAGGCTTCACAAAAATGACTGAAAGCTAGGCGGTGCACACCTTAATCCCAGTACTTGGGAGGCAGGTGAATTCAAGGCCAGCCTGGTCTAAAAAGCAGGTTTCAAGACAGCCAGAGCTACACATAGAGGAACTCAGTCTTGCAAAAGCCCAAACTAAACCCAAACAAAACAAAAGGACTGAGAAGAGAGTGGCAGGGGTGGAATTGGGGTTTGAGACAGAGACCATGCTATGATGGACGCTGTGGTGGCTATTCAACCTGACCAGATCTGGAATTAAGGAATTAAGTAATCACCCGCGAGGGATTGTTCTTGATTGGCTCATTTGAAGGGGGAAGACCCACCCCAAATCTGGATCTTCCGAGGTGGGAAGACCCACTTTAAATATAGATCAGGTTTTCTGCTGGCGGCCTACATAAAGGACAGGGAAGAAGGAAGCTTGCTTTTTGCCTGCTTGCCCGCAATCTTGCTAGCAAGTCCATCCCTTGGCTGGCATTAGAGCCTGCTTCTTCAGGGTGCCAGTGTGCACTGAAGACCAGCTCAGACATCCAGCCCTGCGGGCTGAACTGGATTTGTGGCCCTTCCATACAGAGCGAGCCATTGTCGGATTAGCTGAACCACAGCCTGTAATCCGTTCTAGAAAATCCTGTAAATCTATATGGAATTTATTTTATCACAAACGAATGTATATATGCGGGATTCAAAAGATCCAGATATATATATGTCAACCTGAAGGTCAGAAAACAAAGCAGCCAGTCACTAGTTCTTACCTTGGCCAAAATGATGATCCTGCCTCCAGGAGTCTCAGAATGAAACTGTGTCTGAGGGCTGTTTCTTCCCCTTTTATATTCCTCTCTAGGGCTGGGATTAAAGGCGTGCACTACTACCACCCCATTTCTATGGCAAACTAGTGTGGCTACTGGGATTAAAGGTGTGTGTCACCACTGCCTGGTCTGTAAAGCTTACATGTTTGCTTTTTTGAGATAGGGTTTCTCTGCGTATCAGCCCAGGCAGTCCTGAAACTCGCTCTATATACCAGGTTAGCCTCAAACTCACACAGAGATCCACCTATCTCTCTCTGCTCCCCGCATGGGCCACCATGCCTGGCTTACTTATATGTAATATATATCCACACATACTCCCCCCCCCCCCCATTTTGAGATGGAGCCCTGGGCTGGCTGTGAACAGACTAAGGAGCCAAAGACAGCCTGTAATTTCCAGTCTTCCTGTATGTGTCTCCCCAGTCCTGGGATTAAAGGCATTAAGGCACAACACCAGGATTTTATTCATTGTTACTATTGTCTGTTTTTAAAGATGGTCTTGCTGTGTACCTCTGGCTGGCCTGGAACTCTCGATTTTCTTGCTTACTTATGCTTGTAAGTCCTAGGACAGTACTTTCCCACAGATTCTTAAATAAGTAAAGCTAGAAAGTTAATGTGCCAGGCATCGTTCACAAAAGTAAACAGATCCCCAGCTCCGGGTGCAGGCACCCTGCAGTGCTGGGCCGCGCAGGGTGTTTGGATCTCCACCCTAAGGGAGCACAGCAGCCAAGGAACATTCGATCCAGGTTTCAGTGAAGCCGACCGGGAAGCCCTTGACTGCGCAGAGGCCATGAGTTTCTGCAGCCCACTCTCAACTGGGAAACAGACACATCAGGTAGCAAGCCACTAAGTCAGCGGGCCTAGCAAGAAAAAAAAAAAAGCAGCATCTTAAGGCCAGAGCACAGGGCGGTGGTCTGATGGTGGGCTGACCTGCTAAACTTGGAGGAAGGGGGATGGTGCACTAAGACGAAACCTGAAAAACTAACAGCCATGTTCAGTGACCGAGAGGGAACGCAGTGTGCCTGGGGACGCTTGGAGGGGCACTAAGAAAACACGAGGTGACCCTGGCATTCCGGAAGGGTAGCTCCGGTGTCGATCCCCTCCGGGCAGAACTCACACGGGCGAGACGCTGGCACGTGGGACAGAAGGAACAGGAAAGAGAAAAGAGGCCGGAGCGAGCCGGCTCGCCACCGACCCGCCAGAACGCGGGTGCGGACGCCGGGCTCCCGGGACTCCCTGCAGCAGGAAGGTTACGGAGCGCCCGAGAGCCCGCCGGGTGCGCCCGTGCTCGCTTGCGCGCGCGCGCTTTTCCCGGACGAGCGGCTCGGCTGGCTCGCGGGCTGGGGGGGCGTGGCGCGTCCGGGAGGGGCGTGGCCTGGGCGTGGCCTCGGGCGCGGGTGTCGCGGAGGGAGGGTGTCGCGCAGAGGGAAGCGGCCCCGCGGCGGAGGGAGGGGAGGCCGAGTCCTGGAAGTGGAGCTCCGCGCTGGGACTGGTTCCTTCGCAGCCATTTTCTGTCCAACCAAACAGCCGATTGGAGACGGGAGCCAACCAGGGCTGCATTGGAGGTTTGTGTCTCGCTTCGGCCAATGATCGCTCCTAAACCGACTCCACTTTAGCTCGAATGAAATGTCCGTCTCCTCCCGGCGCCGTCCCCGCCGCCCAACGCCGCGTCGGTCGGGGGGCCACTCTCCGGCCGCAGCCTCCGGGAGGGCCGGGCCTCCGGGGCGAGGCCGCCGCTGTGCTTCGGGCCGGGCCGGGCGCGGGGCGGCGGGCGCTTTGTGCGCGGGGCCGCGAGCTCGGCCGAGCTGGGCCGGGCCGGGCGGCTGCGGGGCTCTCGCGGCGGCAGCCCCCGGGCCGGCTCCATTTTGTTGGGCGAGCGGGCGGGCGGGCGGGGAGGGAGGGAAGGCGGCCCGGGCGAGCGCGGCGCCCCGGAGCGGCCGCTTTGTCTCCCGCATCCCGGTGACGGCGGCTGCGGCGGCTGTGGGGTGCGGGCGGCGGGGAATGCGCTCAGCTGGGCCGCCCGGGCACCTGCGAGCCGAGCAACGAGCGGCCTGGCGCTCCCCCGGCCCGCTCCGCGCCTACAGCATGCAGCCATCTGGCGGCTGGCGCGCCCCGGACTTGCCCCGAAGGTGGGAAGGGAACCTCGGAGGTTTGCACGGTGGTTTCAGTCACTCGTGCTTGGTGGGGGGTGGGGGCGCGGGAGGGTCTGCGAGAACAAAGAATTACCGAGCACCCACAGATCGTTTTTCTGGCGCAAAGTGCTAGCTACAACAGGAGTGTTTGGTTTAGGCAAGGTTAGGTAGCAGGCGACCTTAAAAAAAAAATGGCATCCCGCTAATCCTCGAGGACCCTAGTTTTGTGGATCGTGCCACAAATCACCGGGGTGGCTTCACCTCTCAGTTCGGAAACTAGATCGGCAGCCGAAAGTGATGGCTCAACTCGCCAGTAGTAGTGGCATTAATAAACAGGAGCTTTACGGATGAAGTGTTGAGAGTTTTATCAGGATTTCTTTAAAAGGCAAATTCCTCCTCTGCGCTGCTCTTGTAGCTTAATTTAAGGATTCTATCGATGCGAAACTGTGGTTGTCGATGCCAAAGAATGGAGGTTGGAGGAAGGGAAGACTGCTTTTCTTGGATGCAGATTTGCATTTCTTCTAACATTAAAGCAGATGTATGCATTCCCTTGAGCTATTACAGATTATAAACCTGCCCCTAGGAAAATGTTTTCCATGCGAAGTGACAGCGTGATTTTATTCTTAATGGACTCAACCTAAATATATACTTAGCCAACTATTTGGGTTCCTTGTGTGGTAAAGGCTCTCCCCACACCCTTACTAAGCACTATTCATACACACACCCAACTCCTGTGCTTAAGTCTTCAAACACTTTAGAGCTACAGAGCAATTTTGGATCTAGAAAAGGGACATAATTTGGAAGGATGATACAAATTACTTTTAAGAGTCTAATATGTTAGGCAGTCTTGGCTGTCTGGTCCCTTTAATGCCGTTTTCAGAATTCAACTCAACAGCCCCAGTTTCTTCCCTGCTATTAACTACATCTCTTGCTTCAGTGGAAACCAGTATTCTTCCTTTAAAATTAACACTGGAAGGATTTTTGTTTTGCAAACCCCCATTTGTTTGATAAAAAGGGGGAAGGGAACGGTAAACAGGAAGGGTGCCAGTTCTGTCATTGGTTCTGATTTACTCAGTTATTTTTGCCTTACAGTGAGACCGACGTGCTGTCTAGATGTCATTTTAGTTCACAATGATGGCACTCCAAAACTACAAATAAGGGCCCTGTGGATTTTTTGTTTTGGTGGGCCCTCTGGGTGGTGTGTCTCTTTACTTCTAACATAAAATAAATGCATTACAGTCTGACATAATTTTTTTTCTTCCTTTTGAGTTAAAAAAAATTTATACATCCCTGAAACATTTAAGGAAGCCATCCTCAAAAGTTGAAGTTAACAGGTGGAGTATTTCTGTCCTTGGTGTTAATATAATGTATATAATTTGGCCCCTTAATTCGGAGTATTGTGATAAATATTGTTAAATTCAGATCAGGCAGTGGTAGCACACGCCATTAATCTCAGCACTGGGGAGGCAGAGGAAGCAGGTGGATCTCTGTGAGTTCAAGGCCAGCCTGGGCTACAGAGTGAGTTCCAGGACAGGCTCCATAGCTACTGGGAAACCCTGTCTTGGAAACTTTAAAAAAAAAAAATCCAATCCAGGGTTATGTTAGAAATATAACCTCCCTGTAGACCCTCCATTGAGTGAGTAAGTCTAGGAGGTAAGATAACCTGTGTTTCTAATTTTAAGAAAGCCTGTAGACTGCACTTTTTACTATTAAGAGATGTTTGTCTTTTAGGTTAAAATTGGACAAGGATCCACCACCTTTTGACAGGTGTTTGGGAGCATCCCCAATACACAGTTCTGACAGTATTTCATGACAGTAAGTATTTGACCATTTTGGTTAATTCTGTATGAAATAAAAGGACAGCTGATATATTGGAGAGGCTGTATAACAAACCTTAGAAGTCTGGACAGAAAGGCCCTGTACTCATCCCTTTGCCTCTGGTCAGCTCTCGGCACATGCTCACTGGTAAAGAGCCGGCCCTCCTGCGTCTGGGCTGTCTGTTCAGCTGGCAGGGTTATGTGCTGGATGGAAAGGGCTGAAGAAGGGGGATGCGGTTTTCTGGGAATGTCAGGAGGGGTCCTCCCTGGCCCAACATAGCCTAACAGATGGGTGTCACCGGTGTACCACAGGCTTGGAGATGGAGGCAGGTAGTTGTCCCAGATTGGGGTTTCACAGGCTAGTGCTGTGGCCGCTCCCACCTGGCCATCTGCCTCTTTGGGTCTGACTCTGTTATAGGATCTATGACCTTAGGCAGGGTACAGTTCCTGTGAGTCATGGTTGCTTCACTCTCAAAGGGAGATCTGCATTTGGTGGTCCCTCGGGCATAGTCTAGTGCTAAGAGTTTTCTCAGGTTAAGAAGGGAACCTTGTAAAGCCATGAAGGGGATTTGGATTGGATGCCAGAGACCTTGTGGAAGCAGTTTTGGAGAGTTCGCCTTGATAGTGTGCTAAGCTGGGCTGGGTGGTGATCCAGTTGGATAGAAAGGTGGGAACGGGGCTGCTTCTGCTGATCAGTCAGCCTAGACCAGGAGACTGGTGCCCTTTAGAGTCGCCAGCGAAGGAGATGAATTAAATTCCGGTGTTCACTGATGGTTGCTTACATGGCAGGCAAAACCGTGATTGTAACTTTGGTGTTTATGAGAGTGGAGGTACTATTTAATGAGTTCACTAGAAGAGTAGAGAAGAAAGAGCCAACAATAACCTTGGATTGAAGCTAGCAGTTAGGGGACAGAGTAAGAGTGTTGCCCTGGAAGTCTCGGGAGGGAATCGGGCAGTGGGGTCAGTCTGCAGTGGTAGATCTGGAAAGGCAACTTTTCGAGGGGTTTCGTTGGCGCCTTGGCGCTTAAGAGCCTGGGAATGGAAAGCTTCATAAGGACCATGTGACCCGTGAGAGTGAGCTAGACAGGGAGTGGGGCGGGGGGTGTGCTGCAGCCATGAGGGCACGCCATATTTAACGGGGCACATGTGTGTAGGGAGAGTGAGGAAGGCAGGCAGTGCTGAAAATAGAGGAGGTGAGGAATCCTGATAGTGTTTCTCACCCTGCAGAAAAGACAGAGCCCGGAAGAGGTTAGGTCTGTATGAGAGGAAAGAGCAAGAGCCAAGCTGTTTGAAAAGGCATAATTACAAGCGGCTGAGGCTGGTGTGCTCGTGGGGAGCATCATGGTGTGCTCGTGGGGAGCACCATGCCTCTGCTCGGGCCTTTTGCGCAGTAACCTGTCTCGGCAACCCCGATTCTTTCCATAGAGGATGGACGCGACCTGTTGCCGACACTTCTAGTTAGTGGGAGCTGCCTCCACCTCAGACAAGCCCAAGGGGCACACTGGTCCCAAACTCCAGAGCACATCTTGAACCACTGTAAGCGTCACTCTGCGTTTCTGAGCAGCTTAAGTGTTTTTGTTATATAATCAATAGACGGAGAATGGAGAGAGGTACATGGAAAGTCAGACTACGCACTATAGGAAAAGCGACCAGGACCATGTCTGTAAGGAATACGGGGCCCTAGGTTTGAGCCCCACTTACTCCATCAGCTTGGGCAGGTTCGCACCCTCACCTTCCCCTTCTTTTTAAAAATTACATTTAGTTAGTGTGTGTGTGTGTGTGTGTGTGTGTGTGTGTGTGTGTGTGTTGGGGTGATGGCGTGAATATGCATGCCATGGCCGGATGTGGAGGTCAAGGTCACTGTGAATGACTTCTCTCCTTCCCTGTGTGGGTCTGAGGGATCCAGCTCAGGTAGTTAGGCTTGGAGACAAGCCTGTGTGCCTGCTGAGCATCTCGCTGGCCTGTGGCTAAGCATCTTAAGCCGCAGCATAGGGCTGTGAACATCTCTGCGGTAGTTAGCAGTAGTCAATAAACACACAAGTTAGAGAAAACACTGTTTACCAATGCTTACTGTAGTAGCAGGTGATTAGTCTGGTTTGAATAGTGCTACTACTTTAAAATCAGAATAAAAATGCATTATCACGTTATCTTTAAAGAACAGCATTATCAATTCAGCTGAGTAGCGTAGTCGTTGGACCCAATGTAATGAAAAGATCTCTGAATTTCTGTTCCCCAGGCCTAGAAGGTATCCCAGTTAGACACGTAAATTCAGTCCTGGCCAACTGGGCCCCTTGTCGCCTTATCCTTGCATCCCTGGCCTTTCCATCCCTCTCCTGCCCTCTGCATCTACAGCCACGCATCTCCTGATGCGAATTCCAGCATCACTCTTCCCTTGAGCTCTCTGCAGCCAGGCAGAAGTGCTGTGTGGTCACTCGGTCCTGTGGACATGCAGGGCTCTGAGGGGATTGTCTCACCTCACTTCCCGCCGTAACAACAGTGTTGCAGACCCTTCTGTCTTCTGGCTCTAGTCCTGCTCCCTCCAGGCCATTTTCTGTACTGGACGATAGTCTTGTACTAGAACTCGCCCTTTGAATGCTCTTGTCCACGGGGGAGCAGCTTAGGGTTTTGTGTGTGTATATATGTGTGTGTTTCTCTATTTCTTTCTGAAACGTCATTGCACACTCACCCCCACTCCCTTTGGGCCTGATTTCTATTCTTTTAGTCTCAGTTTAAATGCCATATCCTTTTGTTGTTTGGTTTTTCAAGACGTTTCTTTATGTAGTCCCATGTGTCCTGGAACTCGCTCTGGCCTCAAACTCAGAGATCCACCTGCTTCTGCCTCCTAAGTGCTGGGATTAAAGGCGTGCGCCACCACCACCACGAGCTAAATACCATCTCCTAATGGAGCTTTTTTTTCTTGGCCGCCTCAGACTAGTGAAGCCCTTTTGAAGTAAGGTCACTAGCAAAACCTCTTTATTTTTCTCATCACTGGCAGCATTAGCAGTTGACTGATTGATTGTCATTATTTATGTAAATATATAACAATATGGAACATTGTCATTATACTGTGCTCGGTATTTACAGATAGGTCTTCTGATCCATACAGAAGCCTGTTAGCGTAAGTCCTCTGTTCATCCACCTTGTTGAAGGTCTCGTGGCCAGTGAGGAGCAGGAAATTCAGACTGGGCAATTGCAGAGCCCGTGGACTGGGAGCCCATGCACTGCTCTCTACTCCCTCACCCTGTCCCCAGATTACATAATACTTGTTTTCTCTGCAGGAAGAGGACGGAGCCCTTATCTGTTATTTGCTGTTGGATGGCCACACAGCGTGGACCAGTAAACACTAAGTATTCACTCAGTGAAATATTTGTTGGCCGACTTTCATCTATTCTCTTTCATAAAAATTCGATAGAAAAACAACCCTTTCGCCTTTATAACAAGCTTTCCCCACTTCCTCGCATACAGCAGGGCAGCTGGCATGCTGTGAGACCCAGAGCTGAGGCTGCTTATCCCAGCAGTGCCGGCTGCTGGTGGAGCAGAGTGGAGGTTACACAGGCGGGGTTAATGGTAGATAGGTAGAGTGGAGGTTACACAGGCGGGGTTAATGGTAGATAGGTAGAGTGGAGGTTACACAGGCAGGGTTAATGGTAGATAGGCAGAGTGGAGGTTACACAGGCGGGGTTAATGGTAGATAGGCAGAGGTGAGGGACAGAAGGTGTGAAGCCACGGGGACTGCATGCCAGGCACTGTCTTCGCAGCTCTGCCGTGCTAATTCTGACAGCCTGCAAGAGAGGAGTGCAGGTGGTCCGCGGGACAACCCCAGTGCCAGTGGACAGCACGATGGCAGGCATCGGGCCTTTCGCTCTGGTATCCTTGGTTGTATTTATAAATTAATTCATCTCTAGTCCACCTAGCTCTTAGAACAGTCTCTTGCCCGGGGGGCGTTAAGGCTAGTATCCTGTGAACATTCACTTAGCCAAGAATTTCAGTTAGCCAACCTCATTAGTCAAGATTTAGTTCCAGTTGTGGGTTCTGAATCAAATCTTTTGGTCTTATTTCCTTTAAAACAGTGAACCCTCAGCTGTTCTAGTAGAGCATCTCTCCATGGCCAGTAGGTCCATTGTCATAGCCCTGAAAGCATTTATGATCAAAGACGTAGCCTTTCTGTTGGGGTGGTGGTTGCCATGTGCTAGTTAGTATAAGATGTGGGGGCAGTACCTGTCCATGTATATAGAAATGAGTGTGACTTTCCATCTCCATGGACAAAGGCTCCTTTAAACAGTTATAAGTTACAGAAATGTATCGGTCTGCAACGGAATTAGACAGCAAAGCCAACAGATGCATGGGAGACATGCCATGTTGAAAACTTGGAAATCAGCCTGGTGCATTGGTTTAGAAAAAACCCACAGCGATGGAGAATATACTCTATGAGGAGTGGGCTGCTGCCGTCAGTACCGACTTCTAGGCCTTAGCTCAGTGTGCCAGTGAGACTCCACATGCTTGCCATGTGGACATGCAGCCTTAGGTTCTCCACACACAGGCCAGTCCTTCCATGTTTAGTATTTGCAAAGCAGAAAGCCTTCTGGATCTGCCGGTGGTAAAATTAAATGAAATCTGTTCAGGGCTAACCCCCCACCCCCGATTTTTTTTCTCTTAGAGATCTTGTTTCTCATAGCCCTAAGCAAAATAAGGCAAGTTGGGGCTGAGGAAGAGCGTAGTTGACTCAGTCCTCACTGCATGAGAACCTAAGTTCAGTCCAGAATACATATGGAACAGCCCAGCATCTGTGCGCGCGTGTGCCTGCCTGTGTGTGTGCCTGCCTGTGTGTGCACCTGTGTTGGAAACAGGCACATCTCTGGGTTCTGTGGCCGACACCCAAGCCTGGTGACTAGTTGCAGGCCTGTGAGAGACCGTCCATAAAACAAGGTGTCTGCCTGAGGAATGATACCTGAGGTTGACCTCGGGCCTCCACGACACAGAGAGTCACTGTAAGGCTTGTTCTGGTCATCTCTGTATTCTGTATTCAGGTCTCTTCAGTATTTCCTTTTGTTTAAAGAATCAAAAAATTTGAGGAGCTAAGGGAAAATACTTGTATTAGACCAGAGGTGATGAGCTCATTTAGAACCTGATGTAAAGCTAGGGATGGCGGCATTATGCCCGTCTTCTCAGGTTTGGGTCAAGGCAGGAGGACTTGTGTTGTGTGTTCAGCTGTCTGTGTGACGAGACCCTGCTGGAAAAAGGGGGGCACTTACTTTTAGGTGGCAGGGAGGAGTGCTGCAGGAGCTAAGGGTGACTGGTGCTTGGGCACTGGGCGTCTGGAAGGGACGGGCTGGCCCACTGCCCAGGAACTGCTGTGCTCGCTTGATCTGGTGTTCCAAGGAGAAGTGTGAGTTAGGGCTGACTGTTCTATATTTGAACATTATGTAGTTGAAAAGCAAGAGGCGTGTACTTTAGATTCATTTTGTTTGTTCCTCTATTGATTTTACACTTACTACATATGGAAGATGGACAGGAATGTTGGGTAGTTAGCAGATTATTGAGAAACTTCCTAATCAAGGAATGTATTTCAGTAAGGTAAACTGAAAATTAGAATTGGTTGACCCAGCGAGACTGTGCTGAGCCCTGTTTTCCGAAGAGCACTAACAGACTTCGTCTCCTTAGATGGATGGCGATAGCTCGACGACAGACGCTTCTCAACTGGGCATTTCCGCGGACTACATAGGAGGGAGCCACTATGTTATACAGCCTCACGATGGTAAGACGCACAGCTAGAATCAGACACGCTAGGGCACCAGAGTCTTGACAGCAGAGTGAACATTTGCATGCCGTGGTTCCCTGGAATCTAAATGAGGGCCTGGTCTAGGGACCCAGTCTATATTCCCACCTGTCTGGGAGGCTGGAGCAGGAGGGCTACAAGTTCAGGACAAGCCTAATCAGCTCGATGAGCCCCTGTCTCAAAAAGTTATGGCCAGGTATGGTAGTGCAGTTAGGGCTTTAACCCAGCACTCAGGTGGCAGAGGCCAGCCTGGTCTACATAGAGTGTTTTGGGACAGCCAGGGCTACATAGAGAAACCCTGTCTCAAACAAAAGAGAAGTGGGGAGGAGATGAAGGGACAGGAGCGAAAGGCATCAGCTGGATAGAACTCAGTGCTCTGTCCTCCCCTAAGACCCTTGCTTCAGTCCACGTATCCCAAAAGCCAACCCGTTGTAGCAGGCACACCCTGCTGTCTTTATTAGATACACTCTTTGGGAGAGTGGCGAGGCCTAGGCAGAATTCTCTAAAAGGGAGCTCTAAAACGTGTCAGACTTTAGCACTGACTCCCTCTGAATAGTAAGGGGAATTCTTATGCTAATCACCAGGAATAGTTTGCTTTTGTAGCATTTTAATTTGTAAAATTAGACATTAACCTGTATTTTTTAGGAGCTCTGAAGGGATTAGTGTTACTAGATACTATATTATTTTCCAGTTGGGTCAGTCTTAATTTTTTAAAAATCTACAGAATTTAATATAAAATTTATATGAACAGGTTATGTAAGTGCTAGCTAGGAGTTTTATACTTTACATATACAAGTTTATAGAAACTTGGCTTTAGACAAACATAAACTTGGTCTAGTAATATTTAAGGAGCGTAGGTTACAAACTGAGTTTTATAGCTAAGTTAGGCAGTGAATGAGGCTTGACTCTGCCAGTGCTGGGGATTGAGCCCAAGACCTCGTGGGTGCCCGTCAAACATTTTGAGTTCCTTCTTCTAGTGGTGAGCATCTGCTCTGTGAAACCAAGTCCCAGACACACAAAGCTGACCCTGGCATCAGGAAAGAATCTTGACAGGGAAATGAAAAGGGAAGGAATTGTAACACTGTCACAAGAAGCAGCACAGAGAACTAGCCAAGGCACTGCCTGGAAGGGGAGGGCACTCTGCACGGTGTTAGTGGGGCCTCTTGAAGAGTGAGTGGTGGGTTTTACATGACAGCAAAGACAAAAGAATTGTAGGCACTGGGTTTGATATGAATGGGTCAGCACTAACCCTGAGGAAATGTGGAAACACAGTTAGCATGGTCTTGGAGGAGCACTGGGTGATGAGCCACAAGGCTCTTGCTTTAGATCACCAGATTGTCTTTCCAAAGTGGAAGGAAAATATGAGGAGTGTTAAACAATTCTTTTTACTTGTGTGTTTGTGCATGGGTGAACCTATATGCACCATGTGTGTGCAGTTGCCTGTGGAGGCAGAGGGCATCAGATCCCTTGGAACTGGAGTTACAGGCGGTTGTGAGCTGCCTGATGTGGGTGCTGGGAACCGAACCCGGGTCCTCTGCAAGAGCAGTAAGTGCTCTTAACCGCTGAGCCATCTCTCCAGTCCCTAAACCTAATTCTTAAAAAACTTTCTTTAGATACTGAGGACAGCATGAATGATCATGAAGATACAAATGGTTCAAAAGAAAGTTTCAGAGAACAAGATATTTATCTTCCAATTGCAAATGTGGCTAGGATAATGAAAAATGCCATACCTCAAACAGGAAAGGTAACGTAGAGGAGACTTTGTCTGGCTTTTCTTTCCAGGGGGAGGGAGAGGGAGTGGAAACTGGAAGACACATGTATACATAGTCCAATCAGTAGCGAGCTATTGATTTCCATCCCCAGCCTTTTAGCACATCAAATATTTGTTTGTGACGACGTGGCTACCTCAGTGTCTGTCTTCAGTCCCCCCCCATACACTCCATACACACACCTAGAGTGCCAGTGGCTGAGGTGGCACTGGACTGGTAGCTGTGAGGGTTCCAGGACACCTTGGTATTTGGAAACAGCTGTTTACATTTTTATACAAATAGAGGCGATACGCACCTCAGTTCACACACACACACACACACACACACACACACACACGCACGCATGCACGCGCACGCACAAACACTCAAACACATGTCTTAGACTCCTCAGTCAGGTGTGGTGGCACTTGCTTTTAATTCTAGCATTTGGGGAGCCAAGGCAGGATTGCCAAGAGTTCAAGGGCCACATAGCAAGTTCCATACCAGCCTTGGCTACATGATGAGACCTTGTATTATAAAACCTTATCACTCAGCCTATCATTTGGTCTGAGGTAAATTTCTTACTTTATATATTGCTTCATATATAATATATATGCATATTTATATTAACCTTTTCCATTACTTTTATAAACCTTCTTTTGAAAGTAAAACTTCCAAATAAATATACTGATAATACATTACTCACACTGTAATTCTGATCTGAGATATTTCTACTTATGTTTCAGGGCAGAGCAATTGTTCTAGATTTGCTTTTAAGTAGCTCATGCTTGCTCAGTCTCTAATCAGAACCCCAGCCATCTGGGTCACCAACAGCTGAAATGTGGCTGCTTTGAAAGGAGTCATCCCACAATTAAACCACTATATTTTAGAGGTCTGTTGTGAGGACAGTGATCACATGGTTCTGCTATAATATGCAATATATATTATAGCATATACACATGCTAGGTAAAGTCATGGACATGGCTTCACATGGAAGCAGACAAAGTCAGACACTTAGCTTGCATCCTATTGTTTCTGTCCAGTCGATTATGCAACTCATTTACTTCTCCATCGTATAAAATGGACATGGAGGTAAATGACGGTGTATGTGTTTATTTAGGGAGGAGTGTGTGTGTGCTCATGTGTGCTTGTGTATGTGCAATTGCATACATGTACACATGCCACAGAACATGTATAAAGGGTAGGGGACAACTTATGGTTCAGTTCTTTCCTTCCATCATTTGGGCCCTGGGGACCAAAAACTCAGGTGGTCAGGTTTGGTTGCAAGCACTTACCTACTGAGCCATCTTGATAGGACCCAACCACAATAATTTTTCAGGGAGGAATCTGAGAGTCAGCTACTGCTGTGGCTCTAGAATTGCTTATCTATTTTGTTTTCATCATTAGACCTTTATTTTATCTGTTTATGTATGCTTGTATGTATGTATTGAGACAGGGTCTTACTGTGAAGCTATGCGTGGCCTGGAACTTGTTGTGTAGCCCAGGCTGGCCTTTGCCTACTTCTGCCTCTCAAGAATGAAAAACATTTACCACCATGCCCAGCAGAACCCAGAGCTTTAGAAGAATTGTCATTCTTCATAGTGATGTGGAGGGTGTGTGCTGTTGTAGGCTGCACTCAGAACCCAAACCTGACATTGTCTAGCCTCAATAGGATCAGTAATTTACTCTTTAAGTCTTCTGTTGTTGGAGGGCCCGCTTGTTCTTCCCGGCTGCCCTACTAACTTAGCCCTGAAATAATCACACAGAAACTGTATTATTTAAAACACTACGTGGCCCATTAGCTCTAACTTCTTATTGGCTAACTCTTACATCTTAATTTAACCCATTTCTATTAATCTGTGTATCACCACAAGGTTGTAGCCTACCTTCTCCCAGCATTCAGTCCAGTCCTTTCTGCCTACCTAAGTTCTGCCCTACCAACAGGCCGAGGCAAGTTTCTTTATTCATTAATTGTAATCACAGCACACTGAGGGGACTCCCACATCATTCTGTGAATTCAAACTTTGTATTTTCTGAACTTACTTCTTTTTAGCATTTTATTTGTGTGTATCAGTGTTTTGCACAAATGTATATCTGTGCACCTAGTACATACCTGGTGCCTGAGGTAGCCAGAAAAGGGAGTCAGATCTTCTGGAAGTGGAGTTAGATGGTTGTGAGCCACCATGTGGGTGCTAGAAATGGAACCCATGTCTTCTGGAAGAGCAGCCAGTACTCTTAACCACTGGACCAACACTTCAGTCCAGGTTTTTTGGGTGTGTGTGTGTTTATTTTGTATGTCCTTATTCACGGAAATGCTGAGAAGTGTTCCCTGAGTCTTGGCCCTCCGTGTGCTCAGTGCAGGCATACTGGGGTTGACCTTCCGTCCCTGTGGGATGGAAGCTGCTCAGTGTCCATAGCGGCGACTCTTAGCCATCTCAGTTCTGGTCGATTTGAGTAGTTGCAGAAGTTCCTTTCACTTTTATGTCCGTTTTTGTTCTGTTTATTCTGAGTCCGAATCGGCTGTTGCCGACATTGTTAATATTTAAGGGACTGAAGCCCAACCGTCCTCCACGCAGGGAGTGTGGCACAGTTGCCAGAGTGCTGGCCCAGCATGCAGGAGCCCTGGGCTTTTATAACTGGGCATGGTCCCAGCCCTTGAGAGGCAGAGGCAGGAAGATCAAAGGTTCAGGTTATCGTTGGCTACATAGAGAGCGCCCAGCCTGGGCTACATGAGAACACGTGTTAAAAGGTGTCTGTCAGTACAGTGTGGAATGGTGTGTAGCTTTGTTTTCCCAGGTGTTAAGAATGTAATACTTACATTTCTACAAATTCACCTACGTTTTTTTTTTCTTCTTCAGATTGCAAAAGATGCCAAAGAATGTGTTCAGGAATGTGTGAGTGAGTTCATAAGCTTCATCACGTCTGAAGCGAGTGAGCGCTGCCACCAGGAGAAGCGGAAGACGATCAATGGGGAGGACATCCTTTTCGCCATGTCCACCCTAGGCTTCGACAGCTATGTGGAGCCTCTGAAGCTGTACCTCCAGAAGTTCAGAGAGGTGAGCGGTGATGAGAGGGACTCTGGGTTTGTGCTGCCAGGCGGCAGACCACTGAAATAATTCAGGCTTTGGTTCCCCGTCTGTAATGAGACTTCCACCGTAGGATTACTGAAAAGACTGAGTGGTGGGCAGTGCTGCTGGGTTAACTTAGGAGCTGTTGGTCAGCGTGGGACTTCTCACTGACCGTCCCTTTGTGTGTATGCAGATGATCCACATCTGCTGTCTAGCACTTGGCACTTTAGTTTTTGTGACAGGTCTCACTGGGTCAGAAGCCCCGTACCTGGCTAGGCTGGCTGGCCAGTAAGTGCCCAGGACCCTCCTGCCAGCTTCCCAGCACTGGTATACACCAGCTCTTAGTGGATCGTTAGGACTCTGGGCTCGGGTCCTGCTCTCTGAAGGTGTCTTTAGTCCCTGGAAATTGGTAGGTTTTGCATGGAATAATTTAAGTGGGAAAACAGAGTCCATAATACTCTTCCAAGTATTTCCCACAATACTTTCTTAGATGCTGAAGAGTACCACAGACCTGGAAAGCAGGTGGACTTTTGAGGTCTCTGCTTTAAACTAATTTGCATTTGAAGATATTAAACACTATGTACGCTTGGAGCTTCCCAGTATTTCCCAGCTGGCTGTCCACACCGACGACACACAGGAACATGCCATGAAGGGTTAATAAAATACTGTTACGGTTGTCCAACTCAAGCTTCCAATTTTGGACATCACATTCTCATTTAGAAACAGTTCAAATGTGAACCGTTGTTTTGGCTTTCTTATTCCCTAGGCCATGAAAGGAGAGAAGGGCATTGGTGGAGCCGTCTCGGCTACTGATGGGCTAAGTGAGGAGCTCACAGAAGAAGCCTTCAGTAAGCATTTTGCAAGCTGTTGCTGGGGGTGGGCTGTCGAGTCAGGTGCAGAGCAACTTGTCAGGACCCTGTTCTAAATGACCTCTACAAGTTCATGTCCTTGTGTGAAGTCAGCGTAAAAACGTGGAGATGTTAACTGGGAGGACACGAAGAGCTGTGGCCTGTAACAAACTGGTGTGATGTACACGTCAGCACAGGAGACGTCAACCCACAGCGCCTGCTGCTGTCCTGTGTTCTCTGGCCACGCCCCGTGGTGAGACTGGGGCCAAGCATAGTGTCCCTGTTGCTAAGTACAATGCGGTGAATTGGAAGACACAACAGGACAAAAATGTGACTTTTATTTTTTTGGAGACTTTTTAAAAAGAAAATAGAAAGTTTATGATCTTACATAGGATTATATTCTGCATATATGGGAGAACTGTAGTTGGTCATTAATGACTTGAAATTAAGGTTGAGGCCAAGAATGTAAGATTATTTTCCCTTTAATTTTTTTCTTCTCCTCTTTCTTTAGCTAACCAGTTACCAGCTGGCTTAATAACTGCAGATGGCCAACAACAGAATGTCATGGTTTACACAACGTCCTACCAACAGGTACGGTGCTGTCTCTGCATTTCAGGTGCTTCAAACACAGACTGTAGTCACTAAAGTCACTGGTTTTGCTTAATCACCCAAAATTTCAACTTACTATTAAGGATGTAATAAAACTGTTTTTTCGAAATATTAGTTAGTGTCAGAACGCCTTAATGGTGAAGACATTTCACAGGTGCTCATATCTGTAGAGAAGATCCTGGCATAGCTCCAAGGGGCGGCAGGCAGCGGCTAACTGTGGGGAGCAGATCTGTCCGGGGCACATTACTTTAAACTTTGAGATATCATAATTTACGTTTTGCAATCCTAGATTTCTGGTGTCCAGCAAATTCAGTTTTCGTGACCTGAAGAAATGATGGAAGAGGCTGTGGAGAGTCCAACCGAGTCTGGAGCCGGCCTCGGGAGGAAGTGAGGGCCAGGTCGCCTGTTTGTACAGTAAGCAGCTGTAATGTAGCTTCCTGATGCTTGACTCATTGAGGTGTTAATTCTGACTTGAGAATCTTTTTCATGGATAATTTTAAAGAAAAAAATTGGACTTCAAAAGTATTAAAATATTTTTGTTTTGTATGAGAGTTTGTTGCTCTGTATGACGCCTGTATGCATTGTATATTGCAATTTATTCCTGTCAGAGATTTGTAGACAGTTTCTTATTTTCATATTGAATCATGTTATTTTGTAATTCAAGTAAGCAGCTGGGTTAATTCATGATGTTTGCCCTTTTAATAAAATATGAGGGTAGAGTTCATTTTGAATGCAAGTTGCCTTTATTAAAATTTTGAGTTTGTCTTGGCTTATACTATCTTGCATGATAACCTAGCTAGATTTTTGCATTTACTTTATTTATTGAAATTAATTTTTTTTTGGTAAAACAGTAATAGCTTAAGCAGTATCTTTTTTCAATGTAATTGAATAATTAAGTTGATGCAGAAGCAAGTATTGTCTGGCCTATAAACTTGGTGCCCATCACTGTCCGTAACCTGTTCAGGTAGCTTTAGTTATTATTATGTGTTAGAATTCATTTCCATTTGACAGCCCATAAGACAGTTTCTCTGCGTAGCTTTGGAGCCTGTCCTGGAACTAGTTCAGAAAACCAGACTGGCCTCAAACTCACATAGATCCACCTGCCTCTGCCTCCCGAGTGCTGGGATTAAAGGTGTGTGCCACTGGACAGGGAAGTAGTCCCTTTCTTAAAAGCATTATAGCGTCCTCTTTAAGAAGAGGGTGTCTTGGTTCACGATAATGTCATATCACCTTTGCACGGAAAGGTTAGACTCCTGTTGAGCTGTGGGGACTAGAAAGGCGGGTGTGGTTCTGTGCAGGCCGTTTACATGGAAGAGTGAGCACGCAGGAGAGCAGTGAAGACTGCGGACAGAGTGATGCGGAGCCTCGGGGTTGCTGTCATGCTGTGCAGTGAGCAGAGATGATGCAGCTTTGTACAGTCAGTAGTGTGTGCTCGGGTTCCTTTGCTGAAGTGAAGACTTATTTCTCATCTATTCTTTCTAGTAATGATTACTTTAAATTTTTGTGCATGTGGTGGTTGTAGTTTTGTCTCTATCAAAAAATGGCTTTTTGTCCAGAAGGAAATTTGTGAGACTCTAATGGAGGAAGGAGAGCAACTTCCTGGATACAAACCGGACGGTAACAGCCACTTTGTCAGGAGCCTTGGAGAACATGGCTGTCTATTCAGAGATAACTCCTCCCTCTTGTACCCCTTTCAATAATATCTTCATGGTAGAAAATGCACATAGGAAAGAAGGGCAGAGGATGGTTAAACAAAATGAAGTCATCCTACTGTGTTGAAATAACCAATGTTAATATTTTGATAAATCATCTGTCCTTTTACTTTGCTAAATATGTATATTTTTATAAAAATGGGTTTATGTTGTACACACTGTTTGTAACCAGCTTTTTCACTTAACAATATATTGTGAACATCTTCCCAGGTTGTGAATGGCCTTCCGCATCATGTTTTCTGGGTTTTTATTCTGTTGTATGACTAAATCATGATTAATTTATTTAATCGCTTACTGGAGATTTTTTACTCTTTTCATCTCTTTATAGTTATAAATAGCCCTTCACTGAACCTTGTATAAATCATAACTTTTTTGAAATAAATTCTTAGAACTGCTGGGTTACCAGACACATAGAGAGGGAAGGTTTTGCTCCAGAGTGGGGGTGGGGATGGGGGGTCACTTTTGGAGTGTGTCTTACCTGGACACTGTCGCTGCCTTACCAACAGTGTGAGACCCTGGGCATCAGACCATCTCGACAGCTACGCAGAGGGTGAGAGTGAAGATAAAAAAGCATAACATCAAAACAGGACTTGGAACCCAACTGTGAGGGATATCTTTTGAGGCAAAAGCAGGTCAACTCCGGGCTATATCTCCTTACTCATGCAGAGAAGAGAACAGACTGTGTGTGCCTGATACATGTCCTTTGTGTTCAGCAAGTGTTGGCTTCATGGTCGTCCTGACTCACATCTGATAGCATCCTCAAGCCAAAAATAATTTTATAATTTTTAAAATACTTTTAATGATTTAAGTTACAGGTGTCATAAGGGAGTTAAACTTTCCTGATTTTGATGTTTGGTGCAGTGGTGTACAAGTTGTTAGTATTTATTTCTCTCCTCCATGTAATATGTATGCAGTATTTTCCTTTCTTGAAAAAACATGCCTTATTGCCTTGGTGAGCAAAAGAAACCCAATAACATTTAATATTCTACTTATAAATTCTTAGGAGGCTCTATCTCCAGTGTGTCCAGTGGAGCAATGAGATGGAATCAACAAAAGGCTGGCAGGGTGGCACAGTGGGTAAGGCACTTGCTGCCAAGACTGACCTGAGTTCAGTCCCCCATCCCTCTTCCGTGCACATGCACACACAATAAATATACAATCTTATCATTTGCGAGATGTAACTATATATAGTTGAGGAAGTTATGCTTTATCAGCAAGGAATATATATATATATATATACATACATACATACATACGTACACTTTATATGATAAAATATGCCACCAGACCCCACACACAAATGTAATGACAGGGTTCTGGGCAAGGACAAGGCATAAGCAGTACCTATCTGCCAGCAAGGCTCATCCACACATGAATAGTCCTCATCGCTGGGCTTTTAGGAAACCAAATCCAGGTGAGATTGGTGGCACGCTGCCAGAAGGGCCCGTCCTTGTGAGGCTGAGGCAATGAGACAGGCTGGAGAGGGCTCAGAGGTTAGGACTGCTCAGTATTCTCGCACAGGACTCAAGTTTGGTTCCCAGCACACACACGCTGGGTGGCTCACAAGCATCTGTATGTACCTCCAGATCTAGGGGATGAGATGACTCATTTCCCCACCAGTTCTGCACTCATGCACATCCCTGCTCCTCTAATTTAACACACACACACACACACACACACACACACACACACACACACTTTGGAAAGCAATCAGCAGATGAGAACATGCAAGGGAATATCTGGGCCATTTGATTAAATGCAGTTTTGCTTCTTACTCTGGCAAAAATAACTTGGAAAATGCTTCCCTGGGGCTGGGGAGATGGTTAATTGATTCCATGCTCGCCAATCATGCATGTTCAGTTCACAGGAGTCCTGTAAAACTGAAAAGGCAGAATGTGCCAGATTCCAGTACTAGTGAGGTGAAGACAAGTTCCCAGGCCAGTGAGCGGCCCGTTTATTGTTACATTTTCTCATCTGTTGTAAGTGGATTCCCCAGAACTGCAAGTGCTGCTGTACAGGTCTGTGTTTCCCGACTTCTCTGTAGACTTTAAACACCCTGTAGTGCTGGGTATCACATCACAGGCCTTGTAATTTCTGCACTAAATCAAGAATTTAGACTGGGCGGTGCTGGTGCACACCTTTAATCCCAGCACTCAGGAGGCAGAGGCAGGCGGATCTCTGTGAGCTTGAGGCTAGTCTGGTCTACAAGAGCGAGTTTCAGGACAGCCAGAGCTACACAGGGAAACCCCGTCTCAACAAACAAGATCAAGAATTCAGGGTCCTCTTTGACTGGGTAGCAAGTGGAGACCAGCTTGGGCTACTTGACTTTCTCAGAAAGCCAAAAAAGGCTGCATTCAAGTGTGTGTTTTCCTTCTTGAATCCACAGTAAGTTACATCTTCAGACTTCATCTGGGAAGCAGCCTAAATGATACAGCTTCTCTTATACTGAATAGCAAAGGAAGGTAAAGTAATATAAAGTGGTATAAACATCTTCTAGGTTCGGTGGAGTGGGTAAAGGCATTTGCTATTGAGCCTGGGTTTGAGTCCTGGGACCCATTAGAATAAAGTTGGGAACTGACCTCCACCCTGGAACTATGGCATCATGCAATAATGCATGTACATAAATTGTACTGTTAAAAGATCCTTTAAATGTATTTGACATAAGAGTGTGTTTTCAGATAAGAAGTGGAAATGGGAAGCCTTTGGTAGGCCAGCACCCAAGTTTGCTTCTCTGTCCCCAGAGGTGCTAAGCCCTGCACATGTGGAAACAGTAGCCAGGCTGGACAGAGGCTGAACTCCGAAAACTACAACCACTGCAGAAATGTGCGTGGGCTAGGACACCCCTCGGTCCTAGTGCTGGATGGAGAGACAGGAATTGCCACTCTCAAACGATTCAGAATAGCCATTCCTCAGTTTACTGTAATTTGAAGGAGTCTTAGGCTAACAGCCTTGGATGTCTGACTGAGCAAACAGATTCTCTTAGGGATTTTCCAACTTCAGTCTGACTCAAATCATCCCCAGCTGCCAAGGAAGCTACCAGAGACAGAATCCATGAGATAAACAGAAGCACCGTAAAGAACATGAACAGGAAAAACTGATGTCTGGAGAAACATAAAAGGATTGCAGAAAGATTTGTAAACCAACTTGGACAAAAAAATGATTGAAAATTAAAAAAGAACCCTCTAGGCGATAAGGCCACTGTCTTCTTCCCTTCACCAGGACTCAGGAGTTTGGCACATAAACCAAGTGGTGGGATCCCAGAAAGTCTGTGTCAAGGCTGTCAGTACCATCACCAAGGCATGATTAGGGGGACCTCATGTGCCTGAGTGAGCACTGGGTTGGTTGCTCTAGGCCAGTACTTAAGAGCCAGACTCCTGAAAACCTGAGTCTTCATTCTGGGACAGGCGTGGTTGCTACTCTGGTGGTAGGACAGTCTGGTGGCCAGGGCTGGCTTATGCACCTCTCAGGGCTGGGAACTGATCTGGGCAATGCCCGAGGGTTTCCTGCAGCATGAGGGAAGTACTGGAGATCACGGGGACGTGACTCACAGGTTCCATGTGAGTTTGTCCTAGAGCCCACCTTTTGCAAGCTGCAGACTTCACTCCAGGCCTCGGGTGGGACATATGGTACAGTGTTTGACCCTATCCATACAGAGAAAGACTTGACCTCCACATGCCTAAGACTGGGATTAAACTAAAAAGACAATTTATGTTTAAGACTTAGAAATAATCACAACAAATAGGCTAAATCATTCAACTTAAAAAAACTGGTTGGCGGGCAGGAGAGATGGCTCAGAGGTTAAGAGCACTGACTGCTCTTCCAGAGGTCCTGAGTTCAATTCTCAGCAACCACATGGTGGCTCACAACCATCTGGCCTGCAAGCATACATGCAAACAGAACACTGTATATGTAATAAATAAATAAATCTTTTAAAAAAAAAAACTTGGTTGGCACAGTGGTGGTACATACCTTTAATCCTAGTACTCTGGAAGCAGAGGCAGGTGGATCTCTGAGTTCAAGGCCAACCTACTCTACAGAGGGAGTGCCAAGACCGGCTCCAAAGCTACACAGAGAAACCCTATCTCGAAAAGAAAAAAAAATTACGTATAGGGTTAAATATACAGGCCTCTGAAAGGGTTGACCAAGAGAAAATGCAAGCCAGACTTCAACTTGGTATATAGCTGGCACTTAGAAGGCAGAGGCATGCAGATCTCTGTTCAGAGTCTGCTTTACACAATGAGTTCCAGGCCAGCGAGGATTACACTGTATCAGAAAGAAAGTCTGAGGACACAGCTGTGGGGCCCTAATAACGCCAGGATCTGGGAGCGCTCTCGACTCTGATGGAAAAGCTGGGGGCTGCTTCCAGGATCACCTGGTATGCGGCTACTCGTGCCACACATGGCACAAAGGCTCAGTGGACC